>NC_062279.1:147045182-147347817 GCF_902655055.1 Lutra lutra | reverse complement strand
GATTTGTTCCGAAGAGGTGCTAAAAGATGGTGTAAGTTTAATTTCTCATCCTTTCCCCCCACCTCCCCAGATCACTTAGCTGGTACCTCACTGGAAGCAAGCTCATACCCCAAGAATTCATACCCCAAGAACACATTCAAGGGAATAATAGGACTTTTAGCTAAGTAGGGTTTCTCAATGTGTGGTCCGAGACCACCTACATCAAAACTCCTCTTACACGGAATTTGAGAACAGACTAAGCTAACCCGTGTTGACAGAATGATGGCTGCCTGGAGAGAGGGGAGGGGCTATGGATTGGGAAAGGGCATTTGGAATGTTGGAACTGTTCTTCACCCAGATCTGAATGGTGGTCAGACTGGTATAAACACATGTGAAAGAACATGTCTGTACAGGTACATATGCTGGTGTATTTCCTGTACCACAATCCATTCTTGCAGCAGGATTATTTTGCCTTTACGATATCTTCTAATATCTAATAAGAGGATCTATTTTATTATTTTTCTTTTTCAAGATATTTTGTCATTACCGCCTATCTTTCTACACATTTTTCATGATGAGTTTCAAAGCTCCTTTGTCAAGTTAAAAATTACCTCGTTGGTCATGTCTTCATTATTATTATTACAGAGTTGGGTGTGGGCTCCCCAAACATATCTTATTTAGTGATACCTACATAGTTGGTAAATCTAAGAATCAAAGAAAAGCAGAGGAACAATCAAATGGTTTCTTCAGGTCTGGAGTCTGGGCACAGCTTAGCTGTGTTCTCTCCTGGGCTATAAGTAAGGTGTTGGTTGGGGCTGTGGTCTCATCGGAGGACCTACTGGAGAAGGCTCTACCCCCCAGCTCACACAATTATTGGCAACACTCAGTTTCCCACAAGGTGCTGGGCTGAGGAACTCAGGGTCTCTCTGGCTGTGGACTGAAGGTTGCCCCAGTTCTCACCCATGTAGCCAACACAGCATGTGATGGATGTTACCATCTATGTAACATAATCACATACATGCGGTCACATATACTCCCTCACTTTTGTTATATTCTCTATGCCCTGAAGCAGGTCATGGGTTCTACCCACACTCAAGGGGAGGGATCACACAAGCACGTGAAAGCCAGATCATGGGGCACCTGGGTGCCTCAGTCATTAAGCGTCTGCCTTCGACTCAGGTCTTGATCTCGGGGTCCTGGGATCAAGCCCCGCATCGGGCTCCCCACTTGGTGAGAAGCCTGCTTCTCCCTCTCCCACACCCCCTGCTTGTGTTCCCTCTCTTGCTGTGTCTTTCTCTGTCAAATAAATAAATAAAATCTAAAAAAAAAAAAAAAAAAAAAGCCAGATCATGGGGTCATCTCAAGAATCTGTCCACCTAAGCTGGTTACATGCATATTCATGTAATTTTTTGTTAAACTCTGTGTGTGTGTGTGTGTGTAATATTTCTAAACCTGCACTATGTTTCACAATTTTAGATTTTTCCAACTGTAAAGCATTTTTCTTTTGATAAATTAGGTTGGATCTGAGTGTGTCCAGCAGTAGCCAAGCAAAAAGAGTCTCATGGCCATAAGTGACCAAATCTGAAATGAAGTCTAGAAGTGACTCAAGGGTTCAGGAGAGTTGACTCTTTTATTTAAAGATACTAGAAGTTGCTGCGAACGCAGAAGGCGTTCTGCATGGCACTTGGAAACTTTTGAATTGTTTCAGAATCATTTCGGTGCCTAATTTTTACTTGAAAAAGAAAATTGTTTTAACCTAAAACTAATTTGAAAAGAATCAACATTTTTGCAATGATAACCATGTGCACAGACCATCTCTCCAAAGATTGAATCTTCTCTAATATCCCTCAATAAAGTTTGTTGGTTGTGTTCATTAACTACCTCAGCTCTCTTGCTAAATTTATCCCTAGATATTTCATATTTTTTGTTGCTATTATGAATAAGATCTTTGTTTTTAAGTATGATTTCTGCTTCCTGTTCCTATTCACCAGGAACATGACTAAATTTTGGATATGCACCAAGATTTTTGTTAAATGACTGTGTTTTTTTTTTTTTAAACGAAAGTCTTTGTTAAGTAACTAACGACTCTGCTCCCATACTAATTTTAATTTCTGTTTTCGTAGGTTCTCTAGGCACATGATGAGGATGTCTGGGAACTCTGGCATGTTTTGCCTCCTCTTTTTCAGTGGTTATAATCCTGATTTATGTCTCCCGGAAGCAAAGTTCTTAAAAAATATTAACCTTCAGAGTCAGATAAATCCAAGACTGTCAGCAACGTTCTTGGGCAACCCACTTAACCCCTCTGTGTCTCAGTTTCCTCTCTTGTAGCCTGGGTCTAACACAGACTCTTCCTTATTGGGTAATTGCGAGGATATGATAATACTTACTTTTAACAGTGTCTGTCTCAAAACTCAGCACATGTTAGATTAAGCATAGTTGTTACTGTATTTTAAGAGGAACTTAAAGAAAAATGATAGAGAAGAGATACCCAGGTTATTAATACCATGCTGAATGGTGGGAATAGGCATAAACTGATGTATGATGTTTGTTGCATTTCCTTCCTCCCAGAGACTGTGCTAGGGGTTTTCCAAACATCTTCTTAATTGACCAACAGCCTCAGGGAGGTATAATAGTTGTTCCAACATCACATAACTCACTTGGACGGAAGTGGGACTCAAGCCCAGCCCACCTTGCTGCAAAGCTTGTGCTTATCTCTGTTGGTCCATCCTGAGGAGAACATCAGACATCCATTTTGCCCAGGGGCTCTCAACCTTGGCCAAATATTAGGAACATTTGAGGATTGCTGGCAATGTATCCATGCCTGAGCCCCACCACAGACTAAATGGGTCTGGATCTTCAAGGGTGACTCTGACATTGCTATCCTTTCAAGGCACCCTAGGTGATTATAATGGCCAGGTTTTGAGAACCACTGATGGCCCCAGTGTGACTTCTATAACATTGACATTTCAGACAGTGATCATGGACGTCTGGAAGTCTGGCCCCATTTTCCAGATGAGTTCAAGATGAGCTTAAGGCATCCTCCCTTTCTTTACCATAAATTAGTTCATCCTTGCCACCTGTGATGATTGTTTTATGCACCAACTTAGCTGGGCTACAGTGCCAGATTTGTGGTCAAACATTGCCTTGGATGTTTCCATCAAGTTGTTTTCTAGATGAGATAAACATTTAAGTCAGTAGACTTTGAGTAAAGCAGATTGCCCTCCATACCATAGTGCTGGTGGGCCTCATCTAATCAGTTGAAAGTTTTCAGAGGATAAAGACTGACTTCCTCTGAGCAAGAAGGAACTCTGCAACAGACAGCCTTTGGACTTGCCCTACAACTCTTCTCTCGGTCTGCGCCTGCTGTTTTGCCCTGCAGATTTTGGACTTGTGTCTCCACAAATTCATATATATATATATATGTATATGTATCATATATATGATAGATATATATCTATCTATCTCACACACACACACACACACACACACACACACACACACACACACATCCTATTGGTTCTGTTTTTCTGGAGAACACTGACTAATCACTACCATAATGGAAGCTTACCTCTTGTTCAAAACAGTCATAACTAAAGCACCCTACTTTTGTTTTTCTTTGGAAACCACAACTAGAGAACGGGTGATACAGAGGTATGGATTTTCAGTCTAGGGGAGAATAATACAGATCACTCAGTCCACATGAAACAGATGCACGAAGGCAGAATTATGCCTGGGGTGATTTTGCCCCTTAGGAGACATTCGGCAATGCGCAGAGACGTTTTTATTGTTGTCACGGGGGTGGGGGGGGCTGGGTGCTGAGGGCTCAAGGGTGCTACTGGCATCAAGTGGGCAGAGGGGCCAGGGATGCCACAAAACATCTTGAAACACAAAGAATTATCATTAAAAGGCGAGACTGCCAGGTTGCGAAACCCTGGTTAGGATGGGGAAATAGTCGTTAAGGAAATTAACTTCTCACCCGGTGAAAGGGGGGGGATTGCAGTCACATCAGGAAGGAGCTCGAAAGAGGCCCCTGGAATCTAACAGGCGGACTGGACAAACAGGCGGGGCAAATATCACGGAAAAGGCCAAGTAGCTTCAGGGAAGCTCTTGAGAGACCAGCCCTATGTGGAGGGAGGACTGGGAGTCCGGCCAGTGGGAACCTCACAGGCGCGACGTGGCTCGAATTAGGCTCCTAAGCGGCCATGAGCTCAGAAGCTCTCCCAGAGACAGCAAGGGCTGAGCGCGAGACGAGAGGTGGTGAGTGGCTGTCTTGTGTTTTGTGGCTGTGGTTTGTGCTGTTGTTTTAAGTACTGGGGGGCCCAGTGGGCAGAGCTAGGCAGCCAGAGTTCTGGCCTTCTCCCTCTCTTCTCTCTCTCTCTCTTTCTGTCTCTGCACACAGCTTCACATCCTCACTTCTCAGGAGCAACGGGGCTGCATCCCGGGGATGACAGCCATGGGGGGATGTTCCAACATAAGCAGACAGCCCATGCTCAGCAAGGTTTAGTAGAACGTTCCCAAAGAAGTGCAAAAGGTGAATTAGTGATAAGCAAGCAACACTGCAGCTCCTTCGTCTGTAAAACAGGGATAAGAAAACACCTAAGGTGGTCGCGTGAAGCCAATGGGATGACAGAGGGACAGGGCTGAGAAAGCTGACACCCCAGAGGATGTTTCCAGGAGGACATGCAAAACACAGAAAATCAGAAACACAGCGCTGCATTGACATGGATGGGAAGCTGCACACAGGTGACCAAGGGCACAGAAGCTGGTCCGACACACAGGTTGGAGGGGCACGTGAATACCCAGGGAAGCCTTCCAATTCACAGAGAGCTCTGTATGCGACAAGTGCTGGGTGCTGCCTTTAACTCAACTGGAAACTCGAGACTAGAGAGAGACTCGGAGCCTTCGGAGCCTTCGCTGATCAGAGGAGGAGCTGGAAGGGAGGAGCTAGAAGGAGAGGCGGGCCATCCCGCCTGTCAGGCTCCGGGAAGGAGCTGGGTCAGCCCGGGACACCACATGCTAGGACAGCCAGGGGAATGACAGGGACCAGTTGGTAGAGAGACATAAGACCCTATGGACTCACTTACTCATGATGCAACCGGCAAATCAGAGTGCTGCATTTCCCGTAGCCGCTGTAGCGAATTCCCACCAACTCAGTGGCTTAAACCACAACACATTTACTCTCTTACAGTTCTGGGAGTCAGAAGTCTGACATGGGTGCCTTTAGGCTAGAATCAAGATGTTAGCAGGGTCACGGTCCTTTCTGGGGGCTCTCAAGGAGAGCATTCATTCCCTTGCGGCTCAGGGCCCCTCCTCCATCTTCTAGGTGGAGGGATGGGGAATGGGGCGGGGGAGGGGCAGAGTCCTTCCCACATCCCACGGAGTCTCTCCAACTCTTTCTCTTCTGCTTCCCTCTTCCACTTTAAAGGACCTTTGGGATTATACTGGGCTTGCCTGGATAATCCTAGATAATCTTCCTATATTAGGGCCAGTTTATTAGCAACTCTAATTCTGTCTGTGACCTTAATTCCCCCCGGGCCATGCAGCCTAACACAGCCACAGGTTCCCGGGATTCACGAGAGGAATCAGGGGTGGGGAGAGAATCGTGCTGTGCACCACCAGGTCCTGGGCTGTGCAAAGCATGCCTAGGACAAATCAGAGGTGGTCTCTTCTCTCGTAGGGGGTGTGCCTCCTAGAGAGGAGACAGATACAGAGAAGGAGTCCTACGTCCCAAGTTTTAATAAATGATAGAGAACGCATAGTGTGGTCCAGGGATGGAAAGCTATGGTGCACAGTGTGACAGTTTTCAGCCTCACGGTGTCCGGAAGCCTCTGAAGAGGTAACGTCTGAGCAGAGCACGGACTATGGAGGAGGAAAGCCATTCTGAGGCTGAGCTCCAGGCAGAGGGAGAAGCAAGCACCATGGCCCTGAGGCATGGTTAGGGGATTGGGAGAAGCCAGCTGTGTTGCTGGAGTAAGGTGACAAGGGGAAGAGAGGAGGGAGACGAGGCTGATGACAAGTGCAGGTGTCAGATCAATGGGTCATCGTTGGCCAAATGGCTTGGGTTGAAATCTAAGGAAAATGGCAAACCACAGAAGGGTATTTTAGGAAGGGTAATAGCACACTCTGGCTGACATTCAAAATGCTCAGTCTTGGAGCTCCGGGCTGGCTCAGTCAGTAGAGGGTGTGACTCTCAATCTCCGGTTTATGAGTTCAAGCACCACACTGGGCATAGAGCCTGCTTAAAAACACACAGGTGGTCTCAAAACCCTGTATCCAGGCATCTTACTAAAGCAGAAAGGTATCAGCAGAAATAACATAAAGGGCTAAATAAACATATTTTTAAAATAATGATAAATATGGGCACTTGGGTGACTCAGTCGGTTAAGCATCTGCTTTTGATTTCTGTGTAGGTCATGATCTGGGGTCCTGGGATCAAGCCCCAAGACTGGCTCCATGTTCAGCCCAGAGTCTGCTTGAGCTTCTCTCTCCCTCTCCCTCTGCCCCTCCCCACACCCATGCATAAGAACTCTCTCTCTCATATACATAAATAAATCTATAAAATAATAATAGATACAATGCTCAGTCTTATTGCTGAGAGCCAGTGGATTGCAAGGGAGACAGGGGGAGGCAGGGAGAGCAGGACAGAGACACTGCAAGGGGTGCAGGAGAAGGTGGGGATGGCCAGCATGGAGTGAGCAGAACAGGCAGCAGTGGGGTCGGTCATACCACTGGAGCCCACAGCAGAGGTTATGTAGGGTGAGAGGAGCAGTAAGGGAACAAGGAGGGTTAGCTTCTTGCCTTAAGCCCGTGTGTGTGTTGACTGAGACCGAGGGAAGATGGGTGTGCACGTGGAAAACCAGTGGCTTCCCTTTGGCCTGAGGGCTCTTTAAGGGAAAGGGCTAGTGAGCTTGGAGAAGAGGTCCTTTGGGTCGGGGTACACGACACTCCCTTCCAACGGCTGAGTGCCTGTCACGGGGAGCAGAGGTCCTCTATGCCCTTAGATGCCAACACAAAGCCCAGGGAAGTCCAGGTAAACAGGCAGACTGCAGCTCGCCTACACCTCTCGGGATGGAAGGGGCATCAGCCGTGGGGTCCGAGGAGCTCGCAGCCTCGACTCTGCTGTCACGGGGAGTGCGATTGGGACAAGTGACTTCAAGTCTTTGCAACTCCATTCACTACTCCTTAAACAGCAGAAATAGCGCTACCATAATGCTAATGATCATGGCAGACATTCAGCTCGTGCCTTTCCTGTGCCCCAGGCATACCTTTCCAGGTACTAACACACTTGCCACTCGCGGGAGCCTGACGACACAGGTGCCGCCGTCGTTGCGTCCCTGGATAGAGAGGAGGCTCAGAAACGGGAAGGGACCAAGAGCACATGGCAAGTATGGGGAACAGTCATCACACATTGTACTGTGTCTACAGGACGCAGATTGGAAAGTGATTCTCCTTCATCACGACCTACCAGGGATGTCGCCTGGAACGCAGTGTGTAAGGTCATGAAAGTGTTGTGATGGTGGAATGCTGTGCAGTTTCAGCGTCAAAAGTAAACAGCCTCAACAGTCTGAAATTGCAAGCGGGAACCAGCAAGTTGGCGTAAAACATGGACCGATGGCAAGGCATTCCGCATTTCGATTTCAGATCCAGTCCCACCGAGTCTCACAACATGGCTCGGATCCCATCTAGAACGTTCTGTTCCATTGCAGGGGTCCTTTCTTGGAGAGGCATCCTAACAAGCTGGAACCTCTGTGATCTGATGAACGAGATCACACCAAAACAGGATGTCTGTCTCATGTGAGGACACCAGGGACCGATCCATGGATGACGGATGGGAGCAAAGTATTTGTCATCGCTGAAACTGATGTGTGACTATAGTCGACCCTTGAACCATGGGCCCGTCAGGGCGCCGACTCTTCTGCACAGTTGAATATCCACGCATAACCTTTGACTCCCCCCAAAGTTAACTATGAATAGCCCACTGTTGACTGGAAGCCTTACAGATAACATGAGTAGTCGGTTGGCCCATGGTTTGTATGTGATATGAATTATATACTGTACTCTTTCAATAGAGTAAGCTGGAATAATGTTACTAAGAAATTCCTAAGGAAGAGAAGCTATATTTGCAGAATTGTCAACAGGGACCCGCACAGATCAAACCTGCATTCTCGGAGGATCAACTGATGCACAAGGGACTTCTGGAAATTCCCAAGAAAAACAGCAGTGGGGACGGGGGAATAGACAAGGATATTAACAGGCAAATCATAGACACAGAGACAGGAAGCCTGACCGATCCTTTAAGGAGAGTTTCCACTGAAGCAAATTCCCAGAGGCTTGAAGATGAAACCAGGGCACCTGTTTGACTGGTCGCGCTGGGAGACTGGGTGACTCACTGGTGAGGGCAGGTCCCCGTGTGCAAGGGACTCGCAGCTCTATGGTTTGGGACCGTGATGACTCAGCAGGCGATGCTCCGTGTTGGTGGGGATGTGGCTGGGGCAAACTTTCTCAAGTTAAATAAACTCATTACTATCTAGAGCCCAGTAATCTGTCCCCACAAGGGGACAGCTAGGAGCACATTTGCTGCGGTACTTTCCTTGAGCTGAAGGCCGTCTGGGTCTCCGTCCAGGGTAACGATTTCCCATTTGTCCAGTGAAGCTGGTACCATTTCTCCCATTTTACAGATGAACAAGCTGAAGCTCAGGGAAGCAGAGTAACTGGCACAAGGTCGTACTGCTTGTAAATGGCAAAGCTGAGACTCACATACTGGTTCCTACGTCAGTGTATCTGTCTGCCTGACCACCCTCTCATGACAGGAAAGAAGAGGCAGAATTAATGAAAACCCTTTCCTGTCACTCTCACAGCTCCTGCCATCTTGTATTCCTTCCTTTGTTCCAGATAAAAGCAGGAGAACAGATAGGATTACAGAAAAAAGAAGTCTGGAAGGAGTGACGGTAGAGGAGTCATTCTGACCTCCTAGATTTCTGACTTCAGTTGAGATTTTTACCTGGGCCCCTGATAACATTTTGCATCATAAAAATTCCTAAAAGAAAACTAACAACAAGCATATGCTGAGCCCAGTTGCCAGGCACCATTCTAAGGATTTTCTTTCTGTGTCAGTTAATCCTCACAGCAACCCCATGAAGCAGGTGGGGTGTTTATCATCTCGCTTTATAGGCAAAGGAGCAGAAACCCGAGAGGTTAAGTAACTTGCCCAAGGTCACACAGCTGGACCAGGAGCCCAGGCTGTCTGAGTCTGGGCTCCATACTTGCAGGAAGCAGGACTTAGCCTGGGAGGCTGTGCTGTGAGGCAGAACCACTAGCCTGAATTAGCTTCTGCTCTGCTTTGCTTTGGACAGATCACAGAACCACCCTGAGCCTTGGTTTTCTTGGCGACGGGCGTGGATAGAGAACGGGCGTGGATAGAGAAGGTGTTCCTCCTACGGTTGTTATAAGATGTAATGTCTGCAAGACAATTAACAAAGGATTGTCAGCCATGTGTCATTGTTGGGGGATTGCACATGTGTTCCCTAGAGGGATCAGTGCCCCAGAAAGAGTGTGGGATGCTGTGTGTGGCACGTGGACCCTCTGAGGGTGGCCAGAGGATCCTGAGAAGCAGGCCTGGGAGGAAGGGTGGTGAGTGCATTTAAGAGGGAAGTGAAGGAGGCGGGGTTGAGACGCTGCCCTGGCAAGGAGACAGGGTGGGTTCAGCTGACCCGATGTGGGCTGGGAAAATCCAGCCAGCGTTGGCTCCAGATGCTTGAATGGGGAAGGGAAAGACATGGGGGAGGGCCAGCCCCCAGGCGTTGGCACCCAGCAGATCTGACTTAGAGTCTCTCCTCATCTCGGCCTGTGTGTGACTTTGACACCTTCTTCAGGCTTTCCTTGCTCAGATGTGGGCTCTTGCTGGTGCCCTTGCCGGGCGCTCAGGGGCTCAGGGACGTGAGTAAGGCGTGTAGGCCTGCGGCATGCGGCTGTCACTGGGAAAGCCACGCCTTCGCTGTCCGTTGATGGCCAGAAGCGCGGGGGCTGAGCTCAGCAGGCCCTGGAACAAATCTGCCCTCATGACTTCGGACAACGGGCCCCATTTGTCGGCTTGGGTTTCCTGATTTCTTCTTTACAAAAACAGGAAGGAAAACTGGTGATGTCCCTTGGCAACCCCCCCTCTCACCCCTGGCTTTTAGTCTATGCAGTTAGTTCTCTCTCTCTCTCTTTTTAGATTTTATTTATTTATTTTGAGAGAAAGAGTGAGAGAGAGAGCACAAGCTGGGGGTGGGAAGAGAGGGAGAAGCAGGCTTTCCGCTGGGCTGGATCCCAGGACCCCTGGGATCATGACCTGAGCCGAAGGCGGACGCTTCACTGACTGAGCCACCCAGGGGCCCTGCAGTTGGTTCTTATAATAAAAACATATTCTTTTTTTTTTTTTTTAACTTGACTCTTAGAAGATCAAGATGGGTTTTTTAATGAAATGTTAAAAATCAGAATTAGGAGAAAACAGTACCAGACAAAAGAGGGAAAGACTCTAAGATTTTCTTTGTCTCCCTGTGTTCCCGTCTTGCTCCACCACCAAAACCCAGCAGAGGAACAGAGTGTTTTTCAGCAGACGCATGCCTCTGACAGACAGAAAGACCAGTGTCATGACCAACAGTACACATGGAACCCTGGTTCTCTGAAGCCCTTGCAACCTTTCCCTAGGAAGTAGGCAGGCTTCCGTTTTTGTATGTGAGCATTTAAATAGGGCAAAACAGGGAGAGGAGAAGGAGTGATCATGAAGCATCAGGAGAGGGAAGCATTGGGTCGGGGGAAGTTGTCAGATGCTCACTGGATGGGCTAATGGGGTGAGCTCCCCGTGTCCTCCTTGGCCTCCTCGTAGACAATCTGCACGGAAGGAATCAGTCTAAAATGTCCTGGCTGAGCACTTTGGCTCTGCTCTCAGTACTACTCCAAGACAGCCATGCACCTGCCAATGATTTCCAGACAGCACGCTGGAACAGACCCTCAAAAGAAGGTCACCTCCGTGCAGGCTCCTCACTGCACAGATTGCCTCTCCTTCCTCTGCCCCTGGCGCTGCATATATTAGCACTATGTCTGACTTCAAGGATTGGTGCTTGGAAACATGAGTATTGGTGCTTGGTTCTCGTGTTGTGGGCTGGTCCTGTCCTCATCCGAGTGCCGCTCTAGAGCACGTTCCCATAATAGCTCAGCCAGCCTTTCATTGCGCCTTTAGCACTAGGTCACTGAGATTTTGTGGAGGACTTTCTATGAGTCAGACACTGGGCTGATTGTTGGGGGGGGTAAAGCAGTGACAGGGACAGACACACAGTCCCTGTTTGGGGGAGACAGCAAACGCCAGGTGACAGAATGATCTTAAGGGTGACAAGCCCCAGGAAGGATGCAAACCAGCAGCTGGATGGGGAAGAAAGGCAGGGTGTGGGGACAGTGCAGAGCATCCTTGCAGTGCAATGGGAAGCTGGCATTGACCCTGCAGGAGAGGTGCTGAGAGCAGGTGGCAGCCAGGTGACAGATGAGGGGATGCTGAGAGGTAGTTTGGATCTAGAGCCAGTGAGCATTATGGATGCACAATGAGAAGGATGCATGATGAAAAAGAAGCAGAAGGAACCAGGAAGCTGCCAAGGTTTCTAGCTGCTGAAGGATGCTAGGAGAGCTGCTTACTGGGATAATAGGGCAACAGGGGACCCAGGATGGGGGAAAAAGTTTGAACTTGGGAAAGCGCTCTGAATCAGAAAGACAAATTTCAAGCAGGCAGCCTACAGATGCCCTGGCCTTCAAAGTGCATGTGATCTGGTCAGGAATAGAGTTTGTAATGAACTGTAGCATGCATCACAAAACCAAGATTTATGTTAAATAGAAAACCAGGCAAGCAGAGGAACACCCACTGATTCGGGGGAGGGGGGTTCGCTCCAAGAAAGGACATTTGAACTGAGTCCTGAAGCCATGAGCAGCATGTGGAGGAGGGATCTGGGCCAAGGCACAGTCTGGGGAAGGACTCATACTATCCAGGGAAGGAGGAAACGGTGTGTGCAGCATGGATGGAAGGCCAGGAGATGCAAGGCTGGAGAGTTACATGTGAGGGCCAGCTTCCAGAGAGCCTCATGCGTCACACTGCACACCCCAACCTCCGGCCGCGCAGTGGATGACCAGATGCACCGCCCGAAGCTCTGGCCATGGGAGTCGTTCCCCAGCTGTCATCTCTCACGCCACCTCTGAGTGGCTGCAGGTCAACAGTGGATCATTTGGGCTTACACCCTTGCCAAGCTGATGTACCCACGATCAGCTCCGATGACTCTCTTGCTTGGTCAGCCGGTGATGTGGACTGGATCTGTGCGCCCTCCCCAACCCCCCAGTTCCTCTGTTGAAGTCCTGACCCCCACTGTGACTCTATCTGGAGATACGGCCTTTATGGCTGTGATTAAGTTTCCAGAGGCCATAAGGGTGGGCTCTGCTCTGATAGGATGAGTGTCCTTTAAGAAGAGACATCAGAGAAGTTGCCCTTTCTCCCTGTCCGCCAGCTGACGACACCCTGAGGAGGCAGCCATCTGCGAGCCAGGAGGAGAGCTGTCCCCAGAACTCAACCCTGCTGGAACTTTGATCTCAGACTTCCAGCCTCCTGAGCTGTGAGGAAACAAATTCCTGTGGTTTGTGCCACACATTTACGGTGTCATTGTTATGGCAGCCTGAGCAAACCAAGCTGGTCCAAGGGAATTTCCCATAGGGCCAAAGTTGTGAGCAGCCGAGAAGCAGCTATCTCTCACCTCTGTGCTCGTAACTGTTATGGTCCATATTGGATAATAATAGTACACCCCTTGCCCTGACCATGGTTGGCTGGGAGGGACACGTGGATCCTTAGAACAACATGTTCTGGATGCCTCAGATGGTCTACTGGGATGACACTACTGGTGAATGTTAGCCAGAGATCACAGTCCAATCCTTTTCATTGAAAACCAACAAAGACTCGGTCCCTTAGAGCTGGAGAAAGGTTATGGCCATTCAGAGCTTCTCAGTGAATATATTTTAGGAATGCTAACCTTTTGGAAGTACCTGGCCCCTACTGAGCCGGGCTGTGGGACTGGCTGGTCCAGAAACTTGTTCTAGAAGAAATCTATCCTATTTTCATATTTTCCCCTTTTCTGTTCTCATCATCACCTCCATTGTGATTAAAAAATGCCAATCAGTAAAGGAGAAGACTGCCATTTCAAATTCATCCCTGAATCCTTGGGCTCAGGAGGGACTCTGTGCTGGCAACCTCAGGTGCAGACACCTGGGACTGGATGAAGGAGTCATTCCTCCGTGTGACCAGCAGAGAAGGCAGAGGAACGGGACAGATGCACACACATCGCAGAACTGAGGGAGGGCTAACAGGTGGCATCGTAGTTAGCAACTTGGCTGCCTGGGTCCCATGAAAGCTTGTAACTGGGCCAGCGAGAGAGTGGTAGGATTTATTCATGATGTAGGCCATGGTGGGGGGAAGGGGGAGGGACAGTTCAAAACCCTGCCTTTGCTACTTCTTGGTTCCTGCAGGCTAGGCAGGAACGGCGAGGCCAAGGGGAGGAAGACTCACATATTCTGCTGAAGAATTTAGGCTTTTTGTATACCAAAGGTTTGAACCTTCGTTTCTCCATTTTTAAAGCAGGAAATACTATAACCAGAAGATTTGGGGGTTGATGTTGAGGGTTCCTTGGGGGGGGGAAAAAAAAGCAAGACTTAGGTTGAGTTTAGAGAGATGATTATGACCCAGAGATGAGGGAGAGGATGGAGAAGCGAGTTCCGGATCCACTCAGCCTCAGTCCAAGACACAGGGAGGCAGTCCACGGCTAGGTGGACACTGATCTCCGGCAAAGCCACGTGGGAGTGGCACACCAGGACTGGGGGACAGTGTGGGGTCTCACAGCGACACACCTGACTTATGCGTCTCATCTGTTGCCAGACAAACAACCTTACGGCTTTCCAGTAACATCATGGAACACAAGACACTCGAGGTAGTTATGATAAGCCAAGAATGACGAATCTCAATTTTCATGGAGCACAGGACGAAAGGAGGAACTTGAGTCAGACATTCAGAGACTCATGGGCACTCGAAGAGGATGGAGAGAATGTGTTACCAAACTGGTGTGTGTGTGTGTTGGAGGGGTGGGGGTAAGGTTTCCTCAAATGCTCCACCGTGCCTCATTCTGAGTCTTACTTCATGGCCATGCTTGTCCTGCTCAGAGAGGTTAGAATTTCCCTTTCCAAAAAAAGGGAATTGTAGCTCAGAGTGCTTCTGTGGCCTGTCCAGGGTCTCAGGGCTAAGCCCTCAGAATTGGAGTCCTGCCCAGTGTGTACCCAGCCAGTCTCTGCGCTGCTCTCATTCCCACAGGACCCTTCCCAGAGAGTCTAAAGGACCATCCTGGTGCCTCCTCAGCCCAATCTGAGGACACGGGCCTCGTGGTGATGGCAGCCAAGCCAGCCCCCCTGTTCCCCTTGTGCCAGAGGCATGCACCATCTCCTGTGATCCTTGAACCACCACGTGAGTGAGTCACTCTTGCCACCCTCACCCTCTTCTAAACCTCCATCATCTCTCATGCGGACAAGACTGTGTCCTCCCGCATCCTCCCAGGGCTAACACCCCAGCCACGTGGCTGCTTGAGATGCCGAGCTTGTCATCCCGCTCAACCCCCTGCCCAGGTTTAGAGATCTTCAATCCTTCCCATCCCTCTTAGGAGTCAACCCCTCATCCTTAACCTCATCTACAAGGCAGGCCAGGCCCAGCCCCGTGGTCCCTCAAACCCTCACACGCAAGTTCCTTCCAGCCTGGGCCTTCCCCCCTGCTGCCCCTTCCCTCTGGACAGGTACATCACCCCCATCCCACCTCCACACATGTCTGACTAATGGTCACTCCTAAGCTGAGGTCAGAATTTTCTGGTGTTGCCTCTCATACCACCTTACACCATTTTCTAGAATTTTCCGTAACTGCACCTAAACATCTACATGACTGGGTAGTTGTGTCATGTCTGATTCCCCATTATGTGTGAGGGCTAGGAAATCGGGCTCTTTCTGTCTTGTTCAATTCTGGGGCCCTAATTCCTAGAACAGAATGGGCCTGACACGGAGCAGGTATTCGACGTACACAGTTGAATGAAGGAATGCGTGAATAAAGGAATGGATGAGTGGGTGAACCCCAAACAGTCCAGCTGCATGCCTCCTCTCAGAACCCCGTTTTGCCTCTGTTAAAGTGTGTCGGAACATTCTATGTCTGTGACCGTCCCCCACCCCCACCCATGGTGCATTCCTAGGGGACAGGAGCCAAACCTTATTCATCTCAGTGTCCGTGGCGCTGGGAATCCAGAATCAAGTCAGCCTCAGGCAGTGTGGCATCTTCCCCCTCCGGTTCTGCTAACTAGCCACGTCACTCTGACTCATTTGTTTCTTCATCTCCAAAATGAAGTTCTGTGTCATGACTCCCCTGATTCCCTTCATTGCGAGGGCTGATATTTTAGGATTGCATAACCAGAAGCATCCACTGCTTCCTTTGGAAACAAACTACGTTTGGTGGATTCCTGTCAGCATCTTCTTTTGTCCATAAGGAGGTACTTTGGAACCCCCAGAGCATGAGCCTCCAAACACAGGGCCGTTGTGGACCACCTGGGAGCAGAGAGGTTTCCTTCCTTGCTTTGGAAAATACACAGCGTGTCTCACTGGTCTTTAGCAAGTCAGGAAATCCAAAACTAATTACTTAGGATCAGCAAGCGAAGCAGCCTGTTTCCAAAGGGCTTTTGTGCAATTAGGATTTGCCAGGACCTAATGGTCGTAAGCCAGCCAATTAGCTACACAAATGACTGAATAATGATAAATCTGATCTTTATAATGCAGGTGAAGTCTTGACTTCTTAAGGAGATGAGATTTTATTCCTCTTTTTTAATCTTAGAAGAAACCAGAGGGAGGCCTGAAACCGCTGCAGGGGTAGCGTGGTGAAACTGGCCTGTTTGTGGAGGGTGGTGCTCAGCCACACGCCCTTGACCCATGACACCCATCCTTTGGCAAGCCTCTTCCTTGGCTGCTGGCATAAAACAGTACACGTCTAGAGTCCCGTCGGCCCTCAGTCCGGCCCCCCAAGAAGGCAGGGCTGCTCCCCTCTCAGCCCCTGGAATGGTAGAGAAAATGTCTTCTTCAGGACCTGGGAAGCAGGCATCAGACTCTCTGAACGAACTTCCCAGGAACAGAAGAGCCAGCATTTGATCCTCTCAGCCTCAGTTTCCAAATCTGTAAACTAGGGATGATAACAATGTCCCGCAGTGGGGGACCATGCTGTGGGATCACGAGGTCATTCACGTGCCGTGACTCGGGGAAGTGTAGTACATCTCGGAGTCTCAGTGAGAGGAATTCTTTGTTTGGACGTGGACCCCAGAGACCAGAAGTGCCTTTCCCTCTTAGACTAGGGTTTCTCAAAGCATGGAACTCAGGATGCTTTGGGGTTGGTTGTGCGTGAGCATGCTTTTATTGATACGTTTATGCCTATACTTTAATGTCCATTAGATTGTATGCATATCATTGCTTAAGGCAGTGGTCCTTGACCATGGCCACACCTTACAATCGCCCAGGGAGCTTTTCAAATGCCACAGCCCACAGAGGGGTCTGGCTTTGAGATTTCATACAACATTCTGCAAGCTCCTTCCGTGTGAACCGCAAGGCTGAGTACTGCTGGCTTAGGGTAAAGCCGGGTAAAAAATAGAAATAACTCAAAGTAATGCATCATCAAGGTGGCAAGCTGAGGCTGAAGCTGGGGAAACACAGAGAAGCCCCTGGTCTGTTTGAGGCCCACATGTCAGGATCAGTTGCGGGTGGGGTGGGTCGGTGCTCGTTAAATTTCAGACGCCTAGTCCCATGCCAGATTCATTAAATCAGAATCATAAGGGGTAGACCTGGAAGATAGATCTTTGCTCTCATCAGCCTGCTGGCCCTGGTTCTCTGGAGGGCGTTCAGGAGCCATTCATTTTGTGAAGGTCAAGGCCATGCCCAGGAGGAAGGGAGGCACTCCGCAGTTTGCCCAACAGGAGAGGGAAGGGGACGCTGACCGGCCAAAGTCAGCCAAACAACACTTTTTTTTTTTTTAATTTTATTTATTTGACAGACAGACATCACAAGTAGGCAGAGAGGCAGGCACAGAGAGAGGAGGAAGCAGGCTCCCCGCTGAGGAGAGAGCCCCAGGACCCTGGGACCATGACCCGAGCGGAAGGCAGAGGCTTTAACCCACTGAGCCACCCAGGTGCCCCAGTCAAACACCGCTTTGACACCTGAAAGGTGTTGAGCGAACATTCACTCCAGGGCAGCATGGGGCAGAGAGGCTGTAATTCTGGGGGCCCTGGGGACTCCCTGGGGAAGGAAAAGGGGCATGTCCAACCCAGTTCCCTAGGACAGGATGGAGACAGACAAGCCCAGTCTGTTCCTGAATGCCCCATCCAGGAACAGACTATGAGTCTGTGTGGCAGGACTGTTTCCTGGGTGGTAATTTCACAGGTGAGCTTCGTGTTCAGATGGGTAGCGGGACAGTGAATAACTTCCCTTCTAGAATCTCCAATATTTGCTGCCCAGAAGGCATAGATGGGCATCTGGAGAATTCCATAAAACTTTTGCCTGCTGTGCCTGCAGTCTGGCCGCAGTAGGAGCTGGGAGACTGCAAAGAAATTAAAGAGGAAGGAAAGCCTGCATATGCTGAGTGACCACCCCCCACCCCCAGCAAGTGTCTACACTATAGGCAGCAGGCAAGCCACTTAGCCTCTGAGCCTCAGTGTCTGCATTTCAAAAATGGGTTACTGCAGGAAGATCAGGGGGATGGCCCTCGAGAGTGTATCTCAGGCTCTGGCACAGGGTAGGCTCCCGATACTAACAAGTGGTTACTTGTCACAGGACCAACGCAATGCCTACTGATTCCCGTCTTTGCTTCTGCACTGACCTCTCGCTTGGGGCTCTCCCTGACACCTGTAAAATGAGCCTCTCAGTTGAACTCAGTTCCAGATACCCTGGCTTGAGAGCTCTCCAGGAAGTGGTGGGCTCTCTTAGATGGAAAGAAGCCATGCTGGGAGGCGGTTGAAGCCTGTCATGGAGGCGGGGGCAACCTCTGTTCCTTTGAGCATCCCTTCTCAGGGTCTCATCTGGCAGAACCCCAGCCAAGGGTGATGGTGGCTGCTCTTTATTCCTGCCTTCCCACCTCGGGGGTGGTACTTGCCACCATCGTGTCCTGGGTTGCCATTGCCTTTGAAAAGAAATGAGACGATGCAAATGAACCAGTAGCCAGAGTAAATAATACTTTTATTGAATATAGCCATTTACTTACTTGTATACTTACTGATAGATGGGTGGGTGGGTGGATTGACTGGTCAGGATGACTTTGAAAACCATAGAAGGGAAGAGCCGTGGGGAGTGTTGAAGTCTTGTCATGGGAGAAGCAGGGAGAGGCCCGGGCTGAGAACCAAGAAACCCAGTTCAGTTGTGACTCATTTAGAATTCCCTGTGTGACCTCCAGTTACCTCTCTGCCCTTTGGTCTTCTCATTGTTAACATAATGCATGGGTTCCCCACAAAATTCCGGGGAGGACTATCTCTGATGATAAATGCAAAGGCATTCTATAAGTTGCAAAGCTCTCAAAAAATGCCATTTCCCCCCAGTTATTATTTAATTTGCATTATCATCACCAGTTCCCCACGAACAACCTGCGACACTGGGGAGTAGCATCTCTAAGCTCAGAAGGTCCCAAAGACATATGCCCACTTCACTAACGCTACCTTTGCCTGAGGGGATCCTTTCTGGGCTGCCTGGCCACAGTCCTGGAAAGATAAGCCTAAGTGGGAAAAGTGCCCACATGAGCCAGGAGTCCAGACACTCAGAGGGACATTGAGTCCAACAGTCTCTAATGAAAATGTCCCCCACAACTCCATCTCCCTCTCCACTTGGTGGTTCTTAGTCATCACCCATTTGTTGTTTCTTAGTCTATTAGTCCTGTTTTGTCCATTTCATTTTAGCATCAGCGCCCTCAACTCTTCCCGGATCAGGTGGGTCAGAACCACGTCCATGTGGGGAGCTGCCAAAGCTTGGGAGAGTGTGAGCTGAACCATGTCTACCCCCGAAAAATGTGTTGAAGTCCTAACCCCCAGCATCCCAGAATGTGAACTTATTTGGACATAGGGTCATCGCCAATGGAATTGGTTAAGATAGAGTCATACTGGAGTAGGGTGGGCCCTGATCCAATATGACAGGTGTTTTTATAAGGAGAGGACACACAGGAAGAAGGCTAAGGGACACAGACAGAGACTGGAGTTGCAACCACATACCAAGGAAGGCCAAGGGTGGCCAATGACCCCGGAAGCTAAGAGAAAGGCACAGAGCAGCACCTCCCCTAGAGCCTTCAAGACAGCACCTTGATCTTAGACTTGTAACCTCTAGGACTTGTAGCCTCTAGGACTTGTAGCCTCTAGAAATTTCTATGGTCTGAAACTCCGTGATTTGGGGTACTTTGTTATGTAGCCTGAGGAGAGGAGTGCAGACAGGGAAAAGAGGGCTCTGCCTTCCAGCCTTGCCTCCTGTGGCCACAGTGGCCTAGCCTCCATGGCCCTGGCTCCGGACCTCACATTCTGTAGCTGTAAGAAAAAGGGAGTTGTGTTGGGCATTTGCCAGTTTTGTTGATAATTAGAATTACTTGGGACACCTATTAAAAATCACCGCTTGTTAGACCTTTCCTCTGGATTTTCGGAGTCAGTGGGTCTGGGCCAGGACCAGCAATCTACGTTCTTGAGAAACTCTCCAGGTGGGAGCAATGCTTGGCATCTTGCCGTTACTGCCCTCCCTGGTGTTCCAGGCTTCTCAAGGGTCAAGCTTTGCCTGTTGACCCCAGGTGCTCTATTGCAAGCCTACTGTGGATAGTGTGTGTTTTAATCTGTATCCCCTCACCTTGCAAGCCCAAGACGGCAGAAGCATGTCTGTATCTCAACCAGCGTGCCTCGGAATCATGCACTGAACGGAGGGATAAATGATCTTTCCTGCAGATATCCTGCTCTGGGATGTGTAACCCAGGACCTTGCAGACTCTTTTTTTTTAAGGTTTTGTTTATTTATTTGACAGACAGACATCACAAGTAGGCAGAAAGACAGGCAGAGAGAGAGGAGGAAGCAGGCTCCCTGCAGAGCAGAGTGCCCGATGCGGGGCTTGATCCCATGACCCTGGGATCATGATGACTTGAGGCAAAGGCAGAGGCTTTAACCCACTGAGCCACCCAGGCGCCCCCCCTTGCAGACTCTTATTCTCAAGCTCTCTGATGTGCCTCCCTGCCACCAGTCCCTGGCTCCATTGTCCCAGTCCCTGGCTCTAGTCCACCCTCCAGGCTCTTTTGGAGGAACACACAATACAGATGTAATTCCAAGTCACTTGATCCCATGGACTGAGTTCTGTGATTCTTCCCATTTCACAGATAGGGTTAAAAAAACAAACAAACCCTGAGGCTTCCAGAGGTCAACAGACTTGCTCAAGGTCACAGCAGGTGTGGAGCTGCAGTTTGAACTTAGGGGGCCAGTGTCAGCATCCAAATCTCTTCATCACACCCTGTGCCTATAGGATCCTGTCCAGGCAACTAGCCCAGCCCATCTTTTGGCCACTTCCCTCTCTGGAAAGATTTGTCACTCTCCTCACCCACTCACTGCACTCTGGTTGCTCCTCCCCCTATTGGCCCTTCTCCCTGAGCTGCTCTTCCGTTGGAAACTCCTTTCCTTCCTACCCAGAGAGCTGTCCCTCTGGGCAGTGGTGGAGTAAGCCTCTGGGGTATGTGGCCTTTGTAACACACACTTTGTAACCATTTAACTTGCCCACCTGGCTCAAGCCTTCCCTTCCTTCACGTCTTTGCTCACATGTTACCTTCTGGGTGAGGGCTTCTGGAACCATCTTTTAAACATTTGCAATGTCCCACCCTATAGCCCTCTATACCTCCTTCTTTATGGTTTTCTGATGGCCCTCTCTAATTTAATCTAACCAACTATCATTTAATCTAATCTAATCTAATCTAATCAACTATCATTTAATCACATGTGCGGTCTACTGTCCATCACCTTTCCCAATAATGCAAGCTCCACGAGGACAGGGAGCTCTGTCAGTGCGATTTTATGGCTCTATCTACAGTGCCTCAGACCAGGAATGGGCTGCCGAACAGTGAAGGAGCACGTCCCCGGGCTGCTGTGTGTCTGTCTCCCTCCTGGGAGCGTGAGCGCCTTTCAAGAGGGACTTTCTCTGATCCATTTCTGTACCTCCAGCAAATAACAATAGGCCTGGCTCTCAGGATGACCTCAGCAAGCCTGGGTTGAATGAATGAATGAGGAAGTAAATGAATAAATGAATGGAGGAGAAGGTGGATTTCTTTTCCAGAACAAAGTTTGCTTGGCACAACGCAGCCAGTAAGCATCTATTTATTGCCCTGCCAGAGGCTGCTTCTCAGGGTAGAATGCACCCCCAGCACCATCTCTGGGACGTTTATAGTCCCAGGAGGTCATTCTGCTGTGCACGTTGAAAAGAGAGATCAAGTGCCGCCAGCCTGGGCAAAGCTGTGCCATCAGCTATTATGTCAGTCTCGCTGGTGCCCCTCCCTGGCTCTGTCACTTTCCCTTCCCTGGAGGGAAAACTTGGCTTCCCTTCACTTGGTGAGAGAAACTGCCCTCCTCACCCCAGCCTCACGGAGGAAGTGCCTTTGCTTGCTCAGAGGTCCCTGGGAGCCGCTTCTCAGGAAACAGAGAGTAGGAAAGGGACTGCAGCCGCAGGTGACTGTCCACTCCCCACTCCCTGTGCCTTCTTGGCCCCCCGGCACTTGGATGTGCTGCTCTGGGCTTTGTCTCTCTGTCCCCACATTCCGGCCCGTGCCTCAGCAGACCCAGGAGAGAGACTGTCTACTTTGGAAGGCTAAGGTGCTTGTGGGTGTCCCTTCTAGGTCCACTGTTGCTTCTCCACCCTGAGCATTGTCACAGGCCAGGAAAGGATGGCTTGCTGGCTGGAAGCTGGGTGAACGGGGCAGTCTGGCTGAGCGGAACCTCATAGGCCAGTGCTCCTCTCTTGCTGCAGAAGCCACAGGGCTTTCCCTCTCCGGGGTGCAGGGACGTGGATCCTAGGGGCGTCCCTGGAGCAGGAAGGAGTCTTTGCCTCTGGTCAGAGGGTGAGCCCAAACGCTCCTGGCACAACTCAGAGGGTGTGTGGCCAGGCCAGGAAGGTGGTCCAAGGTCAAGGGGATCTGAGAACCTTCATCAGTCTGGCTGGGAGAAAGGGCCTGTATTAACCTTCAAGGTAAGCGCCAGGAGACAGATTCAGAACTCTGCTAAGCACACAATTCGAAGGAACCCACAGATTCTGTTCATTTTTTTTTCTTTTAATGCTTCCTTGAAAGTTAGTTCATTGGTTTAATTCATTCTTTCCTTCAAGAAGCAAAATGGCTCTATTCATTGATCTTTTCATTCCTTTGAGTAGCATATTGATTTCCTCCCATTCATCCTTCTGCTAATTAATTAATCAGCTAATTAATTAATTACAAATATTTATCAAGCTCCGTGTTTCAGACTGTATTCTAGGTGCCAGGCACAGCAGTAAACATGACTGGATGGCTGGGATAGGGTTTCAGGAGGAAACCGAACCCACCCCAGACAATTCAAGGTACTTACAGAGTTGTGGGTAGGGGTGGAAGAACAGATGAAGAATGGCCAGGCTCAGAGCCATTACCGCTGGCCCTGAGGGCAAGGGAAGGAAGTGGCATTGAGAAGCGAGGCGGGAGGCCGGCCACCTGCAAGGACCTGCACTTGGGGACTCCACTCAGGGACAGCTACTGCCAGAGCTGCTGAATTGGCCATGGGGGTGGGGGTAGCAGGGAAGAAGCACCCACTTCCTTGTCTTCCTGTGATCTCTTGCTCACACTTTTCTTGGGCTGACAGCTAGTTGCAAAGGAGTCAGCCAATGCCATCCCTCAGGGCCGGCTTCCCAGGGCAGGAGCAGGACGGGGAAGGTGGGAGCAGGAGCCAGGGAGGCAAGGAGGATGACCAGCACAAGACCCAATCCCAGCTGTCTGGGCTACACATTCTAGCTGGAGGACAGAAATCAGCAAACAGGTAAATACTCAGCAGGGAGTGGTTGGAGCCATGACAAAGGAAAATCTGGGCAGGATAGATGGAGGCCATGGGGGAGGGGATTAATTATGAGCTTGCATTTTTATCAGGGGTAGGGGGACCAGCTCCAATGAGTCCTATCTGGGTGGAGGCCAGAGGGAGGTAAGCTGTGAGTCCTTTGCAGATCTGGGGGAGGGTGTTCTGTGCTAAGGAACAGCAGGCACAAGAGGCTCTGAGACAAGGGTGTACTAGAACCATTGGAGGACACCAAGGGAGCCAGCTGACCAGAGTGGGAGGTGCGGGGGGAAGGCAGGGGAAAGGGTCAGGTATGAGTCTCAGGCCCTTGCTAAGTCCTGAGAATATAACCCTAAACTGAGAGAATCGGAGCCATTGGGAGGGATATTTTCTGAACGAGAGAGGGACAAGCTCCAACCTATACTATAAAGAGCTTTGAGCTGCTCTGTCGGGAAGTGGGGGGGCAGGGGCGGGGAGAACAGGCAGGATGTGGTGGTACTGACTCCTCCCAGAGCTGCCAAGACAGCTGGGACTAGGGCTGAAGAGCAGGAACTGATGGGAGGTGGTAGGATTCTGGATCTGTGGGGCGGGGCATGGGCAGCAGGTGGGACGGAGATGCCACTCACCAGGACAGGAAGACTGTGGAGGAGCTGGTTTGGGCAGGAGGAGCGGGGAAGGTGGAAGGCTGTGGACCTGGGTGAGTTTGAGGTGCTGGTTATTCATTCAAGTGTGCTGGTTGAGTGCAGCCCAAGGAGCCCGCCCTAGCCTCGGACACATGACTCCCTCCAAGGGCTTGCCGGGAACTGACCTGGCCACTTCATTGGCTTCATTGGGTCACCTTCATTCTGAAGTTCCTATTAGGCACCAAGCACCCATGTCATGTGGGCTGGCCTGGAACATGGGACACCTGGGCTGGGATGTCGTCAGCAGGCAGGTGGGATCAGAGCACCCAGGAAGCCAGTGAGGACTGAGCAGGGTGAGGGTGAGGCCCCAAGGAAGAATTTGTGGAAGGCGGCCAGAGAGGCAGGAGAGAACCCAGCAGCCGCTTGGATGAGCGCTTCTGCATCTCAGGAAGATCCGAGCCAACTGGCATCTGGCCCACAGCCCTTCCTTGGACATCTAAGGGCCACACACTGAGTCTCCCTGGAGATCACAATTTCCCCGGGACCTGCTCCGTTCTTGTTTGTTTGACTCTGGTCAACTGAACAAGAAGCTGGGAGGAACTCTGAATGAACAGCTAAGTATAAATATTTACTTGGATCTTCTGAATTTCATAAGTGGTTGGCTTACAAGTGTTAAAAATGGGCAATGGACAAGTCTCTGCCAGGTGTTGAGTATTAGGTCCATACATTATTAATCCCCTCATAGGGACCTGTTGTCATGTTTATGATCCCGGCAAGGAAGCTGAGCTCAAGGCAGTTAACCGCATTGTTTAAGGTCACATGGCTGGCTGGGGGCAGTCATGGTGGGTGTCAGAGCCTTGCTTTTTCTTCCTAAACCAAACTTATGAGCCAGGAGGAAGGGCTGAATCTCCAGACAATCCACTCCCATTCTGTTTTTGTTTTTGTTTTTGTTTATTTTTTTTTTAAGTAAGTTGATATTTAGAACTTACTCCAAAATGGTGATCAAACTAAGCAGAGGTGTGCCCACACATCTCCTTAGGTCAGAGTAAGAGTTCCCCAAGGGCTCCAGGCAGCCCAAAATGATACCAAGCAAATGTGCTGTAGGCATGCACAGAGAGGTTGTGCATCCAGATTCTGGAAATATGCAGAGAACGTGGGAAGCAGGCAGCAAGAAAACCACTTGGTTAGGAGGTCCCTGACCCCCTACTGCTGGACACTGAGTGCCGTTGCCACCAGATTCTTACAAGAGAATGCTTCCCTTCCTCTGAGGCGCCGGCAGCTCTGGGTCAGACTCAGAGCCCGGTGCTGGTGGGGCCCCCTGGCAGCCAGTCTAAGGCGAGCACTCTCGCTGGACCTTTCTGTAGGCAAGAGAGCTCAGTGGGCACAGTGGCTTCTCCAATCGGCTCATCACCAAATATGCATGAAGGACCTACTGCATGCTGGACTCTGTTCTGGGCACTGGGATGACAGCAGTGATGGAGACAAGGTCCCTCCCTGCCCCCCATGGGGTTGCATTCTGCTGGGGAGAAAAGACAGGAGCCCCGAAACAAATAGACAAAAAAAAGAGAATGTCAGGTATTAAGTACGTTGAAGAAAACAAAAGATAATGAAAGAGAGAGAAAGAGGGAAGGCAGGAGAGAGAGGAAGAAGGAATGGACAGGGACAAGGAGGAGTCATCAGGGAAGCAGGGAGAGACAAACAGATAGGCAGGCAGGCTGACTGGCATCGTGTGGGTTTGGTTTAGTCAGCGAGGTGAGAGAAGACCTTTCTAAGGAGATGTGTGAGCTAAGATCTGCAGGACAAGAGTGAAGCAGCCCTATAGTGGTTTGGGGTTGGATCTCTGGGCAGAAGGAGCAGCAGGTCCAAAGGCCCCAAGATGGCAGAACCTGGGTGTCGTTTGGAAGAAAGGGAGAAGGCCTTGGTGAGGAGTGTGTGCAGGCCAAAGGAGAGAGTGGAGTGAATAGTTGGAAAGGCAGACATGGGCCTTGTCACCAGGGACCTTCAAGACCTTCTTGGAAGTCCCACAGCTGGAACCCAGGCCAGGAGGGGCCAACCCCTCGATCTTCTTGCATTACTTGGATGAATAACGAGGAGGGTCAGACTCGGCACAGGGAAGGGCATGTCAGGACCTGTTCTAGGAAAGTCACCAGAGACTGTAAGCAGAGTAGGTCCTGAGACTGGGTGTTTGTGGAGGATGTCACTCCTGCCACTAGATGGAGAGCAGCTGCAAAAGACAGGGAAGGGGAGAGTCAGGCAACTGTCTGGAGGCTGTGCAGCAGGATCCGGGGAAAGATGGGCCATCTGCCTGGGGTATAACTGGGAGCCATGATGGTGAGAGCTGTCATGATTCGAACAGGCACCAGGAGGGAATTCCAAAGAAGAAAGGAGTCTGCTTTTTCTGTATAGCGCCAAAACATTTTCATCTCCCCCAAACCAACCCATTAAGTACTGGCTTCCCACTGGCCCCCTCCCCTAGCCTGTGACCACCACTAGTCTGCTTCCAGCCTCTGTGGGTCTGCCTTTTCTGCACATTCCATCCAAATGGAATCATGAGACAGGTGACTGTTGGTGTCTAGGGTTTTCACCTCCACCTAAGGTTTTCGAGGTTCTGCCACATTGTAAACAAGTATCCTGACTTCATTCCTTTCTAAATGAGTAATCCAGGTGTGGATAGACAGCAACTGTGTATCCATTCATTAACTCATGGATATCTGACTATAACTGTGTATCCATTTATTAACTCATGGACATCGGACTCTTTCTACATTTGAAGTACTGTAAATAGTGCTGCTGGGAGCATTCAAGTACAAGTTCTATTTGAACCCTTGTTTTCAAGTCCCTTGGGTATATACCCAGGAATAGTATTGCTGGGTCCCAAGGTAATTCTGTGTGTGATCTTTGAGAAACCATCAAACTGTTTCCCACCATTACTGAAGCAGTGGACATCTCCACTGGCAATGTAGGAGGGCTCTAGTTTCTTCACTCCTCGCCAAGGCCTCTAGATTTACTTATTTATTTGAGACAGTGAGGGTGGAGGGGCAGAGGGAGAGAGAGAAGGAGGAAGAAGACTTCTTGCTGGGCATGAAGCCTGACGTGGGGCTCGATCTCGAGACCCTGAGATCAGGACCTAAGCAGAAACCAAGAGTCAGATGCTCAACTGACTGAGCCACCCAGGTGCCCCCCCACTTCAATACTACTTAGTTTAGTTTTTGGTATTTAGTTGGTGATGTTAAGGTACCTTTGTATATAGCCTAGAATAATCCAGTAGAGAAGGAGAAGTTGATAATGCAGAAGGGAAACGGGATAATTGCTGGAAGAAGACCATTGAGAAGGTGAGAGAGATGTGCCCACAAGACCCACAAGACAGACCCTCCAAAGTGAGAAGTCTTCTTGGATGCTGTACTGCCAGAAGAGAGAGAGAATGAGAAATGTGTCTGACACCATGGTCCTGAGGCTCACTCTGATGTACATGTCCTTTCTGGTGAGAGACATCCCCCCCAGAGCAGCAGTGAACAGAGGGTGGGCAGGGGGTGGAATGGGTGGTTTTTCTTTAAGCATTAATTCTCATCCACAAGTCATGGTGCTTTAGGCAAGATGGGTGACCTTGGGAACCCCAGTATGCTTGGCCACAGAATGGAGCTAACAAATCCTTAATGGCTGCTCTTAGGATTAAATGAGA
The DNA here is from genome assembly GCF_902655055.1 of Lutra lutra. Classification (NCBI taxonomy): domain Eukaryota; kingdom Metazoa; phylum Chordata; class Mammalia; order Carnivora; family Mustelidae; genus Lutra; species Lutra lutra. The sequence goes on along the minus strand of NC_062279.1, from coordinate 147,320,413 downwards.
CTGTGTATAACTAGTGCCTAGCACACAGTCAGTGCTTACTAAGTGCAGGTCCCTTCCACTGGCTCATCCTTCTGACTCAATTGTGAATTACCTGATGGAAGTAATAGGTTTACCCTTCTTTGCAGCCTTCTCAGTATCTGGGAATGTATTAGCCACATAGTAGGTGCTCCACAAACACTTGAAAAAGAATAAATAAACAAGAATAAATATTGATCAACAAAGAGACGCCCCCAAACAATAGCAATACTGCATGCTTTCTACACAGCGGGCAATTCAAGGGCAGCATCCTGTTTGGTCTGTACAACATGACCCTGAGATGAACACTCCCTTATCCCTACCTTGGAGATAGGTGACTTGTCCCATGTGATGTGGCTGGGGAGTGGCAGGGCTGGGATTCAAGGTCTGACATGAAATCCCAGGCTCTTAGTCATCATGTTACACTATCTATCCAGATGCTGGTAAACCAATGGTTGAATACTCCTGGCATTGTAAATGATCTGCTGTAGCTAAAAAGATGTCAAGAGAGAGAGGTTGGGTGACTAACTGGGGAAAGAAAGGGCTGGGCACCAGCTGGATGACTGCAGAAGCTTTGAAACTCTTGGGGGAACAATCATACTGCCCAGGTGTGTCTGCACTTCCTTATGCACAGCTGAAATCACCCTGGGCACAGAAGTATCATCTTCCTGGTGTGCAAGTTGTGTCAGACGTCAGAGGTTGGTTGCTAAAAACACCTGTGGTAGATGCTTCACAGGGATCAGGTGATTTCTTCTGCTCTCCAGGCCACCCTTCTGTCAACCTCAAGGTTGGGAGACTGGGGAAATGGGATTAGCAATGAGCAGTTTGCCTGGGTGCTCTGAATTGGCACCAAGGGAATTAGATGGTCTTTTCCAGGTTCCCCAGATGGTGCTGTCTCCCAGGACCTAAGCACATGCCTGAACCAGTCACAGAGTCGCTTTGCCATGGTGGGTGGGACTCCCAGGAGCCCATCTTCGCTTCCCACGATATCGGCTCTCTGTGAACTGGTCAAGAGGAAGCTGTGGGTGCCCTTGACTGACCTTGGATCTTGCCCCACACTGCCCAGCTGTGCTCTTGGATTCCTTGCCTCTCTGTCCCTTGAATCTCTGCACCACTCCAGCCTTCCATTCATCTCAGGGTCCTAAAGGCAGAGTAGGATTCGCACGTGGGCATCTCTTTCGTGTTAGAGGGACAGGTCAGGAGGACATTGTGGCATTCCTAGAATAACAACAACAGCAGTGCCCACAGGTACAGCATTTCAGAGTCGACGTCTCTCATGTATTTCTCATTGGGCTGATTGTCTTCCTACATCGACAGAGTAATGAGAGTAAACCCTTCATCCTGATCCTTTGGGCTTAGGACCTGATCATTGTGCACCCACCTGGGTCCTGCTTTACAGCTGTGGTGTGTCACGTCACTTAACCCTCCCTGCCACCTGGCAGGCTGGTTCCATGCTGGCCACACCCTCAGAGGTGTCAGAGGGCCAGAAGCCCTCTGACGCCCAGGAAGTTCAGCCTAATAATCAGCAGTGGAATTGGTATTGAGGGAAGTGGTATTGAGGGAATAACTGTGCCTTGACTCTGGTCCAGAATTTGTTGACCCTCGCCTGGCACATATTTGATAAGCTGGGTTAGCCCTCCGTAGTCCACTGTTAATCATTTATCTCTCACAGGTAGAGATCGGCTTCACGGAGTGTTTACAGTAACAGCTGGATGCCGGTTAATCATTAACTCAGCTTTCTTTCACAATTTCCCAGGCTTATATAGGATTATATGTGGAGCTGAGTTATCAAGGAAGCATATGCTCATTGTTCTTTAGACTGTAACAGGAAAGGGAAGCTCCAGAAACCAGGTGAGTTATGCTCACAGACGTGGATCAGTTTCGAGGATGATTTCAAGAGTCTCTGAGACTCGTCGAGCTCCTGGAATAAGGGAATTGAAAAGTGAAGGATCTGAAATTCAAAATTTGGTGAAGATGAAGTGAGAAAATACACATGAAGTGCTCAGCATGGTGTTTGTTCAATGTTAACCTTAAAATGTAATTGATTATGAGTGGTTATGGCTCATGCAATCATTCCGATGCCTGATAATCCAGCGATCTCCTTCTACCTGCCCCCCTCTTGCCCCCTCCCTCTCCTATTTCTCTCTCTCTCTCTCTCACAAAGCTGCTCTATTTTCTGCATTCCCTTTCAATATGTTTTAGGGTTAGCTTTAGCTCAATGCCAAAGTCAGCAAAGACCTCACCCTGAAAATTAAGAATAAAGTCATAGCCAAGTATTACTCAATCAAAAACATGGTTGGGGGGAGTAGGAATTACGTGGCATTTCCTGGTGACAGGCTGTCAGCCAGGGGCTGAACTGTGCACAAGGCAGCACGTACAGGCCTTTCCTGGGAGGTGGCCTCCAGCATGCATGAGCCCGCTTTGGGAGGAGAGACTCACCTGTGCTGTGGGATTGATGGGAGGAGGGACTCAACTGTGCTGTTGGACTGATGTCAGCAGCACCTTTTCTTTGTCTCTGTCCATCCTTCCACTAACACAGGCTTGCGAGCCATGCTGTGACTTGAAGCTGTCTGGGCTCAGATCCACCCTCTGCAACAGGCTGGGTGGGTAAGGATACTTCTCCAAGGCTTGTTTGATTTCCAGCATGGCTGGGCATCACCGTCGACACAGTGGTGCCCAAGAAACTTTCCTTATCAGTAGCAGAGGTGGTTTTCTAAATATTTAATCCTAGGTACAGCCAAGGGTGCGAGGCCAGCAGATAGCTAGGAGCAGAGCCCTGGTGTACCCTTAGGGTGGGCATTAACCCTGTAGCTGCTGGCCTGGGGCAGATGGGCCCCCTGGGGGCTGGCGATGGTCATCAAAGGCGCAGTTTGAACTTGTAAGTGGCACCCGTGGACCCTGGCAGAGGGTGAGGTTGCAACAGCAGCACTTTCCCTATTTTTACTGCAGATTGAGAAGACAGGGAGCTAGTGGTTTTACAACCTCATGCCCAAAATGTCTAGTTATACTGTGTTCTATTTATTCTTCTTTCGAGTTCAGTCTTTGAGAATTATTTTGAGGCAGTTTAGGGTTCTCTACTCATACACCAGATGGTTCCCACTCCTTTTTTCTCATAACCAGTTCTAACCCTCTTAGAATGGCATTCCACGAGGACCCTGACAAATGAATGATCAGTCTATGCTCCACAGAGACCATTTGCTGGGCATCCGGTGATGGTGGTGACCATTTAGCATTTACCATGTGCTTTATATACACGGACTCATTTGATCTTCACAGAAGCCCTGTGACATATGTCCTGTTGTTCTTCCTCACTTGACATATAAAGAAACAGAGGTACCGAGAGGTTAAGCAACTTGCCCCAGGTGACACAGGTAGAGAGCTAGAGAGCTGGAATTTGAACTGGTCATCCTATCAGAACTAAATATTCTCCCAGAATTGTTTTCGTTTGTTTGTTTGTTTGTTTTATGTTTACCTGACACCTTAAAGACTTAATTAAAATTTTTAAAATTTAAAGTAATTTTTAAAAACTTGCTTTTCTAGTTATAGAAGTGGGTTTGTGTGCATGCGTGTTTGTGTGTGTATCAAAAATTGGAAAAACATAGGAAAACAAACCAGAATAAAATGGGCTAAAATATCACGACCAAGTAGGAACTTCTGTTCTGTTTTGCTACTTCCACGGCATCTATTTTCGCTTCACATAAATATGTGATGCGTCCTCTGCTCATTTGGGCCCCCCTGGCTCCTGCTTCTACCCCACCTTGGGCTGGGCCAGGCCTGCCCCCCCCCACCTTCCCCAGGCTCTGGGAGCCTTCTGTATGCTCTTCCCAAATGGGCTTTTCTAGAATGGAAGCACCATGAGAGCAGGGCAAAGTCTGTCATGCTCTTACGTAGGTTTTAGGAGCTTAACGAATAATCGTGGAATAAATAACTTGATGTCTCAACACTTAAAAAATCTTAATTTTGGGGCGCCTGGGTGGCTCAGTGGGTTAAGCCGCTGCCTTCGGCTCAGGTCATGATCCCAGGTCCTGGGTTCAAGCCCCACATCGGGCTGTCTGCTCAGTGGGGAGCCTGCTTCCTCCTCTCTCTCTGCCTGCCTCTCTGCCTACTTGTGATTTCTCTCTGTCAAATAAAAAAAAAAAATCTTAATTTTGTATAAAAAAACACATGGGCATAGTTTAAGTCCTTATATCACGTAATAGCATGGATTTGTTACTATGTACATCTACTTTTAAGGCGAATCTACTTTTATAGATCTTTCTTTGTCAAGTAAGATTATGAGCATTTACCCATGACGTTACTTTTTTAACATCGTTTTAAAGTGCAACATGAGTTTCCATATGCGGATGTACCATAACTTCTTTAAACATTCCTGTTAGGTGTGTTTTTCTATAGTGATACCCATTTGTTAATAATTACAAGCTGAAATCTGTGCGTGTTCTTTATTACTGCTTTTGGATAACTTTTTATAAACGGAGTAGTTGGGCCAAAGGGCCTATATATTTTTTATGGCTCTAGAAACTTATTTCCAAACTCCAGAAAAGCTGCACATTTTTCTACTTCTGTCTTGTCAGTGATTTCGGTTACGATTTTGGTGACTGTTTCCAATTTGACAGGGAAGGTTGGCACTTGGTTTTAATGAACGCCGCTTTTATTTTCACGTCTTGGGGACAGAAATTTTGGTGTTTCCAAGATCTTCCCCACCATAAGAACGACCATCTGATTGAGAATGTTCTGGGGGAGAGGCCTGTATTTAATAAGCAACACGGTGAGCGTGGGAAACACAGATGTCATTCATCCTGCAGGTGGAGACACTGAGCCATGAGAGGCGAGCCAAGATGCCTTGGCCCCAGGGGAGCTTGGCACTAACATCCTATGTCCTCAGCAGGCAACCCCTCCCCGCATTTGGGGGCCACCTCCCCTAATTACCCATTGGTGACAGCAAGTATCTAATGACTTCTTCCTTTTTTCTCTTCTTAGGAACAAGGAACCCCCCCAAAATCTGAAAAATACACCATGAAGTGCAGTGAAAAGGACTCAGCAGATTCCAAAGACAGTAATTTGGTGAGAAAGAAATTGGTCAGTACTGGTTTCTTTCTCTCTCCCTGTTCTGGTGATGCTGGGGCAGTCCCTCCTGGCCTCCTTGCTGCTCCCCAGGGAGATGTAGGTGGAGGAGAGGTCAGGTGGAGAGGACAGAATGGGGGACAGGAGCAAAGGTGTGTCGGAAGTTGCCATGTGAACGGGAAAGTGTGTACTACTAGGCACGGACCACTGATCGTATTGTATTTTGGTTGATGGTGACTGTACCGTCTGCTGGTGTCCTTTGGGACCTGGGGAGGTGGTTTGCACTCCAGAGGTCATTTCACAAACGAGGGGACACTGCTGTGATGATGTCACAGTCCTTGAGGATATATGAAACCCCTACTCCCCACCACCACAAGGCCCAGATCTCCTGCCCCAGAGAGGCTCTCCCTCCTCAAGGATCTTTGCACCTTCTTTCAAACCAGACTCCAAAACCAAAACCAGACAGCATCTGTGCTGCATGGGCCTTTACCCGGCTTTCTTCTTTGCTTCTCTTGGCCACACCACAGTGAACCCATCACCACCCTCATTCTGCAGGCGAGGAACTGCGGCTCAGGCAGGGATGAAGCAGCTTGTCCAAGGCTGTGTACCTGGTTTGAGGGGGAGCGGTCTTGAACCCTGGTCCCTTTGTGCCTCATCTCCTGTGATAGCGGCAGAAGCAACCAGGACTCAGAAGAAAATACATCCAGATTTTTAATAAACCTTATTTAGCCGGACAAAGAGCCACACAGGTGTATTTATCAAACTGCCAGGGAAGTGTGGTGCTGGCAGGTGGAGAGTAACTGTCCCCACCTCCAGGTGTGAAACAGAGGCCCAGGGAGGGCCCAGCTACCCCCACAGGTCCTCCAGGGATGTGGCAGAGTCACGTTAGATAAACGGCCATTCCCTCCAAGGATGCACTCATGTGAGGTGGGGTCAAGGCTTTCCTGTCTAGGCATTTGGTGTCATGTAGGAAAGTGGTACAGTCATCTCAGTCATTCCGCTCAAATGACAGTCCATGAAAAAACTCCCCTTTCTTTCCCTTTCCTGGCGTTTCCTGGCAGAGAGTTTTCATCTTGTCCAAACGGACTTTCTAGCTTCAGGACATCATGCAGAGGACAGACAGTCTGAGTTAAGTTCCAGAAAATAACTACTTGGCCCCTTCCCTGAGTGAGGTGGGAAGAAAACTGGGAATCCAAAGAGGCTCAGGACACTGGATTAGCCCACTCAGGCCGCCAGGACCTCACCACAGGCTGGGGGCTTAAACAAGAGTGATACGCTTTCTCACAGCCCCCAAGGCTGGAGTCTGAGGTCAAGGATGTTGGCGGGGTTGGTTCCTTCGAGGCTTCTGTCCTGGTGTATTGACGGCCGTGTTCTCCCCACGTCCTTACAGGGACTTTCTTCTATATGTGTTTGTGTCCCAAGCTCTTCTTATAAAGACACCCGTAATCTCGGATTAGGGTCTATCCTCGTTACCTCATTTTACTTTACTCTCCTCTTTAAAGACCCTGCCCCCTAATACATTCACCTTCTGAGGCACTGGGGGTGAACAATTCACCTGATGAATTCGGGAAGGGGGACACAGTTCACCTCACAAGAGACACAGACAGTGTCTGCCCTTGGTGAGCTCCGAGCCAGAGGGAAAGGCACACAGGAGGACTGACGCTTATAAGCAAGGATGAACACAGCCAGTGTAGCTGTGAGCAGCATATGTAATATGGAGAGGCAGAGAGAGGCCCAGCGGAGTTTCAAGGGGAGCCGGTGAGAGAGCAGAGTGCCGACAGATGAGCAAAGTTATGGGTAGTCAGAGGGCAAGCCTGAGCAAGGGCCAGGAGAAGCTGGCAGAAGTAGGTACTCGATAAATAATGGTGGATGGGTGTGTGCTTGCAGGAATCAGCATCAGACGAGGGTGATCAGACCCCAGCCCCAGCAAACCTGGGAGCATCTGTCTGATGGTCATATCCTTGATAGCATTAATTTACCCAACATGACGCCGTGAGCTGAGCAAATGTAGGAATGGCACCAGGTCTCCCAAACGTCACCTCCTCCTGTGCATCTGCCTAGCCCCTCCTCCGATGGCTGCCGGAGGACTGGTGACATCATGGGCGTGAACATATTTGGCCAAGGGCAAAGCCTAGTAGACATGTTCCATGAAGGCCAGGACAGGGGTGCTTGGGTTATGGGAAGTCCCGGTTAACGGCTGTGCGGTCCGGGGAGGTGCAATGCATCATGTTTGCCCCCGAGAGACCCATCTCGAGCACTAGAACAGGTTGTAGCAATTGTCTGGTGACATCAACCTGGCCCCAGACCTCCCCTTTTACCGTGGAGGACACTAATTTCCTACAGGGGCCCAGACCTTTCTACCCAGAGCAGGTAGGATGGTACTTGGTTAGAAAAGAGTGAGAGCATTGGGGTCCAGATAGAGCACGTTACCTGGGAACAAAGTGGTTTCAGTACTAATGAGTATTCATCGTACGCTTGCTGTATGCCAGCTGCTGTTTTAGCCTTCACGTTTGGGCGTGCTTTTCAAGTATAAACTCACGGAATCTTCCACAAGTCTATGAGGTAGACACTGTTATGCCCATGTTACAGATGGGGACACTGTCCCACAGGGAGGCTGAGGGAACTGCGCCCAGGCTCACCGGTCCTAAGTGGCTGAATGGAGGCTCAAACCCAGACAGTGCGCCACTCGTGTCTGGGTTTTAGGCCGCTAAGCTGTGGCAACAGGAAGGGACAGCTCCTGTCACCTTCACCAACGTTTCCCAGAAAGTAGGGCTATTCGTTTTGTCACCCTGAAAAGCCCTGGGAATTGGAGATCGCTCACCTGCCTCAAGGAAATCAGTGCAGTTAAGGTGAAGGCCACTCTCTGAGGAGCGGGAGGCTGACCTGGAACTTGAGCTGTTCTGCTCTCAGGTGTGTGACTTTGGACCTGACTGCTGGCCTCTGGGCTGGCTTCAGGGGCAGACTGAGGAGAGAAGTTATGGATGGCCAACTCCACCAATAAGAGACCTCTTCAGGCCAAGCACCGCCTCCAGGCTGCGGGACCAAAAGGGAAATCTAAGTCTGTGCAGGTCCAGTCTTAGGATCAAGGGCAGAGCCTGGTGCAGGCTCAGATGGCTGGTCTCCTTCCAGCCCTGGGATCTGGATCTCCTCTGGCTTCTGGCCTTAGAGCTCAGAGTCAGCAGGTCTTGAATCAGGGAGGCTGAGGCAGGAGAGGTGTACTGGGATCTCTCTGACAGGGGCTTGAGGCCACACTGGGATCCCACTGCTGGTCTGCGGACAGGCTGTGCTTGGCGGACGGGGCCTTTGATGCTTGCTGACTCTGGAAGCCTTCACAGCATGAGGGAGTCCCAGACACCAGAGGACCCCCCCTTCACACCCAACTGTAGTTGCGTATTTGTGTTGACCTCCTGGGGCCTGGGGCCTACTGAGTTTACAACCACAATGGGAAAGCACAGAACAATTTTAAATGTCGAGGGTGGGGGGCCATCACCTGATTCAGTTTGAGTTTTAGCGAGATCAGGTGAGACCCCCTGTTAGCGATGAGGAAGCCAGGGAGAACACGCAGAAGGGCCTGAGCTAAGGAGGGGAGGAGGAAACGAGGATGAACATGAAGTCCCCATCAGGACAGCACAGTGTGCGTCCCCAAGACACGGGGAGGCAGCTGGCCCGCCCCTTCCCTGCCCCTTCTGACACCTTAGGACCCAGTCATGCTCAATTACTCTGCTTCCCCCCCCGTACCCCAGGGCATCTATGCCTGTGGGTTTTGGCTCATGCCCTCCCACACCTCCTCTGCCTGCATATCCCCCCTGGCTTACTCAGGAATCACCTCTTCCAGAGAGTCCTCCATGATCCAGCTGATCCACTGAAACTAGTTTGCTTGCTTTTTGTCTCTTGGTGGCCTTGATGCCTCCCTGGCCCTCGAGGGGTTCTGCATTCCCCAAACACCCTTTGCCAGCTAGCCTTGGTATCTGCCTTCTGCCTGTGGGAGCAAATAGCTGATCAGACTGTCCCAAACCTGTCATGACAAAAGGTCCTTCTCAGACATCTGGGGCAAATTGGGCACGTGATGAATTAATTCTCACGACCTCGAGTATGTGTGGAGGGGTCTTGCTTCCTTCATGCTTTCCCTGAGCCAGGCCAAGTTGGGCAAGAAAGGTCTTCCCTGAGCCAAGCTGAGTGAGCAGGACAGAGTAATGATCAAGGGGAAGATCCCTTTTCTTCCAGACCCAGAACTTCCCCATCTGTTGGAGAATGGCAGGGCAGTCATGCCCATGTCCAGCACGATGTGTTTTCTATCTGAGCCTCAGAATTACTACCAGACAGACTATTCAAACAGGACCAGTCTTCTGTTTTGCACTCGTAAATGCTGTAGCTCAGAGAAGCAGAGTGACTTGGCTAAGGACACAGAGGGACAGGGTTGAGACCTCACCAGGCCTCCACTGCCACCAGTGATGGTCTTTTCTGTCCCTATCCCTGGGGAGGTACACTGGCTTCATGCCCAGTGCTCTCTTGCTGCACACGATTGGGAGGGAACATCAAAGGTGCCAAAAGAAAAATCCATGCCCTCAGTGGTGATCCCTGAGAAAGCAAGTTTCCCTTCCAGGACTCTTGGATTGCTGCTATGACTGGGAACGGGGGAAAGCCCATGGTGCCCGTTTCCTGTTCAGACAAGACAGACTGCCGCATTTCCTGCCAGGTCCCCGCCCCCTTGTGGACTCTGCCTCCTGCTCAGAGATGCCCTGGCATGGCCTGTGGCCAGAGGAGCATGGACTCCCGGGCCTGGGCTCACACAGGGGCTGCTGAGCATGGCCGCACCCGGAGAGGGACACCAGGCAGGAGGACGAGAAAGGTAAACGTAGAAACTAGTCTCTGGACTGTGCCATGGGGCTCAGAGGCCCAGTGTGGGCAGCTGTGTTTCCTCCCTCCACTGCCTGGAAGGCTTGGGGCCCTGGGTTGTAGAAGCCAGCCATGGGTGCTGGCATCCTGGTCCCCATGACCTTGGCCATGGAGCTCCCACTCTGGAGCTGTGATTTCCTCTGGCAACGTGGCTGTGCTCATGAAATGAGGCCACAGCAGAGAATTGCCTCATGGGTGCTGGATGGCGTCCACGTTTCCTTTTCCACCCCTGCACTTGGTAACCTCTGTCCCTGGGGCGGGTGATGAGAGGGGGTGGGTACCGGCTGGCCAAGCGGGGGCAGGGGCCCAGGGAGAGGCTCCCACCTGCCCTTCTCTATCTTCCAATGGGTGCAGACAGGGGGCCAGTGATCAGGGCTGGAAGCAAGGGGGCCCAGGGACAGAAGGCACCCAGGACAGCCCAGGGAGTCAGGAGGAGTGACAATTGAGCCGAGACCCGGAGGATAAGGGACTATGGAGAATGGGTGTTTTGTCCAAAATGTGGTTCTGTTCCATCCATCTTTTCTGTTCCATGCAGTTCAGGCCTCCCCTTATTGCAGGAAAAGATTCTGGCCCCACACCTGGCCATGTCCTTCCCGGTAGCTTATGAACCCCCTTTCTCACCTCCATCCGATCACTAGAGTTTCCGGAAGACCTTCTTTGCAGCAGGCTTGGATCCTGGAAGCAAGACCTCCACCCTCAGAAAGTAAGACCCTTGCCCACTGTCCAGCCTCTGCTGCTAACGCTCGCGGGCACAGTGTTAACTCAGCATAACAGCCCAGGAGGTGAGGTCTGTTATCATCCCATGTTCAGATAAGAACCCTGAGTCACAGAGCAGCTATGTAACTGGTCCAAGGTTACAGAGCTAAGTGGCAGAGCCCGGGATAGGACAGAGTTGAATCATAGAGAAATGTCAACATGTCCAATGAGCTTTTGGGGAAGAGGACACTGGTCATGGGTCTTGGATACAAAAGTCTTTAGAAAGGAGAATTCCGGGTGTATGTAGCCACACGGGCCAGGCCAAGAGAGACCTTGGCACCTGACCTGAGCAACAGCCATTCTGTGTGGCTGGACCAGAGGGAAAGCAGAAAGTGTAAGCAGCTTTTTGGAACCCTCCCTGTGTGTATGCAACGTTCTAAACATCGTTATCCAGCGACACAGAGAGTCCTCAACCACCTACCAGCGCTGTTCTTAGATCCATTTTCCAGCTGGGCAAACTGAGACCCAGACTGAGTGGTCAGAATGTCCAGCATTGCATCCTGTGCTAGAGGAGACTACTGGGATGGGCAGAGCAGGGAATTGGCTATTGGGGTCCTGCTTTCCCTTCCAAAAGGTATTTGATGGGCACAGTTCCCAGAACTGTGGACCTTGTCTCTTTTGTTTGCCACAATATCCCTGGAGCTTTAACAGGGACTGGCCTGAGAAGTGCACATGCATTCCCGGATAGCAGAGAAAGTGGCTTCCAAGAGCATCTGGGTCCCCTCCATCTGGAGACTGGCCCATGTTCCTCTGGCCAGCTTCAGATGGCAAACCCTCCCACCTCCAGCTCCTGCCAGCTGGTCAGCTTTGGCCAAGGGGCCCAGATGTTTCCACTCCAGGGCCCTGTCCTTATTGTGACCATCCTTGGGTGAGGCCAAGCGACAGGATCACCTGAAGGCAGAGGCCTCGTCCTCCAGGCTGAGCCATGTCTGTCTCTGCAGGTCGTTGGCCAGGGGCACTCACAGTGGCCTGCAGATGGACATCTGAGTCTGGACCAGCACGTGCAGGGGTGTGTGTGTGTGTGTGTGTGCGTGTGCGTGCGAACATGTGTGTCCCTGCGCAGCTTTGAGAAGCCTCAGACCCCTAGACATGTGCCCAGACAGAGAGGCAGTGGGGGAGAGGCCCCTTGGTGCAGCGCAAGGTGGCTTGGGCTCCAGCCCCCATCCCAGACAGCACCACGGACACCTCTGTGCCTGCTTGCTCACCTACGACATCAGGATCAAACAGCACTGATCAACGGATTACAAGAGAAAATACCCAAAACAATGCCTGGCCCATACCTCTTGTAAGCATCAGTGGCTACTACTGGAGGCTGAATCTGGCTTTGCTTTTTTGCTCCTATGTGTTTCAGAAAGTGGCCAAATTCAGCAGAAATAATAGTATGGGGCTGCATACAGAGCACCTGCTAAGGACGTTAGGTCTGCAAGTCACTGATCTGTTGTAGCAGTCAGAAGCAAACTGAGCTCAGGGGGCTGACAGAACTCCCCCAGGACACCTGCCAGCACAGGCCGACCTGGACCAGCAACTCAGCTGCCTGCCGGTACCCCCGGCCCCGGGAATTCTCTGGGGCCGCCTCACCAGACAAGGGAACAGCCGAAGTACATCTTGTGGGCCCTAGCTCTGTGCCCAACTGTCAGATCTGACGTTCTGTCTTCTCCTTTCCCAGGACTGGTCCTGCTCGCTCATTGTGGCCTCTCTCGTGGGTGCCTTTGGCTCATCCTTCCTCTACGGGTACAACCTGTCGGTGGTTAATGCCCCCACTCGGGTGAGTGCCCCACGAGTGTGGGATTGGCCCAACAGAGGGTGCTCCTGCTGCGTGGAAATCTTCCAGTGCTACCGCCTGGCAAACCTTTGTAGGCCTGTTTCTGTGCCAGACCTTTGCCAGAGGATCTAGGAGAAGGATAGAGAGAGTGAGACCAGCCCCCGCCTCGAGGGGGAGATAAGAGACCCAGAAACAGACAATGTCACAACAGAAGGGGTTCAGTTCCTTGCTAGAGTGTCCTGGGAGAGTGCAGGGCAAGGAGAGGGGTCTTCGGAGGTCTCAGGGGCTGATCCGGAGGGTCTTATTCATAGGCACAGAATCCAAGGAGTCACGGAGAGACCTTATGCATAGATGTTTTCCTGATGTTCTTTTTGTGTTTATGGCCTTTAATCACAGCTAGAGGTCACTTGGGTGTCTGTTGGTTAAGATCCATTGTTGGCTTTTGTTTTCATCTGGAATCAAGACATTAGGTATGTCAGTCAAGAAGAAGAAGCTGTAAAGCAACCAAAAGTGTTTATTTGGGGTCTTAAGGTTTGCAATGTGGGAGGCACAGAGAGAGCACCGAGATTGTGATTGTGTTCGGAATTGCAATGGGAAGTGCAGGCTTACAGAGGCAAAACCCAAAGGGTTGGGCAACTTGTTTCAAAGGAATTGTGGACAGAACTTAACTGACCACCGGATGCAGGACTGGCTCTGTAGTTAACGGATGTTAAATTATCTCTAGCTCATTCCGCAGTAGAGGAGGTCTTCCAAGAGGCGGCCAATGTGCGATTGGCAAGTCATGACGGACAAAAGTCAAAAGTTCATGGTGTTCTCAGAGTTGAAACAGGAGCCCATGGGCCCTGCTTCCTCAGTATCCTCCCCACCCCATTTTGAGGGGCACAGTTCCTCAGGCCCTCCTAACAGCTCCCTGCTGGTTTGCAGGTTTGGTTTGGTTCTGCCTACCTAGACTATTAGGTCTGGATGCTACCCAGTCCGGGGGGTGCTGGCTTCTGCTTCACCCAGCCCCACCCTGGAGGGTAGAGGGGATGAAGGGTAATAGAAGGCTTCCTGGAGGAGGTGATGCCTCAGCTTTGTCTTAAAGGTAGAGCAAAAGCACAGAGGCTTGAAATCTGTGAAATATTCGCAGGAAAGCGAGTGTGATGTAGTTGGAGTGCAGGATGCTCTTTGAGGAGCCTAAGGCAGGAACTAAAGTGTCAGACCGAAGCCAGGCTATGGACCTTCCTGGAGGCTTTTTGGGCTTTTCCTTGTTCGGTCTCCAGGATCCCCTGTGCAAAATGCAGAGGAGGCTGAACCATGGGTCTCAAAGTGTTCCCAGGAGCCCTGGACGTCGTAGAGGTGCCTTTTTAAAATTCAGAAGTCCTTCAACAGTCCCGCAATGTCTTTTATAGCTGGTTTGTCCAAATCAGACCAAAAAAAAAAAAAAAAAAATCAGTGCCTATATATGTAACAGTAATATAGAAAAATAATTAACAACCATGAAATCTAGATGTGGATGTTCATTATTTTCTTCCCTTACTTTCCTATGCATTTGAAAAGTTTTATAACATAGTCGAAAATAATTACATCATTACATCTTTGCCAGTGTGTCTACATATGGAAAGGAAGGGGGAGGTTTCCAAATCACGCTACTGAACACGTCCTGTTCAGGTTGTCACCAACTATCTGGGCAATAATATGGGAAGGACGTCTATTGTATTTCTCAGTTGATGAGCTGGAACGAATAATGAATGTTTTAGGAAATGAAACGTGTTAGAATCATGAGTCTGGATAATTCTGATTTTTTTTTTTAACTCTGTTAACTCTTGTACATTTTGGGGTTTCTAGGCAAGTTCATTTGAAAACTGGATTCTGATGCTAACACCAGTTTGAAAGCCAGAGGCCTAGATGGCTTCCCTGAACTTCTGCAGCAGCTTTGACTTTGTCCTTGTGATGTCATTCTGACATGGGGATCTGAGTTGCCCATACTTGTATTTAAAAGAAGATTGGAAGGACGCCTGGGTGGCTCAGTCAGTTATGCCACTGCCTTTGGCTCAGGTCATGATCGTAGGGTCCTGGGATCAAGTGCCTCATTGGGCTCCTTGCTCAGCAGGGAGCCGGCTTCTCTCTCCACCTCTGCCTGCCTGTGCCCTCGTGCGCGCCCTCTCTCTCTCTCTGACAAATAACTAAATAAAATCTTAAAAAAAAAAAGAAGATTAGAAGCTGACATTCTTGCTTTATCTTGACAGTTCAGCAGAAACTCCAGCAGAGGGTGGAAAACCTTTGCCCTCATGGTTTGTGGAGCAAGAGGCCCTGTGAAACTTGAACGCTGAATCCAGTGATGTAGGTGGAAAAACACAAGTTCACGCCCCAACTGTGGGAACAGGAGGAAGGAACAACTCTGTTATTCAACCATTTAAAACTTGTTTTTAATTAATAAACTTTATTTTTTAGAGCAGTTTTAAGGCAGTTCATAGTAAAATTGAGTGGAAAGTACAGAGAATCTGCCCATACCACCCTTGTCCCCACAGCGTACGGCTCCCCCCTCTACCACTAATCTTCCCTAGAGAGGTGCATTTGCTGTCGTCAGTGAACCTGCCTCAATTCATCTTCATCCCCCAAAGTCCAGGGGTTACATTTAAGGTTCACTCCTGGTGTTGTGTATTCCAGGAGTTTTGACAAAATGTGGAATGACGGGTACTCATCGTTGTGGTGTCTTACAAAACAGTCTCACTGCCCTAGAAATCCTCTGTTCTCCCTACTCCTTTTTCTCTCCCTATTAACCCCCTGGCAACCACTGCCTTCATAGCTTTGCTTTTCCAGAATGTCACACAGGTGGAGTCCTACAGTATGTGGCCTTTTCAGACTGGCTTCTTTCACTCAGGATTATGCACGTAGGTTTCCTTCCTCCATGTCTGTACATGGCTTGAAAGCTCATTTGTTTGTTTGGTTTTTTTGTTTTGTTTTTTAATTTTTTTATTTTTTCAGCATAACAGTATTCATTATTTTTGCACCACACCCAGTGCTCCATGCAATCCGTGCCCTCTACAATACCCACCACCTGATGCCCCCAACCTCCCACCCCCCACCCCTTCAAAATTCTCAGATCGTTTTTCAGAGTCCATAGTCTCTCATGGTTCACCTCCCCTTCCAATTTCCCTCAACTCCCTTCTCCTCTCCATCTCCCCTTGTCCTCCATGCTATTTGTTATGCTCCACAAATAAGTGAAACCATATGATAATTGACTCTCTCTGCTTGACTTATTTCACTCAGCATAATCTCTTCCAGTCCCGTCCATGTTGCTACAAAACTTGGGTATTCATCCTTTCTTTTCCCCTGGGGATAAAAAATATATGCTCATTTGTTTTTTAACGCTGAATAATACTCCACTGTCCGGATGGACCTGTGTCTTGAGCCACTCACCTTGGGAAGGACTTCTTGATGGCATCTAAGTTTTGACAACAATAAATCAAGTTGCTGTAAACATCCATGCATAGGTTTTTGTGTAGACAGAAGTTTTCTATTCACTTGGGTCAACACCAAGGAGCATGACTGCTGAATTGTATGGAAAAATATGTTTAGTTTTCTAAGAAACTGACAAATCACATCCCTTAAGTGACCACACGGTTTTGCATTCCCAGAAGCAATGGATGAAGGTTCCCATTACTCCCCATTTGGTGTCCTTAGTGCTTTGAATTTGAGACAATCTAATAGGCATGCCCTGGTGTCTCATTGTTTTAATTGTAATTCCCTAATGACATATGATGTTGAATACCTTTTGTCATCATATGTTTATTTGCCATCTGTGTATCTTCTTTGGTGAGATTTCTGTTTGGATTTTTGCCCATTCTTTAATCAGATTGTTTGTGTTGTTATGGTTGAGTTTTAAGAGTTCATCACATATTTTGGACAACAGTTCTTTATCAGATGCGTCTTTTGCAAGTATTTTCTCCCAGGCTGTGGCTTGTCTTCTCAGTCTCTTGACATTGTCTTTCCCAGAGCAGAAGTTTTTAATTTCATTGAAGTCCAGCTCATCAACGATTTCTTTCATGGATTGTGCCTTTAGGGTTGTCTCTAAAAAGTCACCACCATGCCCAACGTCATCTAGATTTTCTTCTAGGTTGTTTTAGGAGTTTTATGGTTTTGTGTTTTACATTTATGTCTGTGTCCTATTTTGAGTTAATTTTTATGAAGGGTATAAAGTCTGTGTTTGGATTCTGTGTGTGTGTGTGTGTGTGTGTGTGTGTGTGTGTGTGTGTGTGTCTATTGTTCCAGCAACGTTTGTTGAAAAGACTTCTTTTGCTCTATGGTATTGCCTTTGTTCTTTTGCAAAGATCAGTTCACTATATTAACGTGGGTCTATTTCTGGACTCTATTCTGTTCTATTGACTTATTTGTCTGTTCTTTCAGCAATACCATGCTGTCTTGAATACTGTAGCTTTATCAAAAGTCAAAGTAAGATGGCGTCAGTCCTCCACCTTTGTTCTCCTTCAGTGTTGAGCTGGCTATTCTGGGTCTTCTCTGTATAAACTTTAGAATCAGTTTGTTGATATCCACACAACTCATTAGCTTTCTACCTAAGAGTTTCATTTTCTTCAGTGCTAATATTATTGGTAGTGTTTTTGATTTAAAATTCCATTTTTTTTCATTGCTGGTATATAGGAAAGAAATTGACTTTTATATATTAATTCTGTTATCTTGCAACTGTGCTACAATCAATCACTGCTTAGTTCCAGGAATTTTTTTGGTCAGTTCTTTCAAATTTTCTATGTAGATGACTGTGTCATCTGTGAAGAAAGACAGTTTTATTTTGTCTTTCTCAGTATATGTATTTTTTGTTTCCTCTTATTGTCTCATTGCATTAGCTAGGACTTCCAAAATGATGCTTACTTTGAATTTAATTTGCTCTTCTTTTTCTAGTCTCCCAAAATGGAAACTTACTGATTTTAAGTTTTTTATCTTTTCTAATATATTTATTCAAAGCTATACATTTCCTTCCAAACACTACTTTTGCTGCATCCCACAAATTTTGATGAGTTATATTTTCATTTTCTTTTAAATCAAGTTATTGTAAAATTTCTCTTGAGATTTCTTCTTTGATCCATGTGTTATTAAGAGGGGTGTTGTTTAATCTTATAAGTATTTTGGGATTTTGCAGCTATATTCTGTTACTGATTTCTAGTTTATTCCATTATGGTCTGAGACCACACACACTGTATGATTTATATTCTTTTAAATTTGATAGTTTGTTTTATGGCACAGAATGTAGTCTATCTTACTGAATGTCCATGTGAGCCTGAGAAGAATGTATTTTCTACCGTTGTTGGAGGAAGTAGACTATAGATGACCATTGTATCCCATTGGTTGATGGTTGAGTTCAGTTATCTCCTCACTGATTCTGCCTGCTGGATTCTGTCCATTTCTGACAGAGGAGTGTTTCAGTTTCCAACTATAATACTAGTTCATCTATTTTTCCTTACAGTTTTGTTAGCTTTTGCTTTATGTATTTTCATGCTCTGTTGTTAGGCTCATATACATTAAGCCTTGTTAAATTTTCTTGGAGTATTTGTCCCTTTATCAGTATCTGATGCCCCTCTTTTTCCCCATTAACTCTCCTTGCCAACGTACTTCCTGTTTGAAATTAATATAGTTATTACTGCTTTCCTTTGATTCATGTCAGCCCAGTATATCTTTCTCCTTCCCTGCACTTTTAATTTGTATATGTCTTTATATATTAAGTGTGTTTCTTGTAGACAACATATAGCTTGGCCTTGTTTTTTGATCTACTCTTACAATCTGTCTTTTAATTGCCATATTTAGTCCACTGGCACTTAAGGTGATTATTAATATTAGTTGGATTAATATCTATATATCGGTTACTGTTTTTTATTTGTTGCTCTTTCTCTTTGTTCCTGTTTTTGTCTTCCATACTTCTTCTGCCTTTTGTGGTTTTAACTGAGCATTTTACATGGCTCTGTTTTCTCTTTTCCTAGCATATCAATTTACCTCTTTTTTTTTTTTTTTAACTTTCTTTAGCGGTTGCCTGAGAGTCTACAATATACATTTTCAATTAGTCCAAGGCTACTTACAAATAATACTATCTTACTTCACTGGTAATGTTAGTACTTTATAATAACAAATAACAAAATATTTCTAATTGTGTTATTCATTTCACTTGCACATAAGCATATTATATAGATAATCAAATACATTGCTGTTGTTATTATCTTGAACAAACTGTTATCCATTAGATTAAGAATAAGAAAAAAGGGGGCCTTGTAGTTCAGTTGGTTAAGCACCTGACTCTCGGTTTCAGCTTAGGTTATGATCTCTGGATTTTGAGATCAAGCTTTGTATCAGGCTCTGTGCTCTGCAAGGAGTCAGCTTGAGATTCTCCTTGCTTCTCCCTGTGCCCCTGCCTGCCTCAAGTAAATAAATAAATCTTAACAAAATAAGAAAAAAGTTTTTATTTTACCTTTACTTATTCATTCTCCTTACACTCCTCTCTTTATGGAAATCTGAGTTTCTAAGCAATCTCAGGTTACTTCTCTCTGAAAAACTTCTTTTGATGTTTTTTTGCAAGGCAGATATATTGGCAACAAATTTCCTCAATATTTGTCTGAAAAAAAGTCTCTACTTCTTATTCACTTTTAAAGGATAATTTTGCAAGGTATGGAATTCTAGGTTGGTTGGTTGTTTTTTTCTCAGCATTTTGAGTATTTTATTTTACTCTCTTCTTGCATGGTTTCTGAGGAGAAGTTGGGGTGTGGATTCTATCTTTTGTCTGCTATAGGTAATTTTTCATCTGGATTCTTTCAAGAGTTTTTTTAAATCTTTGATTTTCTAAAGTTTGAATATGATATGCTGGGTGCAACTTTTATTTTGTTTTGTTCTGTTTGTTTGTTTGTTTTATACCATTTGGTGTTTTCTAAGCTTCCTGGATCTGTGGTTTAGTGTCTGATATTAATTTGAGGAACTTCTCAGTCATTATTGGCCCAAATATTTCCTCCTTTCCCACCTCTCTCCCTTCTCCTTCTGGGTGTTCCTACTGTGTATATATTACACCTTTTGTAGTTTCCCCACAGTTCTTGCATATTCTATTCTATCTTTTTTTCCTTCAGTCTTTTTTCTCTGTGTTTTTTTCAGTCCATTCTTCATTTCTGTTATAGTGTTTTTGTCTGTTTGTTTTAAAAGAGATTTTATTTAATTATGAGAGAAAGAGAGAGAGAATGAGCAAGGTGAGGAACAGAGGGAGATGGACATGCAGACTCCACACTGAGCATGGAGCCTGATATAGGGCTTGATCTCATGACCTTCAGATGGTGACCTGCGCCAAAACCAAGAGTCAGATGCTTAACCAACTGAGTCACCCAAGTGCCCCTTCTGATACAGTGTTTTTGATCTCTACCATTTCTTTTTGATTCTTTCATAGATAGCCATCTCTGTGCTTATACTGTTCATCTGTTCTTGCATGCTGTCTACTTTTTTTCCAATTAAGCCTTGAGCATATTAACCAATTAAAAAAATTTCTGGTCTGATAAGTCCAATATTCCTGCTATATCTGACTCTGGCTCTGATCCTTGTTTACTCTCTTCAAACTGATTTATATCTTTTAGTATGTCTTGTAATTTTTTTGAAAGATGAAATGATGTATTGGGCAAAAGGAACTTCAGTAAACAGAACTTTAGTAATATAAGGCATGAAGGGAGAAGAAGCATGTTACAGTCTTATGATAAGGTCTCAGTCTTTTGGTCCTCTGGTGACCCTGGACCATGAAATTCACCAGGGCCTCTCAGGTTCTGCTCACTCCCTCCTTAACTGGGACAGAATGGCTGGAGAGGGCTGGAGATGGGTATTTCTTTTGCCTTATGAGGATGGTTGGAGGAAGCGGCATTGGGTATTTCCCTTTACCAAGGTAGGTTAGGCTCTGATAAAACTCCAGCAGGTAGATTAAGCTCAGGTAAAATTACTTCTCTTGGGGGCAGGCCTTGCAAAGAATGGGATGCTTTGAGGTATTTCAAAATGGTTCTTTTCCTCTCCCCTGCTGGAAACATGAGGGGATTTTTCTTAGATATTCACTGGGAAGATCTGGTAGATCTCTTGGTGGTAAAATTCACAGAATTTTGTCACAGGGATTGTGACAGGGCACCCCTAGAGTTTATAACTCTGAGCCATGTCCATACTGAGCCTCCAGCAATTTGTCAATCACAGTTCAGGTTTTCCTATCCTAGTGCTGCCTCCTGCAGAGGTTTCTACTGTGGGTTTTTGCCCTGGTAGGTTGTGGTTCTCTGCATCTGCCAGTCTGTCTCTTCAATAGTCAGGACAGTTGTTTGCCCTATGACCTCATTTCTCTGATTGATCTAAGAGTTGCCAATTTCCAATTCATTCAGCTTTTTACTTGTTAAGACAGAGTAGCAACTTCCAAGATTTTTACATGCTGGACTAGAAACAAGAAGTCTCATTTAACAAATATTTACTGAGGGCTTACCAGGTGTTTAATGTTGGGAATCAGGGAAGGCAATATGGCATTTGAGCTGAGTCCTGAGAGCTGGGTAGGATTTCCATGGGCATCATGGGGAGAAGCAGAGAGCTGAAGCATACCTAAAGGCCAGGCCACGCTGACCTGTTGGGGATAGTTAGTAGAGGCGTGATGTGCTGATACCCAGGGGAAATATGGGGATGGGATGGAATAAGAGGTGGAAAAGCAGGTGGAGCCAAAAGCAAAGGGCCTCAAATCTAAAGCTACAAATCGAGATTTAGCCTCTGGGTTGAGGAGCCATGGCAGATTCATGAGGTAGGGGCAATACAACATGTCTTTTAGAAAAAACCAACTTTATTGTCAGTGGGAAGAACAGAAGGGTCCAGAGCCTGGAGCTATTTAATGGGAGAGATGATGAACTGAATGGAGAGGGTTTGATAAGCTGTCCTTCTAATCCAGGAGAGGAGGTGATTTCTGAAGATCTACACATAGTCAGGGTGGCTTTTCAATTTCACAATATTAGTAATAAATTTTATGACAACATCAGTAACTACACACATGGAAGGATCACATTTTAGGTGCTAGCCCTTCCTTCAAACACTTTCCATGCACTCGTACTGGGCATCCTCATGATGACCTATGAAGTGTGTTTCATCATTATCCCCATTTTATAGATGAGAAAACTGATGCATACTGTTAACTGGCTTGGCTTGCACATGGGCAGACAATAAGTAGGTGCTGGAGTATGACCCTGGCCAGTCTGGCTTCAGGGCTCATCCTCTTGGGCATTGCCACTGTCCAGTTTTAGGTAAAAACTTTAGGTTTCTTGTTCTTTGGCCACATTTTTAATCAGGTCCTTTTCTGTACCAGCCAGATTCACACCATGAGAAGTCTTGTTTGGAATGTTGTGGCTGTACTTTTGTGGCTAGTGTGCCCAGCAAACTGTTGAGTCATTGTGACAGTGTGAGGCATTTTCAGCCTGGTGGTCTCAGGCTTTGGGGACCATGGCTCATTATACATATTTTAGAGGGACCAAGAGAGCCCTAAATGCAATGCAGTGCCCAGCCTGCCTAGATACAAGGGACTGGGAAAGGTCACCCCTAACTGCTTCCCAAACTCTACTCTCCAACATTGAGGGAGGACACAGAGTTGATCACCAGCCTGTCATTCCTGTAATAAAATGCTGCATGCTGGGTAGATAGATATCTCATAGACATGCTAATGTGTTAGTCTGCTCAGGCGGCTATAACAAAATATCACAGGCTGGGAAGCTCAAACAACTGACATCTATTTCTCATGGTTATGGAGGTTAGAACTCTTAGGTAAGGGTGCTGACATGGTCGATTCCTGATGAGAGCCTTCCTTCTGGCTCACAGATCACCACCTTCTCACCATGTCCCCATGTGGTAGAGACAGTAAGCAAGCAAGTTCGCTGACGTCTCTTCTAATAAGGGCACTAACCCAGCCATGAAGGCCCCATCCTTGGGACTTCATCCAACCTTAATCACCTCCCCAAAGCTCAAGCTCCAGACACATTCACACTGCGGGGCAGAGCTTCAGCATATGAACTCGGGGAGATTACCATTCAGTCCACAGAAGTTAGTAATTGACATTTCATACCACATCATGGATGAGGAAACAGAGACTTAGAGTTTAAGCAACTTGCTCAAGGTCACACAACTAGGAGGTAGCAGAGCTAGGATTCGTGCTCAAATCTATCTGACTCCGAGGCCCATGACATTTTGACCACTTCACTGTCCGCTATTACCAGTCCCCAGAAGTCCAGCAATGGGGGAGCCTCGGGATGATAAACTAAGGCAAAGGATGATTCTGGGAAAGGCCAAGAGGACCCATGATGAACCCAATGGGCTGTTTACCTGTGATACCTGCCACCTGAATGGCTGTGTGGACTTTATTTATTTTATGGCAACTCTGGAGTTTTGGGGACTGATTCTTCTTCTTTTTTTTTAAGATTTTATTTATTTATTTGAGAGAGAGGCAGTGAGAGAGAGCATGAGCGAGGAGAAGGTCAGAGGGAGAAGCAGACTCCCCATGGAGCTGGGAGCCCGATGCGGGACTCGATCCTGGAACTCCGGGATCATGACCTGAGCCGAAAGCAGTCGTCCAACCAACTGAGCCACCCAGGCGTCCCTTGGGGACTGATTCTTATGGTATTGGGATTGTGGCACCACTAGGGACCTACAAGGGCCTGATTCCTGCCCTTGACCCCTACTTCCTAAGGGCTGTCCTCAGAGGGAGCTCTAAACCTGGCCAGCACGAACAAAAGAGAAGTGAAGGACTCCTTCGTATTGGCCAGGCCAGCCCCCTCCCCATTCCCACGGGGTCTTAGGGTCAGGAATCCCCTCTTGTGCTCTGTCAGAAGGTGTGCCATGGGTCCTACCTAACATTTCATGTGTCTGTCATGTTGCTACTCAAACACAGAGAGGGTAGTAGGCAGTAAATCCCCTGCACCTGTGCTGGGTGTTTACCTTGCTTGTAAGATGTCGTTAAGTCTTGGGGGGTGGCAAGACAAAAGGACACATGTCCTTGTCCTCAAGACCAGAAGCAATGACAAGATATGCTGCACAGAGACATGAACCCAGGGTCAGAGAAGGACATTCTTCTATCTGGGGAGGGCAGGAAGCCAAGCCTTGGCTTGAGGGAGAGTATAGAGCTTTCCGGGAATGGGGATGAGCTGGAGTGCTAGATGGCAGGATCTCAAGGGTAGATGGGGAGGAAACTGGGAAGGGGGTCCAGGCCAGCCCAAGGAGGATTACAGAGGCTAGAACAGGAGCATAAGCTAGCACTGACCAGCCTTTGGGTGCCAGAGCAGGACTAAGACCGAGGTTCAGCCTGGGAGGCCCTCCCAGGGTGGGAACCACCGTAAGCAAGAGACCCTAGCCCCTGCACCCAGGTACTTTGGCAGGGGTGGGGGGCAGTGACAAACCCCTAGTCAGTGACTGTTGGAACAAAAGAAGCCTGGTAGAGGAGCTCAGCCTGTGTCCAGGGATGGCTTGACACTCTCTGCCCTTTGCAGTGTGCATGGGGAGGGGTGAGTGGGCAGCCCCAGTGTCCAAGAACCCAGGATGAGGACAGAGATCCCAGAGTGTGACTTAATGCACATGGGAAAGGCCTAGATGTATTTCTTGTGTGGGTGCCAATCTGCATCAGGGCTCTGGCATTGTGGAGGGAGAAAGTGATCCCCGTTTGCACGAGATGCAAATATTGGGGGTGGGGAGGTGTCTGCCTGCAGAGATGGCAGACAGAGGCTGCCATGGGGGCTGCTGATGAAAATAAGTCACAGTGGGGACACTGACCCACATGAAGGGATGCTGGTTTAGCAATGACACAGGGCCCCGAGGCTCATGCTAACCAGCTTTGCCTCCTCAGTGGTGGGATAATTGGGGTGCAGGTGGTGGTCAGGGGGAGCACAGAGGGACTAAAGGCCATGGCTGTGTACCACCAGGTAGGGCAGAATTTCACAACTTGAATAATGTACACGGTAGCAGACATATCTCTGGCCACTGGCCAGCCGCAGCTGCCCAAATGTTCAGTGCTTCTCTCTCCCCAGGTATTTGGAAACCATCTGGGATGCTGATAATGGAAATGATTCCACTGTGAGTACTGACCACACCTGTCTGTGTTAGGGTCAGTCTATAGGGCTTCAGATTTCATTCTCATTACAGTTCTGTGAGGACGCCATGACTCACCCCCTTTCATAGATGAGGAACCCGAGTCCCAGGGAAGTTAATGTGTTCAAGTTCCTGGGGTAGATTGGGGGGTCCTTTAACCCCCACTCCCTAAGTTTCCATTGGTTTCCCCTCAAAACAGCCATTCTCAAATGTACATCGTGTCCATGCCCCATTTGGAAGGGAACATCCACAAGCCGTATGCATCCATGAGGGGCCCCTTGGCCAGTTTTGGACAATGGGATGTGAGCAGAAGTGAATATAAGCCACTTGATGCCAAGCCCTTGAAGACATTCCAGAAGGTTCCTCAGTTCTTTCTTCCCCCAGATGGCACAGGTACAAGATGGCAGAGAACTTTTCGGCAGGTGCTAGGCACTACATGAGCTAGACAGAAGTCTTTCCTGTCTGCAGCCACAGAACCTTGAGAGTTTCTGAGCTGTGGGCCGTGTGTCCACCGCCATGACTAAAGACTCCAATAGCTTCCCTTCAAGGCAGTCTAGCCTGGCCCACCATGGGGCCTTTTGGTTGGTTTTCCTGTTTCCGCGGTGGCTCCTACTATTTATCCTGAACCCAAAGGCCAGAGGGATCCTTGACCGAGGCAGTTCATATTGTTGCTTGAGCTTAAAACCTTCCAGAGCCAGCCAGCCCACCTAGAAGCCCTACCAGATTGGGGCAGCCCGCACGCCCGCATGCCCAGGGGTCTGCTGCCTGGTGAGCACTCGGCCCTCACCTCTGGCACGTTCCCTCCTTGCACCTGCTCCTTCACACTCACCTGCCCCCCACTGCCTGCCTCAAACACACATGCATTGCTGTTCCCTTTGCTGGGGACTGCTCCTTCCCACACATGCCTATGCTCTGTCCTTTCATGGCTTCTGACCTCTGATCAAATGTCCCCTTCTCAGAGACATCTGATATTATATATTTAATTGCTTCTTTTCTGTCCTTTCCTTTATTTTAGAATTTAAGCTCCATGCAGACACAGTCTTCACCCCCGAAAGGGTCTGTCATACAGTCAGCCTTTATAATGAATATCTGCTGAGTCAGGAGTAAATGTACACATTTAAGATTTTTTTGAAAGTTCTTTATGTGTAAATGCAGTTCCAAGACAAGTCCTCTAGACCTCCTTATCCTCAACAAAATGACCAACTGTCCTACATAAAAATTCTAGGGCTGCCTCAGGCCCACTCACACAGATGGGGATGTGAACTCAGGTCTGTCTACTTCTGAAATTTCTTTTTTTCCTGCTCCACCAGCTGATCTGCTGGGGCTTGTGCAGACTTTTGGCTTAGTAGGCTACAAGGTCTTTATCCCAACTACCTTCTGTCTTCGTAGTGAGAAAGCAGCATGAGACAATAAATGAATGGGCAAGGCTGTGTTCCAGGAAAACTTTATTTACCGAAGCAGGCAGTGGGCCAGATTTAGCCAACTGGGCCATTGTTTGCTAAACTCTGTACTTGAGATTCTAGGAAAAGAGCGAGACTCCTATAGATGCTGGGCTCATTAGACCCTCAGGGAGCTGGCTGGGTTTATGAGCAATTAACCCATGAGTTTTCCCATAGATGTTACGTTTCTTGATATTTTTTCCCGTGTCTTTTTATTGCTACTTGTCTAAGCCTTTGTCTTTTCTCTTTACAATGACTAATTCTAATAGGCATAGTTATACCTGTCAGCCTAGCCATCCATTCCTCCAGCCAGCCAGCCAGCCACTTCTCTTTTTCTCTATCTACTTACCTGTCTCCTATCTATCTTACCCGTCTTCCATCAATCTAATTACTTATCTTTCTAACTATCTATCATCCATCACCCACCTACCTACCTAACTAAACCATTCCATGCCTTTGTAAAAGGCTGTGCATAATCCAGGGCTAATTTACACACCAATCAAATGTAACATGATGCCTGAAATTTTCAAGCAGTCGTGCATGCAAGCTCAAGATGCCAATATGTAATCTGGCGAATGGCCTCAGGTCTGTACCGTTTTAAGCCCTGACCTTTAGTAGAAGAATACTGCTTGCCTGAGGTCTGCTTCATTAGTACTGCTACAGTAGTCTGGGGCTGCCAGAGTTGTGGTGAGGTTTTCCCTTGGTGCCTAAGGGTGCCTGATTTTCGGGTTCCCACCTGAGAGGCCATTGAAGGCTGGATGAGGGTGTTTAGAGGCAAGATGGGGGTTTCCAGGTTCATGGGGTTGTTGCTGGGAGCTAAGGTAGGTGCCCATACTTGGGAAGGCAGAACTGTGTCTTGGGTGAGGTGTGGTATCAACTCAGAGCATGAGTAAAAATTCCTCTTGCTCGTGGATACTGTCCTGAGAGCCTACAGGAAGATTCTGGAAGCAGTCTTCTGAAGAAATGCAAGGTTTGAGCCTGAGTGGACAATACAGAGCCCAGGCTCTAGTCCTAAGAGGTCCCACAAAGATGAGGGTAGAGCCAAAGGTGATGGGATTCAGCTGCAGCCAAACCAGAGGAGCATCTGGGGAAGAGGGGTGGGACAGCAGGATGAAACCACAGGCACATGCAAGGGGCCTGGGAGAGGGGCCAGCCTCAAGCAGAAAGATCACTGGGGTGGACATTAAGAATAGTTGCCAAGGGATACCTGGGTGGCTCAGTCAGTTAAGCAGCTGCCTTTGGCTCAGGTCATGATCCCAGGGTCCTAGGATTGAGTCCTGCATTGGGCTCCCTGCTCAGTGAGGAGCCTGCTTCTCCCTCTGCCTGCTGCTCCCCCTGCTTGTGCTCTCTTGCTCTCTCTGACAAATAAATAAATCAAATCTTAAAAAAAAAAAAGAGTCTCCAAGAAGGACCAATGTTGAGCTAAATGAGTGTGTTGGATAGGAACCATGGGTTACAATGGAAATGAGAAAGCAAATAGGGACTGCTGAGGCTGGGAGAAAAGACAGGAAGGTGGGCAGGAGGGACCCTAAAGGGCTGATTCCAAGGATGGAGAGTGAACACCTGGCACTAGTTTGCCCATTCCTGGCCTATAATTCAGGCAAGTGCCTGAAACAGCAGACAGGACTCTACAGGTCCAAGTATCATTCCACAGAATCTTGGTCATGCCCAGGGGAGCTCTTGGTGCAAAGGTTTGTGGTGACTTCAGATGTTGACTACCCAGAGGCAGGCCAAGTTCGAAGTTAAGAGCACAGTTCTCTAAAGACTGGCTTCATGTCAGACACCAGCTGCAAGCACGGGGATCCCAGGACTGGTCATCCTTCTTGCAAACTGGGGAGTTCCCACTACTCTCTCAGTTTTGGTAAGTTGCTCGAATAGTGCACAGCACTCAGGAAAGCTATAACAACTAGTTTTATTATAGCCAGAAGGAGACAAATCAGAACCAGCCAAAAGAAGAGAAACATAGGGTGAAATCTGGGGGTTTGAAACACTAAGATTCTGGTCTTCTCTCTGTGGAGGTAGGATACATGAGCCTCCCGGTAGGGGGATGTATAACAGTACGCAGAGTACTGTACCCCAGGGCTGGTCACCCAAGACTCTGTGTCTAGAGTTATTAATGGGGTTTCCTTCCATAGGCATGATTGATGGAGTCAATGCCCAGGCCACCTTCGCTTCTTGGAGGTAGGGCTAATATCACCTGGTGTGAAGCCCCAAGCCTCTGATCACCTGCTTGGTCTTTCCAGTGGGGTCAGCCCCTTAC
This sequence comes from Lutra lutra, assembly GCF_902655055.1. Taxonomy (NCBI): domain Eukaryota; kingdom Metazoa; phylum Chordata; class Mammalia; order Carnivora; family Mustelidae; genus Lutra; species Lutra lutra. Next base: position 147,292,134 of record NC_062279.1, on the reverse strand, counting down.
CTGAGTTGCCTCATCTGCATAAATTTCCAGGTGAAGGCTAATCAGCCCACCTGGAAATTTTTTTTTCTTTGTGAATAACAAAGACAGTCCTATCACTCAGGAAATCCCAAGGGTTTAGAGGCTATTTTCCAAGTGCAGGGATAAAGGCCAGCCAAATTCTTAATTATCCAACTATATACATGTGATGTATGTCGTACACATGTATGTTCTCAACATGAAAATACTCAAAGACGTTTGTTAAATGAATCCGTGAATAACAGCAGGAAGGAGTGAAAAAGGAAGAATGAAAAGGAGAACTTTGGGCTCTAACATACTACTCCATGCCATTGCCTTGTCAATTACGACTTAATTGAAACAAAACCAGAATCCAACAAAAGAAAGTGAATGGTTAGGCTTTTAAAACAAACTACTCACCATTCCATTGATTTCTGAGTTGGTGATGTTTGGTCTTCTGTTGGGACTGGAGACAGTTTAACCCCCCCCCCCCCCAGTGTCAGTACAGCACCCCCCCACAACTTATCTGTGGGTCCACTTTCCATGATGTCAGTTACCCTCCATCAGCTGTGTCCTGCAAGCAGATGATCTCCCCTCTGACGTATCTTCCAAGGTCAGGAGGGGTCTGATGCTACGTCCTGGTGCCTCTGTTGCTCACCACACCTCATCTCCCCACCCAGGCATTTTATCACACCGCACGTCGTCACGAAAAAAAGAAACTCGAGTACAGTACAGAAGGCATCATGAGAGAGAGAGAGAGGCTGCATTCACATAACTTTCATTACCGTGTATCATTAAAATTGTTCAGCTTCGTTATTGTTACTGTTAATCTCTTACCGTGCCTAATTCAGAAATTAAACTTCGTCATACGTATGGGAATGTAGCTAGAAGAAAAAACATAGTAGATCTAGGGTGCAGTTCTCTCTGTGATCTCAGGCATCTGCTGGACATCTTGGAATGCACGCCAAGTGGATGGGGGGGGCACTGTATTTAAGCCAAAGTTTTCAACAGAACACTTAATTTGACTCCCTATGAGTTACCAGCCGAAATGGTGTAGTTCATCCTTTTTGTCTCCCCTAAAGGCAGGTAAACAAGTGGGGATAAAAATAAAATCATCTCTCTGCAAGAACAGAGCTGCCCCAATTAGCTGCAAATGTGAGATGCCAGTCAAAGGAACGATTCCAGCGATCCAGCAGGCAGAGAACCCAGAAGTGAGTTCTGGTCCTTTCAATTAATCCCACCCCATACTGTTGTCTGAGTAACTGCTCTGGGAGCCCCAGCACCATGAGGGAAACAGAGACACAGGACAGGGTTCCTCCATGGCCCCAGGTCTGCTCTCGGGGAACCTGGCAGAGCGCGATGAGTGTGGATCCCGTCAAAGACATTGGTGCTGGACGGGCAAATAGAGAGGTGTGCTGGGGCTTGGGAGACAGCTGAGGTTATAGGAGAACCCGTGCATTTGTCATTACAAGAACAACTGGCAATTATTTTGACGAAGCAGGTTATCTCTGGTTAATTTAAGTGTGGAACAAGACTGCCTTTGATTTTTATATCTCAAGGTCTTTCTCTTTTGTTTTCCTTTCTTTCTTTCTTCTCTCTCTCCTCTCCCCTACCCCCACCTTGTCTCAGTAGTTATGTAAGCCAAACAACTTCTCTTAGCAAAAGCAAATGGCACAAATTCAATAATTTAATAATAAAACTACTGCTATGAATCACTTTCTGTATTTCTCATTTGTACGGCAGCCCACATCGCAGACACTGAGATAATAATCCCATTGCACAAGTGAAGGAGCCTGAAGTGGGGAGGCTGATGAGCTGGCCCAAGGTTGCTCCGCTCATGGGTAGTATAGTAGCTTGTACCTGAAAAAGAGAGTCACAACCTCAGCCCCACCTAGGGGTCATTTTTAAGCCTTTTTCTAAATCTATTCTGTTTTCCAAAGAGCATCCAAATCTGCTATTTTAAATCTTTTTGGGGGGGCTTAATATCTATATTATAAGCATTTTTTCCATGTTTTTGAAAATCCCCCATCACCAGGATCTTCGGTAGTATACACCACGGCGTCCTTGGCTGTCACATCTTCATGTGGGTCTCTTTGATGGTTCTCAATTTTCCTCTAGTGTAAGACGCTGCTACATTGTTTAAATTGGGAGTTGTGAGTCATGGTTTGGTTTGCTTTGGTTTGGATTGAATCAGGGCTGGCAGAGTGGCAGGCGATGGGAGGAGGGAACTTTCCAGGCCTGGGGGTATTGGTGTCTGTGTGTTCTAGATGGTGACTGCCACCCAGGGCCCGCTCCAGCCTCTCAGGTCCCCAGCTGAGTGGAGCTCAGAAGCCTGAATCTTTGATTCAGAGTTTTCCGGCTTCCTAAAGATTCTCTGGGGAAGTGCCTTTGTTGAACCTAATAGAGAAGGGACTATGGCCCCATCAGGGCTTGCAGAAGCTCTGTGTCGAGGCGGGGTGGGGGGGAAGTGCTTGCTGCAGCCAGATGGAGGGAATGGAGGATAGGTTAGCCCAGCAAGGCATGCGGTCAGGAAGACTTGGAGGGGCCTGTCAGAGTTGAGACTCTGGTGTGAACAAACCCAGCTAGTACAACTAGAAACATTCTGTTTCTGACCCATCAGAGAGAGGTACTGAGATTTACTGAGTGCCTACTGTGTGCTGGACATCACGCTAGAGACTACGTGCCTTCACTTAATCCTTCCTGTGATCCCCATCTGCAGGCTGGGGCTTTTATTCCTTTTCTGTAAATAAATTACTCCAGAACCAGTTCTCAAAACCATCACCCTGAACTTGGATAGGATCAGATGCCTATGAAAGCCGCCGATGCCTCAAGACTGATTTTTAGAAGCCATAAGCAATTTGAACAGTAATGAAAACTCTCATCATTTTTACCCCAGCCAACCGGAGGACCTAAAGAAAGGAGTGGGAAGTGTTATTTCAGAATAAATGACAGATGTGTCCATATGAATGCACTGTCCCTCTGCAAACACAGCTTTGCTACAGCTCAAAAGAATGTTCTAGCAGGAGAGAGGCCCAGGATTAATTTTCCTTGAATTAGGAAGATATTTGGGAGTGCGCACACTGTCATGCTCCTGCCTGGGGCCAGATAGAAAATGAAACTTTTTTTCTTCTTCATGTCCTGTATAATTAAACTCAAAGCATCCCCAGAACCCAGAATGCTCTGGAAGTCTACTTGCCTAACTATTGCTTGCAACGATGTTTCCTCTTTCATCGGGTATAGTTTTCATTCTGGAAGCCAAGCTGTGGATCTAGAATATACTCAGGTGTCTCAATACAGAGGACTCTTTCTAACCCAGTCAGTTCGCTGAAGTCCTCCAGGAGACTCACACAGTGGGGAGGAAAACCCCACCACAAACTTGCAGACTAAACTTCAAGCCAAGTCTCAGTGGGACCTGGACATTGTCCTTAGGGCTGGGGGCTGTGTCAGGTCCCCAGGACCACCCCCCAGGTTTGGTAATTCATTAGGAGGACTCAGCATGTCAGGACTCATTCCTTTCTACCCAGGGCTGGGATTTACTCCAGGGAAGGGATTCACTCCAGGGAAAGGACTTAAAGCCAAATCAGCAAAAGGAAAAGGCTTCCAGGACAAAGTCTGGAGGAAGCCAGAAGCCAGACCCCAGAGTCTTCACCCAGTGAAGTCGCTTCATTCATCCTCCAGCAATGAGTATGACAACACATGTGGGAGGCTATCCCCTGGGGACAGGCAGTCCCCTAGGGGCAGGTCCCCAGGGCACCATCTACTTGGCCAGTGCACAGCTTCTGACTCCCAGAAACAAAGCAGGTATGTAGCACAAACTGGACTCTGGACAGTGGGAACCCTCTAGCAATCCAAGCTCCCAACACCAGCCTATGGTCAACCCTGTATGCGGGCCTTTCAGAGGAGAGCCGTCTCAAGCCAGATATGTCCACTTTTCCTGCACAGGAGGTCTTACCTCTGCTAGGCAGGTGACATCAGGTAGCACTGCTTGGGCTTACGTATTGTCCTTGTGGGGTCCTTATTTCAATAAGCCTGGTTTGGCGGTGGGTACTTTGGTAAGGACTTCCATATCGTTTTCTGGTGTGTTCTGCAGTGTGGGCTGTCCTTCCAGATCCCCAAAAGAGTTACAGCCATTGGCCTGCTCGATGATGCCATGCCAAATGTGCTATTTATGTGTATTCGTATAGCTCTCCTGAGAATATTTTTAGATGAATTCATGACAGGCTCCGCGTGACTCAGTAAGGAACATTAATATTGTAAAGCAGGCTACAAGGTAATTTGCCTCCCATTGTCTGGCAATTTCCTGCCATTATTTGGAGGTATTCTAAGCTGGTCTTCCTGGCTGGGAATTGTGTGCTCTCAATTCATTGCTAGAAGCGTAGCCTCTGAGTTGTTGGCTGGGGAGTTGGTGGTAAATTATTCATGGGATTCCTAGGCTGGAGAACTAAACAAATCCAGGCTCTTTATTTTACAGATCAGAAATAACGGTCTCCACACTGCCAGTAGCCACTCAACTTCTGATTTGTATTGTGTGCTTTGTGGGAACCCAGATCTGTGCTTTGTATTCATTCTCACGTTAAATCCTCACAGGAACTCTTTAAGGAGGGAAATGATTTAACAAATCAAGGATCTGAGGCACGGAGAGGTTAAGTCATTTACCCAAGATCACCCAGCAGTGAGGAAACAGTGGATCAAGTGGATTTCAGGGCCCTGAGATTAAGAGTCTCTTGCAGTTTGTCTCAGAGTTTTCTGCTCTTAATGAAACTTAATGGCTGCAAGAGTTAAACAAGACGAGCTATGTAGGTGTCTGATAATGTACTTTGCAGTCAACCGGTGCTCATTCTATGTTCCCTCTACTCCCCTAATCCAGTCTTCCATTGTGCAACAGAGGTACTGATATGATCACCTTTGTCTTTTCTATACTGAGCTGGAATAAAGTAGTGATTAAGAGATGGGCTCTGGAGTCCAACTACCAGCATCTGAGTCCTGACCTTCCCAAATGCCGATGGCATGACCTTGGGAAAAGCCCCTAATGTATGCATCTCTAAGGTTCCTCATCTGACTAAAGAGAAGTCAAAAAGCAGGACCTGTCTCATAGGCTTGTGGAGGGGATAGAATGTGTTCTTCTGCTTCCAGTTCTCAGGATAGTGCAAGGCATATTGTAAATATGTGTGGGTTACCTATTTTTATCACTACAAGGTGACTGACACACAGCAGCTCAATTTAAAACACAAACACTTATTAAAGCACCTGTTCTGTACTATGCAGTACGAGTCAGTGTTCTCCTGTATCAGGTCCTCAGATCTCAACTTGATGAGTGTCTGTGTCATGAATTAGTAGAACAACCCTCATCACCTGGCTTCTACTATCACGTAAGCCTTCAGGCTGCCTTTCCTCTAGGACTTTGCTCTATTCATCCCTGGAGAAGACAAACATTTAGTCATTAAAGCCATCACTTTGCAGCCAGCTTTCCGGATGATTGAGAAATGTGTCTCTGCAGTGGGCATGGGCTTTGCTGCAAGTCTTCCAGCTGTCTTCAGCTCTCTGCAGAGACTTCCGTTCATCCTCCAACTCCCCCAAACTGAAATACGAAATCTCTGCAGGGATGCCCAAAGCAACACCTAGGGGTGTGTGATATGAAAGCTACCCCCTTTCTCAGCAGGCTCCTGAATGCCTGGAAAGGAAGAGAAAATTTCCTCCCCAACAGCATCCCTCCAGTTTCTGCAAATCAATTCTAGTAAACTGGTTGCTGCTGCAGGGGTAGTGTTAAGAGGCTCTCTAGAGTGGGTGTTAGCAAGGCTCCTTGCAAGGTGGTTGTAATTGCTTGGATCAGTGTGATATTGCAGTAGAGACCAAGGTCACATCCAAGAATGGCCTTCTATGTGTTGGCCGGTAGGGCAGAGGGGAGGTTCCTGCTTACTGGGCAGCAGGAGAGGTGCCTGTTGAGTCCTGGGGACTGATTCCTTATACCAGCTTCTCCGAGGGTCTTCACCCTGTGAATGCTTGCTGTCCCCCTATGGGTCTTGTACCTCTGCCTTCCTGAGGCCCCTTCAGCTCCCTGCTTAGCAGTTCATCACACTCTTCCTGTCTAGCCCATAAGGAAGACTTAATTGATATTTTTAAATCATTAAGTGCAATATTGTACTTGGCTACTTAGCATTGCCACCTTGACTGTGAAGCTCGGAGTACTGATAGCGGAGCTGTCCTTCAGTGCTCAGATGTGAGGCCGACCTCACACAACCCTCCCCTCCTCCACCTGTTTAACAGGTGACCATGACCGTGGGCAAGTTGACAACTCCCGGCTCCCTCATCTGTCAATGAGGCATTCTGCCACCTGGGTTGCCGTGGGGCTGAAATAGGATAATCTCCGTGTTTTGGTAGAGTTTCAGCAGTTGGAAACAACAACAGCAATTTTGTCTGATTGAAGCTGAAAGAGTTGTTGACAAAATAGAGAGCAGCTCGCAGGGTTATTGGCAGGGCTGGTAAGCCAAGCCCAGAAGCGCTGCAGCCTGGGTGACGCCCCACCTCACGCCCAGGAGCTGCCACTGCCAGCTAGTGCTTGGCTGGTACAGGACACCAGGGCTCCCCCATTGCAGCAGTTCCCAGACCCAGCGCCACCCTGGAAGGAGTCCCAGCCCCACCTCCCACAGAGCCCCGCCTCCCGCAGAGTCCCGCCTCTCGCAGAGTCCCGCCTCTCGCAGAATACAGGCCTCTGATTGGCTGATCCTGAGTCACGTGGCTGCTCGCTAGCTGCGAGGGGGATGCTTGGAGAGCGGGCATCTGGCACCGTCGTGGACACACAGTAGTGAGGAGTCCTGCCAGGACTGTGGGGCAGGAAGCGCCCCAGATGGGAATGGGGCTCCTGATGCTGGGCAGACAAAGGGTGACAGGCGGCCACAGAGGACACGGACACTAAGGGTCAGAGTTGATGTGCAGCCTCTGACAGCGCGGTTCCTGGGTGAGCTAGCTGAGCCGGCAGCAGCTGTGGTGGCCCCACGAGGGGGGTGGTGCCCGGACCGGCGTGGGTGGGCCCAGTGGTGACACAGTGTGTCAGCCTGCTGGGGCTGCCCGAACTAGGAAACAACAGGAGTTTATTGTCTCCCGGCCCTGGAGACGAGAGGTGTGAGATCAGGGAGCTGATGGGGTCAGTTCCTTCCGGGGCCTGTGAGGGACGGGTCTGTTCTAGGCCCCCTCCTTGGCTTGGGCGTGGCCGTCTCCAGCCTGTGTTTCTTCCCATGGTCTTCCCTCTACCCGGGCCGCTGTGTCCATGTCTCCCCCTTTTGTAAGGATGCTAGTCATTTTGGACCAGGTCCACCCTAATGACCTCGTTTTAACTTGATTACCTCTGTAAAGACTGTCTCAAAATACCTCATAGTTTGAGGCACTGTGGGTTAGGACTCAACCTATTAATTTTGAGGGAAGACACAGTTCAACCCATTAAAGAATGATTATAAATCTAGCACCCTGCTAAGTATAAGAAGATTAAGAACAGAGGATCCTGCCAAATGCCTCACCCAGATCATTTCTTCCACCGCCCCACCTCAGAAGTAACCACTGACCTGACATTTGCAGTAATTCTTTGTTTTCCTTTGTGGTTTTACAATCTACTTGTAATTCCCCCCAAAACATCTATATTTGCATATTTTTGAATTTACATATGGCATCATACTATATGTATTCTTTTGTTTCTGGCTTATTTTGTTCAATGCTATTTTGTGTGAGATTTTATTATATGTGTGTTTGCACATTGCTGTAACTCATGTTTGTGATGCTAGTGTTTTTCATTTGATGACTATTCCACAATTTATCTGTTCTACTGTGGGTGAGCATCTGGGTTGTTTCCCATTTGGGGCTGTTGTAAGCAATGCTACATGGAATTTTGAGTAGATATGTCCTAGGACAGGTGAAAAAGAGGAATTTTTAAGAGGAATTTTCTAGAAATGGATTTGCTGGGCTCCAGGTTTGGGGCATCTTCAACTTTACTAGATGATGCCAAACTGTTTTCCAAGACAGTTATACAAATTAAACACAGTGCACGAGAGTACACTGCTGATCACTACTTGGTCTTACCGTACCTGTTAGTTTTTAGCCTCCTGGAGATTGTGTGAGCTTCACCCAGGCACTGGCCACTGCTCCAAACTCTACTGTGACCCTCATAACAGCCCTGAGACATCAGTGTCATCATTCCCATTTTTCAGATGAGGAAGCAGAGGTCCAGCTGGTGTAAATCATTAGGAAATTGTTGTTGTTCCCCAGCACAACAAGCTCAGGTCTGTGTCTCTGGAACCTATGCTTATTCTTGAGTGTCATATATAGCTCTGGAAAGGTTGTGGGCCCATGTCCCATATCAGTAGATAACTGAGCATCTTGGGGATGGAGCTCCCTTGAGGAGCTTAGTGCCATGACCTCAGTCTTCGGTGCACATCAGAATCACCCAGTCACCATCACAAACCCATCAAATCAGGACTGACAACAGTGGGGATCTGGACAATGCCACATGGTATCTTGTTATGGTTTTAATTTGCATTTGCCTGTTGACTAATGACATTGCCATCATGTCATTAACTTACTGGTCATTTGGGTTTTCTTTGGAGTCTGATCAAGTCCTTTGCTCATTTAATTGGGTTGTTTGTTTTATTGAATTCTTTATGTATTGTGGATATAAGTCCTTTATAGTATATGTGTTGTGAATGCATTTTCTCAGTCTGTGGCTTGTCTTTTCATTTTTTCAAGGTATCTTTTGAAAAATAGAACACTTTAATGTTGCTGAAACCCAAAAGAATATTTTGTTTTTGTTTTATGGTGTGTCTTTGCCTACCTCAAGGTGGGAAAGACTTTCTGTTATATCGGGTATGTGCATTTTTAATACATTTTCCGTTGGTTCTGCTGTGTGCCAGAGTTGGAGAAGCTTGGGTATAAGTGGTTACCTTGGGTTTGGGGTCAGATCTGAGTTTGACTTCCAGGTTTGCCACTTAGAGAGCAAGTCATTTTGTCTCTCTGAGCTTCAGTTTCCCTATCTGCAAAATGAGGCAAAATAGGGCCCATCCACAAAATTTGTTAGAAGGATTCAATGGAATAAAGCTCAAACAGAACTTAGCAAAATGCCTAGTATACAGAAAATGCTCTATAAAACTGTTTTTCTTTACTTACTGGCTGGTTTCAAGCAGCAGGATGGAATAACATGTTTATTCTTTGTTTTCAGTACATCAAGTCCTTCTACAATGAATCGTGGGAAAGAAGGCATGGGCATCCTATAGACCCAGATACTCTGACTCTACTCTGGTCTGTGACGGTGTCCATATTCGCAATCGGTGGCCTCGTGGGGACTTTAATGGTGAAGCTGATCGGAAAAGTTCTTGGGAGGTTAGTGGGGGTTGTCTTTGCTTGGGGATCCTCTCTGTGGTATTTATAATATGTCTGTATCATAGGACAGGGAGGGAGGAGATGGATCTGGCTGCAGGGGCAGATGGAGAAGGGTCAGCAGAGCATCTTAGCGATTGTTCCAGATAAGTCCTTATAGGACAGTGTTTTGTTATATGACTGAATGATAACTTACTAAACCAATCTCCCATGGATGGACATTGAGTTTTTTTCAGACCTTTTGTATTGCAAGTACAGCTGCAGCGAGTGTCAAACATTTCATGTTTGAAATTTCCCACCCGGGTCCTCTCTAGTCAGGTCCAGTTTACCTCCTCAGCTTCATTTCCCACTTCTTCCTGTCCTGAAGACTTCTCTGAGATCAGACTGATTATCAGTACATTTCCCCAGACACTTTCTCTTCATCTTCACTTGGAACTTCCTGGGGGATTTTGAGGTGTTAAGGGAAAAGAAGAGTCTCTGCAGCATTCGTGTTTGAACTTGACTCATGAGCCTTCCACTCTCCAGTCATGTGCCTTTGGCCAAGTCCTTTAATGTATTTGAAACTCAATTTCCTCCTCTATAAAGTGCCTGGAGGAAATGTTACAGGGACCAGAGAAAGTGAGTGGAGGGAGAAGAGCCCATTAACAAGAATCCACTAAGTAGGAGGTACTCTTACTTACCAAACGGCTTGCTGTCCTCCTCCTCACCCTCCTGATACCCTCACATAGCAGGTGCTCCCCAGCTCTCCATATTGCAGTGACCTGAACTGGAAAGGAGATTCAGCAGACCCCAGAAAATCTTTCCACTCTTCAGGGCTACAGAAGCACTATTTAAAAAGTCGCTACCCTTGGGGCGCCTGGGTGGCTCAGTGGGTTAAGCCGCTGCCTTCGGCTCAGGTCATGATCCCAGGTCCTGGGTTCGAGCCCCGCATCGGGCTTTCTGCTCAGCGGGGAGCCTGCTTCCTCCTCTCTCTCTGCCTGCCTCTCTGCCTACTTGTGATTTCTCTCTGTCAAATAAATAAATAAAATCTTTAAAAAAAAAAAAAAGTCGCTACCCCTTCCTTTACCCTCGGCCTCACATGCCCAGCAAGGAGCAAGTTAGAGCTGATGGTGTTTCAGAGCAGGCTCTCGTGAGGCTGGGACAGGAAGCCATCCTGAAAACATGCATATCATGCTCATGCTGTCCCCCAGTGAGGCAGGGGAGGTGCTGACATCTACCTTGACCCTAAGGCCGCTTCCAGGTGGTAACTTGTGGGAACTCTGCCCTCCAGAGAAATACAGCTATTGCATAGTGGAATGAGGGCTGCCATTTGCTGAGGTCCCCCAGTGTTCCAGGCACACTCACGTGCACACACACACACACGCCCACACACACACACGCACACACACACACAGTCTTCTTTCATTTACTCCACTCCCTGAAGTCTTGAATGGGGCATGGAGTTCAGAGCTTACAGGGTGCCTGAGCTCAGGTTGGACCCATCTATACAGCCTGGTGCCCGTTCCACTGTGCCAAGCAAATCATGAGTAGGGCTCTGCTGGCAGTGGTGCTATAAAATCCATGACTGTTTGACCACAGGGAGGTGACTAGCTGGCCCCCTGATCGGCCTTACCGACTAGGGTCCATGAGGCACTGTTACTAAGCCCCAGTCCTCTGACCTATTCTAATTAGATAGAGTCACCCTTGGCCCCTGGATTTATGGCCTGTCACATACATCTGCCTTGTATCTGGCCATGACACTTACACCCCCAGGCTGCCCCATAAGGAGTTTCTGAACCCAAGTGGATGGTACAGGGACAGCCACACTGTAGTTGGGGTTAGGATGCTGTGGCCCACCAAGTCTTGATGCCCCAGCTTGCCAGGTGTGTGATGTGGGACTTTGCCCCCTCACCTCTCGTCCAGCACCTTCCCCACATGTAAAACGAAGGCAACAAAAGCGGCTTTGCAACTTCCAGCAGCATGGTGCAAAAACAAAACTAGAAGGAATGGAAAAGAGATAGTAGGTTTCAAAGAAAGTGATTTTCTAAGTGAAGGAGGAGTTCTAGGTTGGAGAGAGATTCTATCAAAAGGTGCTGGTCCTTATGCCCCGGCCAGCTGCCAGTTCCTTTTTTCATCATCACAGGAATAAAGGTTAAACTGAGATGAAGTCTCAGCTTGAGTAGGAACTCTGTTGGGAGGAAAAGGAGCAAAACCCAAAGAAGTCTGCTGCCATTTATTCACTCCCTGCTGCACAGCAGTGCTTGACATTCCATACTTCCTCACTTCTACAACTCTGTATCGTTGTCCCTATTCTACAGGTGATGAATCTGAGGCCCTTAGAGGCCTAGCAACTTGCCCGAGGTGGCAGAGAAACAAGGTTGACCTGAGATTCAGATCTGGTCTGTTTGACCAGAGCCTGTGAATTTCCTATCATGTGGTGTCTGTTGAAACTGCCTCTTGATGCCTAATTGTTTGTCTCCCGGGGCAGGGGCTCTTGGGGAGAAAGAAGAGGGTGGGCTTAATGTGCAAGGCTGGGATGGGGTCCCACAGTAGGGGGACCCCATCCTTGCTAGGACATACTGAATTTATCTCTCAGGGGTACAGGTTCCTTGTCTCCTGGAGTCTTTGGCTTGGAGAATTCTGGTTGAATCCCTCTGCTTTTTTGGGGTCATCTGTCTCTGGCCACCTGGCTCTAGTGACAGAGCCCTCCTTCCCTCATGAGACAGGTTGGTGACCATGTTGGTGCATGGATGCTGGCTAGAGGTTGGGGCCATGTATGAGTCACTCAAGTTCTCCAAGCTTGGCTTAGTTAGTGACAAAATGAAGATAAAGCTATGGCCTGTCCGAGGGTTGTCATGAAGATGAAACGAGATGGTGGGTATAAAACGCTCATCCCAGTGGTTGACATGGTGTGTCAGTGCCCACTTTATGTTGGCTAGTGTCATTGTCATCCTTGTCCCCATCCTCACACAGTCTTTCTGCGGCCCAGGAGCCCATCATTCGACAGAGCTGACTGTGAATATGTTCTTCCAGTTGCACTGAAGTTGGCCTCCTTAAAGCTTAATGCTGGATCTAGTTTTTCCCTTTAGAGCAGAGCAGAGGAAGTGTGCAAAAAACAAAAGAAAACAAAACAAACAAAAAAAACAGAGGGAAACTTACTTGGGCTTTGAAATCGGGCTCTTAAGCATCTTCTGTTTTAATTAAATAATTTATTTTTTAATATATTTTCAGTGTACCAGAATTCATTTTTTATGTACCACACCCAGTGTTCCATGCAATACGTGTCCTCCATAATACCCACCACAAGGCTTACCCATCACCCACTCCCCTTGCCTCCAAAACCCTCAGATTGTTTTTCAGGGTCCATAGTCTCTCATGGTTCATCTCCCCCTCTGATTTCCCCCAACTCACTTCTCCTCTCTATTTCCCCATGTCCTCCATGTTATTCCTTATGCTCCACAAGTGAGTGAAACCGCATGATAATTGAGTCTCTCTGCTTGACTTATTTCACTCAGCATAATCTCTTCCAGTCCCGTCCATGTTGCTACAAAAGTTGGGTATTCATCCTTTCTGATGGAGGCATAATACTCCATAGTGTATATGGACCACATCTTCCTTATCCATTCGCCCATTGAAGGGCATCTTGGTTCTTTCCACAGTTTGGCGACCGTGGCCACTGCTGCTATGAACATTGGGGTACAGATGGCCCTTCTTTTCACTACATCTGTATCTTTGGGGTAAATACCCAGTAGTGCAATTACAGGGTCATAGGGAAGCCCTATTTTTAATTTCTTTTTTTTTAATTTTTAATTTTTTTTATTTCTTCTCAGTGTATCAGAATTCATTTTTTATGCACCACACCCAGTGTTCCATGCAATACGTACCCTCCATAATACCCATCACCAGCTCAGGCATCTTCTTGAGCAAGCCGCATAACCACATTCGTCCATCCAGCAAATATTTTTGAACACTGACTGGGAATCAGACACCATGACCGGCATTTGGGTCTCAGCAACAAACGGCAGAGCGGGAGCCCGATGCCTAGCTGTCAACAATCCACTCTGCACGTCATGGCGGCACCTGAAAGCCTTGCGGAGCGGGGATGGGGAGTAGAGATACAAGAAGAGGCAGCTGGTGCCTCTTTCAGGTTTAAATCTGTAAAGTCCAGGTAATCAAGCCCCACTAAGGGGATGGCTTGTGAGGGCAGCAAGAGATACTATTTATAAAATGCGTCATGTCACTCACGCCTGTGACAGGAACCCAAACCACTCTGGCTCGGGCCCAGATGGAACTAATTGGCTCACGCAACTGGAATATAGCTCAGCTGAATCCACCTGTCTGTTTTCTCTGTCTCAGCTCTGCCTTGCTCTGCATTGGCTTCAGGTATAGGTGCTCTCTCCCCGGTGAGGGCAAGATGGCCCCGGCAGCCCAGGGTGACACTGCTCCTGCTCAGCATCCCCAACATAGGCTTCTCCTGCCAGGAGTTTTAGTAAAGTCCCAGGCCTGCATCTCATCTACCTGTGTGAGGTTGCATACCCTTGGAGCTTCTCAACCAGGGCCAGTTTTGCTCCTGCCAGGGACATTTGACAATATTGACAGGTGTTTCTGGTTGTCACAGCCAGGGGGTGCTACCAGCACCTAGCAGAGGCCAAGGAGGCTGAGCTGAGCATCCAGCAATGCCCAGAAGAGCCACCACACACAGAGAATTTTCTGGCCCCAAATGTTAATAGTTCCCAGGTTGAGAAATCCTGGTAAGTAGCATTCTAAATTTAATTTAAAATTACTGTACCATGTGCCCATTCCTGGAGCCACAGTGGGGTGGGGCTGTGACATAAAGTGAGGACGGGAATGTTTCTTGGAGGAAATCCAGGGGACTCCCACCAGAAGAAGGGTGATGGGATTGAGCAAGCAGTAACAACCAGTCTCCCATACATCATGCCAGGCAAATAGCAGGTTCTCAAAAGTGTTATTTTTCTCTTCTTGTTCTACTTCAAGATTTTATTTTATTTTTGTTAAAGATTGTATTTATTTATTTGACAGACAGAGATCACAAGTAGGCAGAGGGGCAGGCAGAGAGAGAGAGAGAGAGAGAGAGGAGGAAGCAGGCTCCCCACTGAGCAGAGAGCCCGATGCAGGGCTCGATCCCAGGACCCTGGGATCATGACCTGAGCTGAAGGCAGAGGCTTAACCCACTGAGCCACCCAGGTGCCCCTACTTCAAGATTTTAAAGTGTGTCTTTACTTTATGGGAATGAGAAAGAACATTAGCTCTTAAGATGCTTGCTGGAGGAACCCGCAGGGTACATGGCAAGCACATATAAGGCTTGAACAACAGAAATTTCTTCTCTCACAATTGGAGAGGCTGCAAGTCCAAGATGAAATCAGCAGTGGGATTGGCTGCTCCTGAGTCCATTCTCTTCGACTTGCCAGGGGCTCTCTTCTGATGGTGTCCTCACACGGCTTCTTTCCCTATGTGAGAGCACCCCTGGTGTCTGTTCTTCTTATAAGGACCCCGGTCCCATCGGATTAGGACCCCATCTTTAGGACCATAATTACTTCCTTGAATGCCCAATTTCCAGATACAGTCATGGGGTGAGGGTTAGGGCTTTAACAGAGGAATTGGCACACAGTTCAATCCGTAATAGAACAGACACACTGGATGCTGACCGTCTCCTCTTTCAGGCTGGAATTGTCTTAGGAAAGCGAGTTCCAGGAGCAGAGCCTGAGAGGGGGATGATATGTTTTGTGAAGGAAGGGCTCTTCAGGAGTTCCCTTGAAGGTGGTAGAAGCAGAAGAGAGAAAAGGGGGAAGAGAGCTAAGACAGGCTGTGCTCTCTGATCCAGTCTGGCCTTGGCTGGCCTGCAGGGGTCTGGAGTATGAATCATACCCTGGAGCTCTCCCACCTGGGGCCACATTCTCCTCCCACCACTCTCCAGTCAGTGGCTGCAGGCTGCGCTGGAGGAGGGGACATCTTCTGGGGTAGGCAGTCTTCTGGAGAAGGGCCAACTGGGAGTCTTGAGCAGCTACAGACACAAAGCAGGGGATTAGGGGGAGAGCTGAGGGACAGGTCCCCAGTGGGACTCCTGATACTCCACCTCCATTCTGCCAGCCTCGGAGGCTTGCCATGCACTGTGAGGGTGGCAAGGACTCTGGGAGAAGAAAGCCATCCTCGGGTTCAAGGCAGATGATGCGGAGAAAGACTGGGTCTGGCGGACGTGGACTTCAGGAAGGCAGCAGTCCAAAGTCTAAAACAGAGAGTCAGCCAACCCCAAACGTGCAGCAACTTTGCTACAAGTTGTTTCTGTACCATCTGTTTGTCTGATTGTGGACAGGACCCATTTGGCATTACTGATGCACGAGCTGGAAATGACAGTTAAAACTCAACAAATAGTCACTCCTGCCCCACACTGCCCGCCACACATCTGTTAGAACCAAACACTGGCCTCCTCTGGGCTCACATAGGACTTTCTCTTTTCCTCTGTCACATCACTTAGCATTTTATGCTGTTACCACTTAATTACAATTACATTTATGTCTTTTCCCTGCAAAGGGAGCTCCTTGATGCAGGAAACGTGTGTATATATGAGCCCACCTGGTGCAGAAGCTGGTACATGCTAGGCAAGCAATAAACATTTGTTGGATAGATGGAAGAACTCATGAAGGGATGCTTGATGCTTGAGGGGTTTTCTACTATTACTTCCCAAGGTGGCCGCTTTTCTCCTGCTTGCATACTTTCATTCACTCATGCGCTTATTTTCCCAAAAAGTATTTATCGAGCACTTGCTATATGCCAAGCACTCAGGGGCGAACAAAGGGAATAAAGTCCCTGGGGTCACAGGTCTCCTGGCAGAGGGAGCAGTAAGTGCAAATATCCTGGGGGGTGAACAGGCTCAGCTTCCTTGGAGGTAAGACAGGAAGTCAGTGTGGCTGGGGCCAAGTCAATGAGTAGAAACTGAAGCTGGGGAGGTCACTGAGATTGGATCCAGAGGGCCTTGTGGGGCAGAGTTGGGACTTTGGCTTTTACTCTGAGTAAGACGGGAAGTTACTGGAGTGTTTTAAGAGTGGGCCTGCCTCGCAGTTTGAAAGGCTTGCTGTTATCAGTGCATCTGGGGAGGCCAGTTAGGAGCATCGTGACATCATCCAGGTGGCACCAGGTGTGTAGCAAGACACAGTGAAAGGCAGAAAGAATTTTATGCATTTGGGACATATTTTGGAAGTAGAGAAAACAGACGTTACTGATGTATGATATGTGGTGAGTGAAACAGAGAAGTAAAAAATAATGCTAATGTTTTTGGCCTGAGCATCTGCAAGGATTGTGGTGTGTTGTTTTGGTTTGGGTTTTTTGTTTGTTTGTTTTGTTTTAAGGTAGGGAAGCCCATGTGAGGAATATGGGTTTTGGGGGGCAAAGGAAGAACAATATCAGGAACTCAGTTTTAGGTATATTCACCGTGAATTGCCTGTTAGACCCCCTCGTGAAGACATGCAGCATGTGGTTAGATATATGGATCTAGCCCTCAGAGGGGAGCGCAGAGCTCGGATGTATGTCTGGGTGTCGTCAGTACATAGGTGACACTAAAAGCCAGGAAATGAGATCACCTAGGAAGTG
Organism: Lutra lutra; assembly: GCF_902655055.1. NCBI lineage: Eukaryota > Metazoa > Chordata > Mammalia > Carnivora > Mustelidae > Lutra > Lutra lutra. The sequence continues at coordinate 147,275,199 of NC_062279.1, read as the reverse complement.
TATGGAGGCCAAAGGAATGGGCTCAACGGCTGAGACCAGGAGCCCTCCAACACTGAGAGGGTTGGGAAGATGATAAGAATCAGCCAGTGAGGAAGGAACAGACCCACCGCTGCATGAGGGCTGGAAAACATGTGAAGGAAGGAAGTGGTGATCCCCTGTGTTCAGTGCTGCTGAGTAACGAAGACTGAGCCTGAGCTGTGGTTGATGGATTTAGCAATGTGAAAGGGTGTTCCAGAAGCATAATGGGGAAGACCAACACTGGAGTGGGTTTAAGAGAGAAGAATAACTTGAGGCAATGAGTCTAGATGAGTATAGTTTCCTTCTAAGATGGGAGCTACAGATGAAACTTGCTGAAGCTACTCTTGTACAGGTGAGAGGGGCAGGGGAACTGGTCAGTAACTGGAGGGGTCAGCCTCAGATGAGAACAGGGATGGTACATCCATAAGAACACAAGGGGAGACAGTGTGTGTACACAGAAGCAGGGAGTCAATGCATGTGGAGGGAACACGTGACATCCTCTCCAGATTGTTTCTGCTTTTCTGGTGGTGTAAAAAGAAGGGTCATCAGCTGAGAAGAAAGATAGGGGATTTGGAGAGAGAGAAGATGTGCAAAATAGTCCTGTAGGAGAACAGGAGACCGAATAGTCCAGGGAACCACAGAATGGCCGCCAGGGGTCCCGAAAGCCCGCTTGAGATCAGTGCTCCTGAATTTCAAGTGACACCAGTCAACACAGTTGTGGGTTTTTCTCCAGCCAAGCTGAGCTCTGTGGTGCAGGGGTGAGGTAGGTCAGGATCTAACCAGAGTTGGAGTTTGCCAAGCGTGTGTAATGAAGGCAATTGGGTCAGTGGGTCAAGGAGCTTGCAGGTGTATGGCTGTTTAAAATGATGGATCATGGCATTCCAGCTGGGTAAGCAGGAATGGGTGGACATGAGGAAGGTGAGGATTGGTGGAAACAAGGTATGATCTTGGTTTATAGGCTAAACCAGGCTAAAGAATTGTTGGAAGGGTGGGTGGTGGCAGCCGTATATCCAAAGGCTCCCCATTCCACTAGGCCTTTCCAGAAGTACTTTCTAAATCCAACCTAAATATTCCCTGTGTCTTCCACCACTTGGTCCTGTGCATTGAGCTAAAGCATGACATAGTGGAAGCTCTCAGATTTTCTCTGAGCCTTCTCTTGTCCAGGCTCAGTGTGCTGAGTCCCTTTGGCCCTTTCTCAGGTGACCTACTCTCCACCCTTCTCATCACCTTATCACTCTTCCTCATATTTGGCCCCTTCTGCTGGGAGCTGATGATCTTCTGGGCTGCACAGGAAAATTCTGCACTATGGGAAAGCTCAGAATGATGGGTCAGGTGTCCCAGGTGGGGTTCTGTGCCCAGAAATGGCATGGCCCTGTCTCCCTTGTTTCTGTTGCCATGTTCAACCCCTGGGGAAAATGGGGGGAAATCATTAAAATCCCCATGTCTGAACCCCAGTGAGTCAACTTCGTAAATTATTTTGCAGGTAAGGTTTCCATCTTCACTGGGACACTGTCAGGCTGGGGGTTATTTTGGGAAAGAATATATTAATATGATGAGCTTGCTTAGAGGGTGTGTGGCCCTGTTTGCAAATATTTCAAGTCAGACCTAAATGTGATTCTAACATTCCCTGCATAGCACAAAATATACCATCACGTCCAGTGCATGAGCTAGGTCCAAAGCACTTTGTGGCATCCCCAGCTCCTCTTTCTCTCTGCCTCTGTCCAGTTCATCTGTAAACCCCATCAGCTGTCTTCAGAACATACCAGGATCTGACCACGTCCCACTGCTGCCATCCTGGTCCAATCACCATCAGTACTAGTGATCCATCGTCAGGTCTTCCCAGCTGGTCTCCCTGTTTCCACTCTGACTTCTACAGCCCATGGTCAACATAGAAGACTGTATGATCTTGTTATTTAAAGATGTCAGTCAGGGAGCCATCCCATCCCTCTCCTTAGAATCTTCCAGGGTCTGCCCATCTCTTTCCAGGTGAGAACCCAGGTTGTCATGGTGGCTCATACAAGACCCTCATGAGCTCCCCTGCCCATCTCTCTGCCTTCATTCCACTACTTGTTCTCCTGCCCTCCTCTGCCTCCAGCCCCCTGGCCTCACCGGCGTACCTGAAAATAGCCCACGTCTTTATACCTCCCTACTAAGATTGCTGCTCCCTGATATCTGTATGGCTCATCTGCATTCCTTCTGTGCTTACTGTTTGTGCTTAATGTCACCTTCCCAGATGTCTCCTTGTGTAAACTTCCTCTCCTTCCCTGCATTAGTTTTCTCTACAACACTTGTCACCATCTGACATGCTACATATGTTTTATTTTTTACTTGTTTATCGAAAAGAACATAAAAGCAGACTCTTGGGCATGTTCACAGCTATATGCAAGACCTTAGAACGGTGTTCATCACTCAGTCCACACTGAAATGTGTGTTGAGTGAATGAATGTCAGTGGAATGAACGAATGATCATTGAAGGAATAAATGGATGTGAGTAATATAGCAGCCACCACTGTGGATAGCTCTGTGTCAGGGTTACTGAGAAGGTAAATCTCCCATTTAATAGTATGTCTGCTTGACCAAGTACTCAAGTTCTAGATCTGTTTCCTTCACGTGGGAAATGGGGTAGCAAGGTTACCTAACTCATGGGTGTCCAGTGAGCATAAAGCACTTAAAATAGTGCCTTGGCACATAGCAAGTACCCAGTGAATATTACCTATCACCATGGATTTTATTTCTTTTTTAGTTTATTGAGGCACCAAATAAGTTCTAGGTGCCATCCTCAACACTTTTCATAAATCATCTGATTCTTGCAGGAGCCTTACAAGATAGGCACTGTTACATCCATTTTACAGGTATGGAAACCAAGGCTCAGAGGATGTAGGAAATCTGCCCAGGGTTGTTGAGTCAGCATGTGGATGGGCTGTCCAAGCAGGAACGTTATTGGAGGTGGATTCAGGAGAACAGTATTCATCCTGCCCATAGACTTAGAAGCTGAAGGAAGACTCAGAATATGTCAGAGCTGGGAAAAAAGGAGGAAGCTTGGCTTAAGATGACTTGCCTTCTAGAATTTACTCCTTCATTTATGCATGAAAGATGTATGGGGCACTTGCATGTGCTAGGAAAAGGTTTAGTCCTTGGAGCTATAGCGATAAGGCAGAATCTCTGCGCCCATGGAGCTGATACTCTAGGAGGGCATATGCCAACATAAACAAAAGAAATGTGGGCTCATATTCTGTGTTGTTGGGCCCGTAAAGAAAAATAAGATGATAGGGTTATGGGCGATGGGCCCTGCAGCTGGGGGAGTTGCTGCATCAGATAGTGTCAGAGATGGCATTTGAATCACTTGAGTGAGATAAGACTGGGACAATGAATAGAGGGGCTCCCAGGACAAGGGTCGTGGGTCAGGAAAGGAGCCTGACACCCCGAAGAGATGGCAGGAAGGCTCATGAGCATGAAGACCTGAGTATCAGATGGTGTAGCAAAGGCCATCTCATGCAAGGTTTTGTAGGCCCAGGAGTGGAGTTGATCCTCAGTGCAGTGGGAAGCCCTAGAAGGTTCTAAGTAAGGGGAAGTATGTCAGTGCTTGCTTGGCAAGGATCGCTGTAGCTGTTGGGTGGACCATGAATTATACAGCAGGCCAGGAGTGGAATCAGGAGCCCCCCATGGCTCCTCATTTGTCAGAGTGTAAGGCAATGGTGGTCTGCTCCACTGTGGCACTGTGAACTGGAAATGGAGGAAGTGCTTTGCCCTGGGATATATTTTGGAAGTGGTGTCAGTAAGACTCCATGATGGAATGCATGGAGGTCAGAAGGAAAATAAGAGAGGGAAGTATTATTCCCAGATTTTTTATGTAAGCCACTAGGAAGGTGGAGTCTTTATTTACTCCGATGGGGAAGACTGAGGAAAGAAGGATTTGGATGTATTTGTTGGAAGATTAGCATTGGGAATTCAAGAGTTCCATTTTAAATATGCGTGGCTTGAGATGCCTGTTGGACATGCAAGTGGAAATGCCTAGGAGGCAGCTGGATATGAAGTCTGGGTTGAGATGACTCTAGGCCCGAGATACAGTTGGGAATTGCCATCGGTTAAGGTAACAGGACTAGATGAAATCACACAGGGAGGGAGTGGAGGCAGAGGACAGACCAGCCTTGAGATGAGAAGGGGAAGCTGGTAGGGAGAAAACAGGAGAGAGTGGGATCCCAGACATCCTGAGAAGACTGTGTTTCAGGAAGAGTACACAGTCAACCCTATCAGATGCTGTTGAGAGGCTGTCCTGGGGGTACACGACAGCTGTGTTTGTCAGGGTGTGTGTTCTTGGTCATCTTCACAAAGGCAGTCTCCACAGAGTGGTAGCAAGGATCCAATCAGTGGAATGAGGAAAGAAGGGGAGGGGAGCAGACAGTACCCTTTAAGGAGTTTCACTCTAAAAGGAGCTGACACAAGGGGCAGTGGCTGCAGAGGGATGAGGGCCAAGACATAGTAGCTATGTTCGTATGGGAATGGTGGGGTGGAGGGTGGCTTCTCTCCAATAGTGGACAGCCAGTGTGCAGGAGACCGATGCGTCCTACCTTTCTGGGGCAGCTTTAGCCACACGCAGGTGGCTGCCACCTTGTAATGCCTCCACCTCCTCCTCGGTGAATTGTCCAGGTCATGGGTACTGCTGGCTATAGGTGTAAGAGATGAAATGAATGAAATGAGACCATTTATGTAAAAGCCATGCTCTTTCTAGACTCTTCAGATGGTCTCTTGTTGAATCTGCATCAAGTATTGGGATTCTCTAGGGATGGACCAAAGAGTCTCTCTTCTTATGTGCTGTTGGTGGATCTGATGAGAAGCCAGCCTTGCAAACCACCAACTAATGCAAACATTATTGCTACGAAAGTCATGACCATCATCCTAGCATCAGAGGTCCAGCTTAACTGGAACAGGGTCTTAAGAGTCAATGTCTGACTTCTGATCAAACCCTTCATTTCTCAGTCTATAGGTTACAGAACATGTTGTTTTGCTCAACATCCAAGAATCCTCTGAGTCTGGCCTCAGCATTCCTCCCATCTCTCCCCTCTCTCAACAACCTCTTCACAAACTTGATCTACACTGGGCTCTGCATCCACAGGGGTTTGTGCTGTGAGGTCTCAAGGAGTAGAACTGGGGCCAGAGATGGAGCTGCAGGGAGAACACTTTGGCTTTTTGTGGGAAATCACTTTTTCATAGACAAGCTGCTGCCATGCCTGGGATGGAAGGCTAAAAGGCTGAGGCAGCACTGCTGGGGCCTATGAGTCAGGCCCACTCAGTGGGGGCAGGGCGGGCCAGGTGCTGGCATCCCAGAAAAAAGGCTGGGGCTGCAGAGCAGATGCACCTGCTGCTATGGGGGCAGGAAGATAGGAAGGGAGATACCCAGCCTCCTCTTTTTGCCAGGGGAGATTAACATCAGGCCCCTCTTTGGCCAGGCCTACCAGAGAGCAGGAAGCAGAGAGTCTGGGAAATGTAGTTCCCTTGGAGAAGGCAGAGCAGAGGAAGGATTCCCTGGATAGTCAGGCCAACGACAGGCACAGGTCCCACTTTTACACTCTCAGCATCAGTATCTTTACTTCTAATTGACTTCCGTGTGACAGATCATTTTTCTGTGTCCCTAACTAGATTTAAAAACCCTATGAGGGCAAGGACAGGGACTGACTCTCGGTGGTAGACCCCATGTCTAGCACTCACTAAATACTTGCCAGGTGGAAACGCTCATGAAAGTCCTCGATGCTGTGAGGCTGCAGGTCTTCCCACCACCACCCAGCTCTCTTCTTAAGGCTGATATGTCAGTTCCTCAGAAGACTGAAGGGAAGGGCCATGAGCACTGCACAGACCCGGGGCACTAGCCTGCTCTCATTGTGCTTTGAGGTCTCACTAATAACAGAAATTAGTGCTTTTGGATTCATCGTTTTGAAGCCTGAGTCTGTGACTTTCTGCAGGGAGGTCAGCTTAGAGGGGAATATCTATTTTAAGTCTTGGCCAAATCATAATTTCCCCTCATTATAACATCCATTTAAATTGATTTTTTGACAGGGAGGTTGTATTTATATCTTGAATAATTAATACATTCATATGGTATAACTTTCAAAAGGACCAAATGAGTGTCAAGTAGGAAGTTTCCATTGCATTTCTCTCCAATCAGATCCCCTTCCTGGAGGTGACCTGTGATGCCACTTTGTTGTGTATCTCTTCAAAGGTTTGTATCAGTCTTTTCATGCACACATACACGCACACCCACACACTTATTCTTCACACAGATTGTTGCATATTCCACAAAAAGTTCTGTTCCTTGCTCTTTGCGTTAACAATCTATCTTTTTTTTTTAAATTTCTTTTCAGTGTACCAGAATTCATTGTTTATGTACCACACCCAATGTTCCATGCAGTATGTGCCCTCCATAATATCAGCCACCAGGCTCACCCAACCTCCCAGCCCCCACCCCTTCAAAACCCTCAGATTGTTTTTCAGGGTCCATAGTCTCTCATGGTTCATCTCCCCCTCCAATTTCCCCCAACTCCCTTCTCTCCATCTCTCCATGTCTTCTGTGTTATTTCTTATGCTCCACAAATAAGTGAAACCATATAATAATTGACTCTCTCTGCTTGACTTATTTCACTCAGCATAATCTCTTCCAGTCCCGTCCATGTTGATCCAAAAGTTGGGTATTCATCCTTTCTGATGGAGGCATTATACTCCATAGTGTATATGGACCACATCTTCCTTATCCATTCGTCCGTTGAAGGGCATCTTGGTTCTTTCCACAGTTTGACGACCGTGGCCATTGCTGCTATGAACATTGGGGTACAGATGGCCCTTCTTTTCACTACATCTGTATCTTTGGGGTAAATACCCAGTAGTGCAATTGCAGGGTCATAGGGAAGCTCTATTTTTAATTTCTTAAGGAATCTCCACACTGTTTTCCAAAATGGCTGCACGAACTTGTATTCCCACCAACAGTGTAAGAGGGTTCCCCTTTCTCCATGTCCTCTCCAACATACATTATTTACCGTCTTGTTAATTTTGGCCATTCTAACTGGTGTAAGGTGGTATCTCAATGTGGTTTTGATATGAATCTCCCTGATGGCTAGTGATGATGAACATTTTTTCATGTTGTCTGTTAGCCATTTGTATGTCTTCATTGGAGAAGTGTCTGTTCATGTCTTCTGCCCATTTTTTGACATGATTATCTGCTTTGTGTGTGTTGAGTTTGAGGAGTTCTTTATAGATCTTGGATATCAGCCTTTTGTCTGCACTGTCATTTGCGAATATCTTCTCCCATTCCATGGGTTGCCTCTTTGTTTTGTTGAGTGTTTCCTTTGCTGTGCAGAAGCTTTTGATCTTGATGAAGTCCCAAAAGTTCATTTTTGCTTTTGTTTCCTTTGCCTTTGGAGACATATCTTAAAAGAGGTTGCTGTGGCTGATATCGGAGAGGTTACTGCCTATGTTCTTCTCTAGGATTCTGATGGATTCCTGCCTCATGTTGAGATCTTTTAATCCATTTCGAGTTTATCTTTGTGTATGGTGTAAGAGAATGGTCAAGTTTCATTCTTCTACACATAGCTGTCCAATTTTCCCAGCACCATTTATTGAAGAGACTGTCTTTTTTCCACTGGATATTTTTTCCTGCTTTGTCGAAGATTATTTGACCATAGAGTTGAGGGTCCATGACTGGGCTCTCTACTCTGTTCCACTGGTCTATGTGTCTGTTTTTATGCCAGTACCATGCTGACTTGGTGATTAGAGCTTTGTAGTAAAGCTTGAAATCAGGCAACGTGATGCCCCCAGTTTTGTTTTTCTTTTTCAACATTTCCTTAGCAATTCGGGGTCTCTTCTGATTCCATACAAATTTTAGGATTGTTTGCTCCAGCTCTTTGAAAAATGCTGGTGGAATTTTGATCAGAATGGCATTGAAAGTATAGATTGCTCTAGGCAGTATTGACATTTTAACAATGTTTATTTTTCTGGTTGGAAAGAATGGTCTTCCTTCTTTTTGTGTCTTCTTCAATTTCTTCATGAGTGTTCTGTAGTTCCTCGAGTACAGATCCTTTACCTCTTTGGTTAGATTTATTCCCAGGTATCTTATGGTTCTTATGGTGTTATAGTAAATGGAATTGATTCTCTAATTTCCCTTTCTGTGTTTTCATTGTTAGTGTATAAGAAAGCCACTGATTTCTGTACATTGACTTTGTATCCTGCCACATTACTGAATTGCTGTATGAGTTCTGGAAGTTTGGGGGTGGAGTCTTTTGGGTTTTCCATATAAAATATCATGTCATCTGTGAAGAGAGAGAGTTTGACTTCTTCATTGCCAATTTGAATACCTTTTATTTCTCTTTGTTGTCTGATTGCTGTTGCTAGTACTTCTAATACTATGTTGAACAAGAGTGATGAGAGTGGGCATCCTTGTTGTGTTCCTGATCTCCAAGGGAAGGCTGTCAGCTTCTTGATCTTCCCACATAGAATATACAAAGCCCCTTGTGCTTTAATGTGTGTACAATGTGCCATTATAGAGATGTGTCATAATTTATTTAAATAGTCCATTGTTGAAGGACATCTGGATTGTTTCAGTTGTTCACTGTTAGAAGTTGTTCATCAACATAGAAAGCTTTGCCATGAGCAGTCTTCGTACCATCATCACTGAGCCACAAAAGTCATTAGCTTTGGGATTCTCTAAGAAGATGTAGGAAGTAGAAAAGTTTAATGAAATGTTTGAGATAAGTAAAAATTGTGTAAAGAGCCCTGGCCTGGAATTTAAGGGTTCTAACACCCAAAAGTAATAATAAAGCCCCTTTCAAGTCCCTAGTTTCTTGCAATTTACAAAATAATTTAGTATTTGTTAACTCATTGAATCATTAGGGAAAAATGCCCTGTGAGAAGCTATGGTGTTTTTCTCCGGCTTCTTGATTCACTAGTTGTATGACCTAAAATAAGTTTCCAATTTCTCTATATCCTGGTTAATTTATCTATAAAATAGGGATGATAAAGTGCCTACTTCATAGGATCATTTTGAGCATCAGTTGAGCTATTCATATAAAGTACTTAGAATAGGGTTTGTCATATAGCCAGTGTTCAGTAAGGATGAGCTATTATGATCATTTTATAAGTGAGGAAAGGAAAACACAGAGCATTCAAGTACAAAGTCACCTAGCTCATAAAAGCTACAGCTGGTGCAGGGACCTGGGTCTCCAGGCCTCCAAACAAGTCACGCTTCTCAACCAGGAGGTCTTAGGGATATGTTCACAGAATAGTGAGAGTAGTCCCAGGACAGAGCAGCTAATAATATTGCCATAGGGGTTTGACTGACTGTGTTCAAGGGGATTAGTTCAATCTCACAGTTAGTGCTGAAGTTCATCAAATTGAAGATGTCATCACATGTAAGAATTATTGTTACATGAACTGCAGAGGAGGGAGGGAGGGAGAGGGGAAGGGAGAAAGAGAGGGAAAGCAAGGGAAGAGAAGGGAAGAAGGAAGGAAAGGAGGGAGGGAGAATAGAAAACCTGCCAGTTTAAGCTATAGGATACTGCACTGGTTATTAAGCTATTGTCTCTCCACTCCAAACTTACCCTTGATGCTCTGCTCTATGATGCAGGGGCTGGGACTGGCATGCCTCATCTGCCCCTTGACAAGAGGGGCACTAGAGGAGGAGGGACAAGTGCCTTGGTCTTTTTTGGCTTGGTTGAATTTCCTACTAGTCCCAGCAGTGAACTGGGCAGTTGAGTCTAGTTCCCAGATTATGTCTACTCCCCAGAACATGGTGCCCCTCAGAGTAGCAGCCCCAGTGGGCCAGCGCCCATCCTTGAAGATAAGCCAGGGGTTAAAGGTCCTCTTCCAAGCCCCTAAAGTGTCAGCACCAAATGGACAGCACCTCTCTTCAGAGATTCCCCCTTTGACATCTCAGTCTCCCAGTGCCTGCCTAACCAACTCCCTATGTTAAATTCTCTCTGTTAAAAGCACTAGGGTGGTTTCCATTTCCCTGCTGAGCTCTGACTCTTGGATTCTAAGACACATCTTGATATCAGAAATGTTAAGTGAAGGTCTTAGAATTGATACATATAGTAGTGCATCAGGTAATTCATGGATCACGACAGTGCTTTTGAAGGTGACCTAATCAGTCCCGGTGGTGAACCGAGAGGGAAGAAGTGCCTTGCTCAGAGTCACAAGTCAAAAGTGGCAAGTGGGGGCTTCTGGGGCTCTGGCCCATTTCTGACCCTTAGGCTAATGCTCTTTCTACTGTGCCTGAGTCTTGCTATGCTGTTCCATTTTGAAGGCCTGACCCCTGCTCCTGAGATGGGTAGGTTGACGTCCTCATGGTGGGCCTCCTCATCAAACCACCCTTTGTTTTCCAGAAAGTACACGCTGCTGGTCAACAATGGGTTTGCAATTTCTGCTGCACTGCTGATGGCCTGTTCCTTCCAGGCAGGAGCCTTCGAGATGCTCATTGTGGGACGCTTCATCATGGGCGTGGATGGAGGTAAGCCTTCACCAAGGCAGGGCGGGACATGATCCTCGGGGGTGTTTGGAAGTGTGAGTGGTGTTTGGAGTGGTCACATGACTGGGCTCCTATTAGTATTGAGTTGCCAGGGACCAAGGATGCAAGAAGTTGCATAAAGGAGGGCAGTCCCATGAGATGAACCACACATGAGGCTCTGGCCTGCTAACTGAGAAAAACTAACTGGGAGAGACCCAAGTCAACTCTGGAGACCTGGATGGTCTTCAGTAGTATATCATGCCTTTTGCTTTGTCATCTTCACTGTAAAATTCATATTCCAAGGTTGTCTGTGGTTTCTGAGGGAGTTTTTAATGAGAGTCGTGTTTCCTCTCTGTGCCTCTGACTTATTCATTCTTTCATGTATTCACTGAGCATTCATTATGGAGCACCTGCTGTGTCTGGCATTCTTCTCCATGCTGGGGACACAGTGGTGAATGAAGTCCCCTACTCCCTACCACTGCAGCTTACATTCTAGTGGGTGGACGGATATATAATTGTATATGTAAGGTAGATAGGCAAGCCCTAGGAGAAAATTGAAGCAGGACAGGAGGATAGTGGGGGCTATTTTAGATAGGCCAGCCAGGGAGGACCACTTAGTATAGGAAATATATGAGCAGATATCAAAATGAACCAAGCGGGAGAACCAAGAGAGTAGCAGGGGAATTGGGTTCTTGGCCAAGAGAAGAGTGCAGTGGCCCTTAGATGGACTCATGCTTGGCACATCGAAGGGAGAGTGAGGAGACAGCATGGCTGGAACTTGGGGAGCTGGGGAGAGTGGTTGGAGAGTGAGGAGACAGCATGGCTGGAACTTGGTGAGCTGGGGAGAGTGGTTGCAGATGACATTGAAGAGGGGCCAGTCACATCACATTGGGCCTTGCAGGATATGTGCCAAGGGTGATGGGAAGCCAGAGGAGGGTTGAAAGGAATGTGACATGAGCTGGTTTTGTGTTTCAGTAAGATTCCTCCTGCTTCTGTGTAGAGAAGAGTGTAAAGGAGGGTAGGAGTGGAGTCAGGGAGCCAGTTGTCCAGGCAAGAGAGCCATTGGGGGTCAAGATGGTGGCCAGGAGGCAGCGAGGTGCAGCCAGCTGCTGGCTCTGAGGTTTGAGAGAGCAGGAGCCTCAAAATATGTCATTATACCCAGCCAACCAACCAACCATCCCTACTTTCTTTTTATATATTTCAAGTCAGTAAGGTTTTACTTGTAGGCATTTGTGGAAAGATTGCAGGCTTTTGGATTAGAAATCCCTGCCTTTGCGTTGAAGTTCTGTTGTTTGCCAATTACTGACTCTGGCAAGTTGCTTAAATGGCTCTGAGCCTCAGTTTCCCCATTTGTAAAATGGAAATGACAATACCTACTTTGAAGGACTGTCATAATGCTCACAAAATGCCGTGTGTGTGTGTGTGTGTGTGTGTGTGTGTGTGTGTGTGTGTTACATATGTATATGTAACCTGCCAAATGCTGTTGGAACCTGTGAGCTTGTTAAAAGCTAATTCCCTCACTTGCTGATTCTTGGGCGCTGCAGGCACCAGGCTTTTGGGAGTGAGCCCAAAAACAAGTATATATCAGGGAGAGGTGAGCAGGAGAGTGAGGACCTGAGGAAGGTCAGGGGAGAAGACTTCCTGTCCCTTCCTGCTGCTGGTGGGAAATATTCAGGATTAGTAATAACTAGACTCGGGGTGAAATTACTTCTCTGTCTTGGTATTCAAGTAGAAAGGAGTTGGCTATAGAAAATGTTATTTGGTAAGAATAATACCTGGAGTTTATGTGGTGCTTTGCAGTTAATCAGTCCTGCTTATGGTTTCTTCTGCTCTGATCTCCTGCTAATGCTGAAGGACTGTCAATTTGTCATTTTTCATCGAGGACACCAAGGCTCAGAGACATGTGACTGAAGTGGTTAAGGCTGAGGTCTGCACGTTTACACTGACTGGGCCCCCCCAAACCTACCTTGATTTCATTATTTTGTATCAGTTAGGTTTTGCTATCTGAAGCCATTAGCAAACATAGCATAATGGCTTCAAGCAATAACCCTTTTGCTGAGCTTGGGGTTCCGCAGGCTGGTAGGGCAGTTCTAATGTGGGCCACCACCGTGGCTCTCTGCTGGGCTCGCTCCCATGCCACAGTGGGCTGCAGCTCAGCCAGCAGCGGGCTGACTTCACATGGGCTCGCTCATCTATTTGGTTCTTGGCAGCTGGGCTGGTGTCAGGGGATCCCTGCAGGGCCAGCTCATCCTGGCTCCACGTGGTCTCTCAGCCTGCGGTAGGGCGGCCTAGTCTTCCCATGGGATCCCCAGAGTGCCAGAGAGTGGTACTGGGGACAGGACCCCATGTGCAAGCACCTGTCAAGTCACTGCTCGTGGCGCTTGTCAGTGTCCCATTAACCAAATCAAGCCCCCGGCCAGGGGCACCATCAAGTGTTGGAGGGACCTACGCCCTAGGGATGCAGACTCAAAGGGTTCTGTGAACCAGTGGGGTCACACAGCAGCATTCTGCCTCACAGTCCTAGCCTCTTTCCCGGGCTGGCAAAGGGGCTTAATCAAAGGCCCCTCACCCGCCCCCCAGCTCAGTGGGATGCAAAAATTAACTGATGGCAGGTATGTGTGAGAAGCACTTACTACATTCCAGGTCTATGGTGCCTTCTCCATCGCCGGGAATGGTGACGGGATCATTGCCATTCTTGGTGCTATTCCTTTCATTCTCAGCTAATAAGGTACACATCCCAGGTGTAGACTGCGATATCCGGTTTCAAAGGCCCTGCCCGCTCAGAACGAAGGCTAGGTGAGATGTGGCATACACAGCCTTTCCCAACAGAGGCCATGGAGGGCCCGCTTTTCCAGCACATTTACATTTTATCTATTAGCCTCTTTCCAGTGGTCTTGCCTCTCCAGTTCTTCTGGGAAAGGTGACACTTACTTCACAGAACTAGTTTCTCTCTGAGTTTCCTTAATTAAAAATAAGCTGGACTTGAGAGAGGACATTTTTACAAAGCCCCATTTTCAAGTCAGATATCTGTTAGACCCCTTTTCTGATGATATTTCCAAAAAGAAACAGAAAAAAAAAAAGTAAGGACAAGGAATGGAGAAAAAACCAGACCCCTCTGACTTCTGGAATACAACCTACTGGAGGTAGGCCAAGACATGGAGGCTTCCTGTCATTTATTCTCATCAGACCCTCTCAAAGCAGAGCTGGGGACTTGCAGGAATTTAAAGGAAGGCATTTGGTCAGAAATAAGGGAAAATTGCTGGCCAGGAGATGAATTATCTGTCCTTCTCATAATAAATAATTTAAAGCCAAGTGATAAGCCTGGAGGATTTTCAGAAGGCTGTGCTGCTCAAGCCAGGATTGTGGGCAGTATTTGGAGCCATAGTAGAAGCCCCGGACACCTTCTCCAAGTGTCCTTTCTCTAAAAAGCTTGGCAAAAAAAGAAACACATTTTCACATTGAAACAGACTTGGTGCAACTTGGTGTTGGGGGCAAAATAAGGGTACAGAGGTGTTTTGTGTTTGTGGAAGATTGCATTGGACAGGTTCCCACGAAGCTGCCCCAGGACCACCCACACTCCCAGGAGTGCAAGTCCATGTCTGCACTAGGAACCCTCTGATAGACAAGCTCGTCAGCCACATTAGCTGGTCTCTGGTGGACACATTTGAGCAGCAGCATTTAGAGAAGTATCTGACATGGGAAGAACATGAAATCAGGATCAAGGATGTGACTTTAAGTTCTGGTTCTACCAGTGACTTACCAGGTGACCGTGGGACCATCATTTCACTTCTCTGGGCCAGTAATGTCATCTAGAAAGTAAGGAGGATTGGACTCTGGGACCTGAGGTTGCTACCAGCTCTAAAATTCTGCTTTGGCTCCTTTTTGTACCCATCTTAGAGCTACTATCTTGAATGTTCTCTGGAAGCTTCTGGAGCTCACATGTCACACACAGCTGTATTGTTTACTTATTAAACATCACAGAATAGGAGATTGTGAATTAAGAGTATAGGGCAGAAACACTGGCCCTCCTGTCTGGTGGGGTCAGCTTATGTATACCATGCCCCAAGGCCCTACCCAGTCATGTCCCAGCACAGGCTCCCAGCAAGGCTGTGGGCCACTCTTATAAGCAAATTGTTATTTATCAATATTCTGCTTACTGCCCCAAAGACATCCACATCCTCATCCCTGAAACCAGCAAATGTGAGCTGATGGGGCAACTGGACTTTGTAGGCGGGATTAAGTTAAAGACCGTGAGACAGTCTTTACCTGGATTATTCAGGTGGGTCCCATAAGATAACAGGGGTCCTGATAAGTGAAAGAGGAAGGAGGAGGCAGAGCCAGAGCAAAGAGACCATCAGGTGAGAGCAGAGGCTGCAGTGATGCAGGGGTGGGGTGGGGGTGGGCGACGGCCACCAGCCACTGGGTATGGGCACCTCTGGAAGCTGGGAAAGGGGTGGGGGCAGACTTTCCCCTAGAACTTTCAGAAGGATCATAGCCCTGCCGTCACCTTGATTGTAGTCCATTTTAGTCTCATGACCCCTAGAATTGTGTGATAAGAAATTTTTAGTGTTTTACATCACTAAGTTTGTGGCAATTTGTTACAGCCACAGTAGGAAACTAGTAAAAATGCTAATACTATTATTCACTTATTATTATGATTTGAGTCAAATCATAACATGACAAAGAGCATGTGAGGTGTTCAGAAGGGTGGATTCTGGTCCCAGCCCTGCTGCTTACCAGCCAGGTGACCTCAGACAGACTTCTTTACCCCTCTGAGCTTCCGTTTCCTCAAAGCTACCTGACAATGTTCAGGTACTGTACAGGGGTGCATGTGTGTCTGTGTGTTTCTGTGTGTGTGCATATATGTCTCTGTGTTTGAGTCTGTGTGTGTGTCTGTGTATGTGTATATGTGTCTGATTCTGTGTGTGTCTGGGTCTGTGTATGTGTATGTCTGAGTGTATGTGTGTTTTTCTGCGTGTGTGCATATATGTGTCTTTTATGTGTCTCTGTGTTTGAGTCTGTGTGTATGTGTGTGTATATGTTTGAGTCTATGTGTGTTTGTGTGTGTCTGAGTCTGTGTGTATATGTGTGTGCCTCGGTGTGTATCTGAGTCTGTATATGTGTGTTTCTGCATGTGTGCATGTCTGTATGTGTGTATGTGTCTGTGTGTATGTGTGTTTCTTTGTGTGTGTGCATATATGTGTCTGTGTATGTCTCTCTGTGTTTGAGTCTGTGTGTTTCTGTGTGCTTGCATGTCTGTGTATGTGTGTCTCTGTGTGTGTCTATGTCTCTGTCTATGTGTATGTCTGTGTGTCTATGTGTTGGTGTGTTTCTGCATGTATGCATATATGTGTCTGTGTATGTGTGTGTTTGAGTCTGTGTGTCTGTATATATGTGTATGTGTCTGAGTCTACGTTTATGTGTCTGGATATGTGTGTATGTGTCTGAGACTGTGTGTTTGTGTGTTTGTCTGAGTCTGTGAGTGTATGAGTATGTATCTGTGTGTGCCTAAGTCTGTGTGTATGTGTGTTTCTGCAGGTGTGCATATATGCGTATGTGTCTGTTTGAGTCTGTGTGTGTGTGTCTCTGTATGTTTCTGTGTATGTGCATGTCTCTGAGTTTGTGTGTGTCTCTGTATGTGTGTGTGTGTAAAAAAATAAAAGAAAAAATTAAAATACACAATTAAAATAGCATATAAATCAAGAAGACAGTAAGTAAAGTTGGTGTGTATTAAATTATTAGCATTATCCAGGAAATACTAAAAGTACTAATTCATATCAGATTTAACTAAGACACAGATTCATGAAATGATCTTTGGAGCAACTATTAAAAGAAGAGAAAATAACATAGAATGATCAAATGACTCAAAAAAAAAGTAATCGTGAAGAAGGCAAAAGAGGAGAGAAAATATTCCAACTAAATTGAATTTAAATAAGGAATTAAAAAAGAGAACACAGGATATAGAAGAGTGCCACATAGAACAGCCAATGGTAGGATGTTGAATTTAAACACAAGGATGCCGTACTCCAATTAAAAGGAAGAATGGTTACATTGGATAAAACAAATACCTGTGTATATGCTGTTTGTACCTTAGATATAAAGATATAGGAATATTGAAAATAAGATGATGGGAAAAACCCACGCCTGTAAATCCAGTACAGCAATACTGCTAACAGACTAAGTAGATCTTAAGGCAAGAAGGATAACCAGAAATGAGAGAAGCTCTCAGTTCATCAGGATTACAACAATTCTAAAGCTGATATGCACTTCATATAGAGCATCACAATGATAAACTGAAAATGAGTATAAACTGAAAATTAGCCAAACGAAAATGAGAAGTATGGTCTCAGTATCTGATAGAACAAGGGGACAAAAGCAGCAGTAGGAGGTTTGAGCGACACAATGGACACATATGAGCTAATTAACGTATATGGAACACTAAATCTTAGGACCGTATAACACGCACTCCTTTTCAGCATTCATGGGCCATTTATCAAAATTCATCATATGATGAGTCGTAAAGCAAGTCTTAACACATTTCAAAGGATTAAAGTTGGACTGTGTTCCCTGACCATAACAGAATTGAGTTAGAAGCTAATTACAAAAATATAGAGATAAAATCCTCCTAAGTTTGGAAATTTAGATGTAAGTAGCATACACACTAAGTAATGACTGTGTGTTTCCAAGTAACTGGAGAGGCAAAAAGAAATCACAATGGAATTTTTCAAGTCGTTTGAATTAAATGATAATGAAAATACTACATAAGACATTCTAAAGCCATATTTCGGGTAAAATTTATAACCTCAAATGTAAATACTTAAAACAGGAAAGGCTAAAAATAATCTAAGATTTCATCTCAAGAAGTTAGAAAAGGGAGTTTCATTGGAAAGTATCAGCAAGGTCAAAGTAAGTTCTAGAAGAGATTAATAATATTGCTAAACACCTTGTGAGACTGTTTACAAAGAGAGAAGGAATTAATAACTAATATTAAGAACTAAGTGGATAGATCCTGAAGCATAGAGAGAGAATATATCATGATGTGATATATTTGAAAATGTAAATGAAAGGTACAAATGCCTAGAAAGAAGAAAACTTAACCAATAACAATGAGAGAAAAAAATAGAGTATCCGAATAGTCCTAGTCTATTAAATAAGTTGAACATATACTTGAAAACTTTCCATCAAAAGAGATTCAAGTCTCCTTTAAAAGAGAACAATGCCAACTCCTTATAAACATTTGCGAGGGAATACTTCCCAGCTCATTTTATGAGATGAGTGTATCTTTGATAGCTAGCCCAATAAGAACTTTACAGGAAAAAAAAATTACAGATTAAGGAACATAGATATAAAAATCCTAAACAAAGAATTAGCAATTTTAACAATAAACATAACAATATTCAACAATAAAACATAAAAAGATAGTATGTTGAGACTGAGCTGAATTATTCCAGCAATGGAAGATTGGATTAACATTTGAGAATCATTCAAGCTAGTTCATGTTTACAGAATGCATTTTAGACAAAAATCATATTATTTGATATATGCAGAAAAGTCATTTGATGATGTTCAGTATCTATTTATGGTAAAAAAGAAAAGGAAAAACACATCTAGTCAATTTTTTTCTAAACCAACTAATTTTCTTAAACTAATAAAGACTACCTACCAAAACCTATAGTGGTCGTCATATTGAGTATACTGTTAATAGGTTTTCCTCTGAGCTCAAGAGCAAGACAAGATATATGCTGTCACCACTCCGAGTCATCATAGTACAAGCGGTCCTAGATAATGCAATGAGGCAAACAAAACCTTTTTTAATGTAAGATATAAAGATTGGTAAAGATGAACTAAAACTGTCATCTGTCACAGATATCACAAATGTATAAAACATCTAAAAGAATCTGTAAATAAACCTCAGAATATGTGAGTGGATTTGGCTGCCAGGGTCTCTGGATAAAAGGTCATCATACTTGTATGCTTGTAATACTAAATGCAATGTCGTCTTTCTATGTAAGGTCAATAAACTAAAAGTAATTTTATTTGTGTGTAGAAAATTAAATTTATAAGTTATACCATCTGAAACGTTATAGAAACCATTACCCAAGAATAAGTCCAATGGGAAATATGCAATGTCTCATCTCCTTATTATCTACAAAAAAATCTATAAAATATTGTGGAGAGAAATTAGACACATAAATGGGGGTGGTCTGTGTTCATGAATTGGAAGACTCCACATTATGAAGGTTTTCCCTCTGTATTGATCCATAGATACAGCACAAACCCAAGCAAATCCAAGCGGGTTTTGTAAAATGGAAATTGCAGGCTGCTTCTAAAATGTATATGAAAATGCATAGTGCTGAGAATTCATCAGATCATCTTCCAGAAGAAAAATTGGAACACTTAATCTACTGGATATCAACACTTAGAAGAGAGTTACAGTGGTTCAGACAGTACAGATTGGGGCAAAGACAGAAAAATAGATCAGTGAAAGAGAAATGAGACTTCTGAAGTTTACCCATACATATATGGGCACTAACCTATGGCAAAGCAGTAGCTGGAGAGCTGAAGGGAAGGGGTGTCTTTTCAGCAAATGATATCAGGTCAGCTGGGGTTCCCAGCGGTTGTGAACTGCAGGCTGGTCCTCGATTATAATTGTGCTCTATGAGAACGGGCCCCAGTGGTAGCCTGAGGGGGCTGCTGACTCCAAGAATGGAGCAGGTGTGTATATGCACCTATGTTTTGGGGCTTGGAAAATTGTATGTGACATTTGCTTAAAACAGAATGCTTTTATGTGTTGCATCTTTCCAGAAACATCTATTCTTGGGGTAAAAAGGAAGGAGAGTACTCATCTTGGCAACCATAGAAGAACCCTTTTTGCTTATGTGTACAGCCATGGAATTTCTACGGCTGTAAAGCCGTGATAGCTTTAGTTACTATTTCTACAGCTTAGCTGTTTATGTACAGCAGAGGTTTATGGGTCAGGAGTTGGTGTGTGTATTTTTCTGCTGCTGCTCCTCCTTGGGGAATTGTCTTAGGGATAAAGTACAGACTGCACCATCCAAGGTGCTGAATGCTGCATCTGTATTGACACTGACATTTTCATTCCATTAAAAATAAAACTTGAATACCGCTTTACCTCATACATGCAATCAGTCCCACGTGGACTGCAGCTCTAGAGATGAGCGGTAAAACAGGAAGTTTTCTAAAAGATAACGTGCTATATAGACTTTCCACCATTTAGGATAGAAGAAGATTTCTTAAACAGGCAGAAAAGCACTAGTTTAAAGTAAAAGAATTAATAAATTGGAATACATTAAAATTAAAGACCTCATGCAAAAAAAATCACGATTCATGAAGGACGAACACAGAGAGCAGGAAAATATTTGCAGTGAATGAAATTGACAAAGGGTTCATATACAGAATACATTAAGAACGCTTACAAATCAATAACAAAAACACAGAAAAACTCTTACAAGAATGGCTAAGAGATGGAATGGGCATCTTCACAAAAATGGCCAAAAGATACATAAAATCATATTAGTATTCCTCAAAAAGTTAAAAATAGAACTCCCTTATGATCCAGAAGTGACAAGACTGAGTGTTTACTTCCACAATACAAAAGCACTAATTTAAAGGAATACATGTGCTCCTGTTTATAGCAGCATTATTTACAATAGCCAAATTATAGAAGCAGCCCAAGTGCCCCTCAATAGATGAATGGATAAAGACAATGTGGAATACACACACACACAGAGGAATAGTACTCAGCCATCAAAAAGAATAAAATCTTGCCATTTGCAATGACATGGATGGAGCTAGAGAGTATAATGCTAAGCGAAATAAGTCAGTCAGAGAAGGACAAATACCATATGATTTCACTCATATGTGGAATTTGAGAAATAAAAAAAGGAAAAAAAGAGAGAGACAAACCAAGAAACAGACTCTTAACTCTCTCTAGAGAACAACTGATGGTTATCAGAGGGGAGGTGGGGGTGGTGTGGGGAATAGGGGCTGCAGATGAAGGAGGGCACTTGTGATGAGCGCTGGGTGTTGTATGGGGGTGTCAATTCACTATATTGTCTACCTGACACTAATGTCACACTGAATGTTAATCATACTGGAATCAAAATAAAATCTTTCATTAGTAATTACTAATTAGCAATTAGTGATTAAATAAGCAATTTAATGCAGATTAAAGCCACGATTGCTAAAAATTAAAAAGACCAATAATGCCAAATATTGGCCAAAAATGTGGAGCAAAGTATATTTCATACATCTCTCATAAAGGTATAAATTGGTGTGATAATTTCAGGAAATTGGCTCTATTAAAACCAAACAAATGTATCTTATGGTTGCAACTTATATATATAAATGTGCATACATGTGCACCAAAAGACTTATTTAAGAATGTTTATGGGGCCCTGTTAGTGTCGATCCTAAACTGGAAAATGCCGGAGTGTCTATCAATAGGAAGGTGGATGAAGTGGGATATACTCATACCTGGGACTATTACGAAGCAATAAAAACAAAAAAAATTGCAGTTACATGCATGTTACAACATGGATGCATTTCACACCCATGAGAAACACAAAGAGATGAGAGACAAAAGAAATGCATCAGCTATGGTTCCACACACGGAGCGTTGGTGATAGCAGTCAGGCTGGCGGTGGCCTCTGGGGAGAAGGGGGAGGATGAGGCTTCTGAGGAAGCACAGGGTGGGGGGCTTCTGGGATGCTGGTAGTGTAGGTTGATTCTTGACCTAGGTGGGGGTTGCACAGCTGTGCGCATTTTGTGATCATTCCCTGGACCTCATTGTACAATTTAAAGATGTGGGTCGTATTTTCATTTTCAAAAATTAAGACTATTCTGTTTAGTAAAATGCTTTGGACTGGACTCAAATTTTTTTGCACCCCTGTAGGAAAATGTACATTTCCAGTTGTCCCTAAAGTATTTCCTTCAGCATCTCTGATTTCCCTAGAGAATATTTTCCGAGGTCCCTTCTGCTTTTCACAAGCTGAGAGCTACTGCTCAAATCAGACTCTAGGAGGACTGGGGCAGCTAAGCTAGCCCTGTGTGAGGGAGTGTGCCCCTGACCGCTCCTTGCGCACCATCAGGCCGTGCACCTCAAGGAATGGGATGGCCTATGAAATGAGGCTCTGTGTTCCCAACACGCTGTGAGTCAGCCTGGGACAAGTGCATCTGTATACACTAGCAGGCCTGTAAAGAGCTTTTCCACCCAGCTGCAGGTGGAAAACTTTCTTGAAACTGACAAGCACTTATAAAAGGCTGTAAACTGGGTAATACAGTATCTGCCCGACCTGAGTGCCCTGATTTACATAGAGGCACTGCTAGCTAATGGGAAGAGCTCGAGTTCCAGAATCAGAGACCTGATCTTCGGGGCAAAATAATCTCTTTGGGCATCTCTGGATGTCACTTGGTGATTTGGGAAAGTTACTCCATCTGTACCGCAGCTTCCTTATGTTTAGAATAAGGATAATAATAATACATTTACTTCAATGGGTTACTATAAAAACATATAATATATGTAAAGAGATAAGAAGGATCCCTGCTACTTGGTAAGCTCTGGGTATGTTGGCTGTTAACACCACCTTTACCATCACTGACACCCCCTCCACCATCACCTTCACATCCACCACCTCCATTACCATCATCACCACCACATCCTCCTCCACAGCCATCACCCCCACCATCACCTCCAACATCCCCTCCACCACCTTCACCTCCATCACCATCACCACTACCACCCCTATCACCTCCATTACCACCATCACCACCGCATCCTCCTCCACAGCCATCACCCCCATCCCGTCACCACTACCATCACCTTACTCCCATTGCCACCATCACCCCTGTCACCACCATCATCACCACCATCACCATCACCACCATCACTACCACCACCACCATCACCACCATCACTACCGCCACCACCATCACCATCACCACCGCTATCACCACCACCACCACCATCATCATCTATTTCCCCTTCTATGAAATCTACCTCCCATGCGTACTTGAAGGATGAAATAATGCAGGGCATGTGAGAGCATGGGCAGTCCGTGCAGAATGCTGAGAGTGGCATTGTGGCTATGCTGCTGTTCTTGAGAGGGCATGTGGAAGAGGGAAGGGCTCTGACCGGTCTCCCTTGAGGATGACAGCCCTCACACTGACCACGGTACTCCTCCCTTGGAGAAGACTGTCCTCTCATGGCTGCCATGCTTCCTTCATAGGCATTGCCCTCAGTGCACTCCCCATGTACCTGAACGAGATCTCGCCCAAGGAGATCCGTGGCTCTCTGGGGCAGGTGACTGCCATCTTCATCTGCATCGGTGTGTTCGCTGGGCAAGTGCTGGGCCTGCCTGAGTTGCTGGGAAAGGTAAGTGTGGCTTGCCAGCCCACCTTGACCCTTCTTATTTCATGCTGTCCTCTCAGTTCCCCATGTCCCTTCCAGGACCAAGGGTAGCCGGAGGTGAGCCCTGTGTCCAAAGGCTTGGAATTCCTGAGTGTTCAGGCCTTTCACTTATTATTGGGAGACAGCTGCTGAGTTCCTTTGATTGCATTTGTTTCTTCATTTTTTTTTTTAGAACATAAAGAACACATAGCAAGTTCAAACCTTGCACAATGTTCAGATCCGCCCACCTAATAGCTATTTTCAGCAGCTCAATTTGTATTTATTGAGGCTTTCTTCTTTGCTTATACAAACCTATATAAACATATATACATTTTTAAAACGGAACCATGCCATGCACGTTGTTCAGCAGCATGCTGTTTTCATTTACTATAGCTGGGGCATCTTTCCAAGATGTTTTGCTTTGCTCTACCTCGCTCTTTCTTTCCTACATACATATGTGGTTGCACAGTCTTCTGTTTTGGGAAGTGGGAGGGTCTGGCTTTGAATCCCAGTTCAACAGCTGACTTGCTGTGTGGCCTTGGCAAGGAGGAAAGCCTCACCCAGGTTGGGGTGGGGAGAGTGGGATCAAGAAAGGCCTCCCAGAAGAGGTGGCCTCTAGACAGAGCAGTGCAGCTGAGCAGGAATTAAGCAGGTGACGATGGGGTTTGGAGAGAAGACATTGCAGAAGGGAGTAATGGAAGAAAAAGCCTGCAATGAGGACTAGCCCTGCCAGGATTCAAGTACCTTGAGGTTCTAGGGGAGAGCCTGTGTGGGGAGCATGAGAGGCGAGGTACCTGTTCATTGAGCCTCAGTAGACTTCATCCTGGGGGACTGGGGAGCCCAGTGGCACTTGAGCAGGGAAGTGACATGGCCAGCTCCAAGTTAGAAGGTGGCTCTGGGGGTAGGGATGGTGTGGACATGTGGACTCGGCAGGGAAGGGCCGGAAGGGAGGGGAGGACCTGGCAGAGACTGGAGAGAGGGACTGAAGCAGTGGTCCTGGGGAGAGGGGGAGGAGATGGAGTCCACAAACTTGCTACCTGTGTGTCCCACCAGGATGAGGGAAGAAGGGCATGGCCTTCCCACCTACACTGGAAGATTGGAGGGAGGGAGGAGATGGATCACTGGTACTGAAAAAATTAAATTAAATTAAGTTAAAAAACCAAAAATCAAGGGCAGCATTGTTGAGATCACTGGCCATCATCAAAGGAACTCAGTCTCCAGCCCTTTGCCCTCCATGGAGGTTTCAGGTCACTCAGTTGATGGCTCCGTGGCATCCAGCCCCCATCCTTAGATGCTTTCCAAAGTCACTTCATTAACATAAACTCAGGTGTGGCTTAAAGGGTTTCTATGAATATCAAGACACCTTTATTACGCATATCTCTTAAGAAATTCCAAGGGTTTTAGAAGCTCTGTGTCAGGAATGAGGAAGACCAAAATATATGTTTCTTTTTATAATTCACAATGAGACAGTAAGAGCTTAGGTAGGGAGATTTAGGGCCCCTTTCTGCCTGAGCCTCAGTGACCCTGACGCCAGTTCCTGACTCATTCAGGGAAGGTTTTGCAAGCTGAGGAATCAAGCCTGGCAAGATAATGGGAGCTGGATGGCATTTATCACTTAAAAATATTTTCAAGTGTTTGCTGACACTTCTTATTATGTTAAAATATGCATAAGATTTAGCATTTTAACCATTTCTGAAGTGTATTGTGTAGGCCTTCTTTTACTTAACCTGATCCCGGTCACTGAGGAAACATCTTCTCATCTTTCATTATCAGCCCTTTTGGGTTATTATGGTGGCTGTTTTTTTTTCTCTTTTCCAAAAACAAAAACAACTCACACCTTACATTTGTGGTTGTCACATGCGTGATGATTTCTATAATTAACGCGAGCATAGTGGAAACAGTCTCCTTACCCAACTGAGATCCCACATTAAAGAGACTCTTAATTATTTTTAAATATTTTTAAAATATTTTAAAATTCTAAAAGTTTACATTATGTGTGTGGCGTTTGACAGTGTGTCAGTCGCCAATAGCCAGTGATCTCAACAACCCTGCCTTTGTAATGAAGCCTCCACAACCCCCAACAAAGGATGGGGTTCAGAGAGCTTCCAGGTTGGTGAACATGAACAATTTTGGGGGAGTGACATTTGGGAGAAGGAAGGAAAGCTCCATGCCCTCCGCATGCCTTTCCCCATGTGTCAAATGCGTGATAAAAATGATGTAACAATGACAGCCTCTACCCCTTAAATGTAAAAATGTATTTTAAAGTCAACAAATAGGACTGTGGTCCTCGGAGTAAGAAAGTAAACAAACATCTGCCCCTATAGAGGCTAAGCTTTTCTCTTTCAAGATAAGTTCCAGCTCCTCATCACATGCCTCACATCAGCTTTGGGTCCTTCCTGCCACTGGGAGCTCAGGCGGTTGTAGCAAATACCACAGGCTGGGCAGCTTACAAGCAAGACAGTTTGTACCCCTCATAGTTCTGGAGGTGGGAAGTCTGAGATCAGGGGACCAGATCTGGAGAGGGCCCACTTCCCACCTTGTGTGCCACTGCCTTCTCACTCTGTCCTCAAATGGGGAGAGAGATTCTCTTTTTCAGGTCTTTTTGGATAAAGGCATTCATCTTGCTGGTGGGGGCTCCACCCTCATGACCTAATCACCTCCCAGAGGCTCCACATCCTTTTTTTTTTTTTTTAAAGATTTTATTTATTTGACAGAGATCACAAGTAGCAGAGAGGCAGGCAGAGAGAGAGGGGGAAGCAGGCTCCCCACTGAGCAGAGAGCCCGACGTGGGGCTTGATCCCAGGACCTTGAGATCATGACCTGAGCTGAAGGCAGAGGTTTAACCCACTGAGCCACCCAGGTGCCCCGAGGCTCCACATCCTAACATTCTCACTTTGGGGCTAGGTTTCAACATGTGAATTGGGGTGGGGGGGCGCAAACATTCCATCCGTAACCTGTCCCTCGGTCTTTCTTAAACCTCTGTCTTGTCTCTTCATTCACCCACTCCTTTACTCATTCAACACATTCTTGAATACTGAGTTGGGTGCTGGAGCCGCAGCTTTGGGCATGTACGTGAACTGGGTATATTCTGACATTTATGATGTTGGTGGTCTGCATGGATCCTGTAACCCTGGGCAGCTCACCACCTCCGTGAGCCAGAGTCCTCCTCGGTAGCAGGCATGCTTCCAAGTCCCAAGTCCCCAGGCTCCACTCCAGCATGACTTCCCCTGGGGAACATCTCTGGCAAACAATGACACTGTTCCACATGTCCCCGGAACAGACACCTTACGCAGGTACCTGTCCCCTGTTGTCATTTCTGTTTGCTTCTGCATCTTTTCCCTCTGGTAAATCCTGTCTTACTGATGTGTATGTACTTGAAATCCAGGGGTAGCAAGTTAATTCCCTCATTCAGCAAATATCTGAAAGGTGCTCTGTGCCGCATGTTGGGCTGGTTTTTGGTGGCCGTGCACAGAGGAGATCAGACTAGTCCTTGCCCTTGGGGAATTCACAGGAAAGACAAGTAACCAGAGATCACCAGCATGATGGGGGGAAGGTAGGGCACTGTCCTAGAGCAGGGTGCCCAGAATGGTTGGTTTTCCTCTAGAAGTGACATTGAAACTCATGCCTTGAGGATTAGTAGGACTTACCCAGGTCAGGCTGATGGAGGGAGAGAGTGGCAGAGGCAAGAAACTCTTCCAGGTGGAGAGGAAGGTATAAGTGAAGGCCCTGTCATTTGTCCAGAGCCGAAGCCCCAGGGGGATGGGGCATTCAGAGGGAGAGAGGAGAGAGGCACTGGGAAGGTAAGAGGGGCCACATTCCAGGAGCAAGGAGCCCCACATGCCATGAGGTACAATGAAGGGTGGGCAAGATGAGGGGCTTAGTGGTCCTGTGGTGGCCGGGGTGGGCAAGCCCCATCCAGTGAGACCAGCTGCTGCTGTTTCCACACCAGATGCTGGGCTACAGCTGATAGATTTTCTGATTTCCAGGAGAAGTTAGAATCCCAGTATTTATGTTGTATTTCTTGATTTTTAAATATTGGAAACCATTTGGCAAGGAAGGAAAGAAGGAAAGAAGGGAAGGAAGGAAGGAAGGAGTGAGCCTTCCATTTGTGGGCTGGATCCTGCCTGGGGTTGACTTCCCACAAACCCTGATGGGGAGCAAGAGCTCCTGTGGAGGCTTAGCTTTATTCAAGAGTCCTGAGCAGTCCTCTACAGGCGGAAGTAGGGCAACAATGGAATAAGCCATGCACTTGAGAAAAAGAGGCCTGCGTGGCTCAGTCAGTTAAGTGTCCACCCTTGATCTCGGCTCAGATCATGATCTCCTGGTCCTGAGTTCAAGCATGCACACCCAGTGTGGAGCCTACTTTAAATAAATAAATAAATAAATAAATAAATAAATAAATAAATACAGACAGACAGACAGACAGACAGACAGACTTGGGCTGCCGTGTGGAGAAAATATTAGACCCCAGTCAAACCCAGAGAGACTGCACTGGTCCAGTATAGAGATGGGAGCTTGGATTAGAGTAGTGGCAGTGGGCACAGGGACAAGCAGACGAGTTCGCTTGGTGAGTGGTGGGGCACAGTGTCCAGGGGAGGAAGAGTCAGGTTAAGCCCTGGTGTCTTGCACATCAGATGCTGAGATAGGGAGTCCCAGAGGAGAAGCAGCTTTGCAGGGAATGAGATGACAAGGTCACTGAGATGAACTGCCCAAGTCACAGAGCAACTTGAAGGCAGAACTGATTTGAAGACCCAGGAACCTGGATTCCCAGTGCCTAGATTCCCAGGCAGGGGTTCACCTGCAGTAACAAAGCTTGCAAGCCTGGTGCTGACCAACGGCACAGTATCCAGGCCCGCCACTGGCCCCGAGCCAGCCAAGAAGGTGAGCCATGGCTCCCCAGAGGCTTCTTCCCATCAGGTTGGATTTTTCCAGAGTCTTGGACCTGGCTAGAGGATATGTAACTCAGTAGCTGCCTTATTTTCAAAGCCATGCTCCAGGAAGATGCTCACAGGGAGGAATGTCAAATGGAAACTTTTCATTGATCTCTGAGGACACTGATGGCATTCTGGTGACGTGAGACCCACAGTTATTTCACCTGAGTGTAAGAATCTCATTTTCTCTGTTTTCATCATATTTCTCATTTACCTTCAAAGACAGAGACAACTGAGCTTGCGAGGAAAAAAAAAATAAAAAATAAAAAACCTAAAGAGAGCAGAACTGTGTTTCCATGCAAGCAATTGCTTTGAAATGCAGAGGCTGGAGGAAGTAGTGGGAAGACTTCTAGAACAGACCCCTGGAAGGCAAGACAGGGAAGTAAATGTAGGAATTAACACTTACGCTGCAAATTTAATCAAACACACATCATAGAACATGTGGGAGTTGAACATTTATGTGACATTTTATGCTTCCAAAGGATATTTTAAAAACATATTAATTAGCTGTTTCTCCTGCATTGAGAAAGAAGAAAGGAACTTGGATGAAAATTGTAGGCAGACATGTGAGAAGACAGGGGACCATGTGGGGCCATCAGCGTGTGGTTCATATGCCTGGGGGTGGGGAGCATCCGTTCTGGGTAAGCTAGCGGGCCAGGACAGATTGGTGGGGGGGCTCCCAGTCCATCACTGTTCTCGGGGCATACACTTCACAGACGACTTACATCCATTTTGTTCTTTTGTAGGAATATCTTGTGTTCAGCTCAGAACATTTGAAAAACATAGAGAAGGAAGTAAAACCACTTGAGATTCTGGCGTATTAGGGGAGGCAGTTACTTTGAGCTTTTTGGTCTGTTTCTTTCTGTGTTTCTATATATCTGTTATCCAATAGAGATTAATACCATGCCCAGCTTTCTGTTTGGCTTTTAGAAAATCTCCACCACATCAAAGTCATTTCTGTATCTCACTGAAGACTCTTCGTAAGCACACTTGTAGTGTCAGTAAACATTCAGCAGTAACATCGTAATTCCATCAGAAAGGTGCCCTGCGACTGTTGTCCGTTACTGAATGTCTTAGCCTTTTGAATTTTCACTGTGAATGATATCAAAACAAATACCTCTTTCATAAATCTTTTTCTTTAAAGTTTGCATCTAAGGTCCAGTTAACGTATAGTGTAGCATTAGTTTCAGGTGTACAAAATGGTGATTCAACACTTCCAGTGCTCATCACAAGTGTGTTTCTTAATTCTCATCACCTGTGCCACCCATTTCCCCCCCATGAATATTTTAACTCTTTCCTGTTGACTTACTTGATTCTGATATGATACCCATTGTGTACAATATGGAAGAATGTGGAAAATAAGAGCATTAAACTTCTATATTTTACCATTTCTGGATAAAGATTCTAACAGCTTTTCATTTTTCTTGCTATTATTTTTAATCATATATCTTAGGCACACACACACATTTACTTCATTCCATGTATAATTTTCTATATGCTGATTATATTGTAACATTATGTTGTGAACAAGGCATTAAAATTATTTGGCATGATAATTTTAATAATCATACAATATTTTTTGAGTTACCATGGTCTGTTTCATTGTTCCTTTTTTTTCTGGAAGTTTGGATTGTTTCCAGTGTTTATTAGTGAAACACTGCAATTTGAGAACTTGAGATGAACAATCCTTTCCATAAATCACTAGTCAACTCTCTAATTATTCATGTGGTTTAGTGCCCCAGAAATGGAAACAATAGGTCAAAGAATACAAATTTATTTAAGGCTTTTTTTTTTTTTTAAAGATTATTTATTTATTTGTCAGAGAGAGAGGGAGAGAGAGCAAGCACAGGCAGACAGAATGGCAGGCAGAGGCAGAGGGAGAAGCAGGCTCCCTGATGAGCAAGGAGCCCGATGTGGGACTCGATCCCAGGACGCTGGGATCATGACCTGAGCCGAAGGCAGCTGCTTAACCAACTGAGCCACCCAGGCGTCCCTTAAGGCTTTTTTTTTATTATGTTAAGTTCGCCACTGTATAGTACATAATTAGTTTTTGATGTAGTGTTCCGTGATTCATTAGTTAAGTATAACACCCAGTGCTCATCGCAGCACATGCTATCCTCAATACCCATCACCCTGTTACCCACTCCCCGCACCCACCTCCCCCCTGAAACCCTCAGATTTTTTCCCCGGGGTCCTAGTCTCTCATGTTTCCTCTCCCTATCTGATTTCTCCCCCTTTGGATTTCCCTCCCTTCCCCTATGGTCCTCTGTGCTATTGCTTATGTTCTACATATGAGTGAAACCATATCATAATTGTCTTTCTCTGCTTGACTTATTTCACTTAACATAATCCCCTCCAGTTCCATCCAGGTCAATGCAAATGGTAGGTATTCATCCTTTCTGATGCCTGAATAACATTCCATTGTATATATGGACCACATCTTCTTTATCTGTTTGTCTGTTGAAGGGCATCTCAGTTCCTCCCGAAGTTTGGCCATTGTAGACATTACTGCTATGAACATTGGGATGCATGTGCCCCTTCTTTTCACTATATCTGCATCTTTGGACTAAATACCCAGTAGTGCAATTGTTGGGTCATAGGGTAGCTCTATTTTTAACTTTTTGAGGAACTTCCACACTATTTTCCAAAGTGACTGTCCACCTAGCATTCCCACCCACAGTGTAAAAGTGTTCCCCTTTCTCCATATCCTCTCCAACACTTGGTGTTTCTTGACTTGTCAATTTGTGCCATTCTAAGTGTGGTTTTGATTTGAATGTCCCTGATGGCTAATGATGATGAACATTTTTTCATGTGTCTGTTAGCCATTTGTATGTCTTCTTTGGAGAAGTGTCTGTTCATGTCTCCTGCCCATTTTTTGACTGAATTATTTGCTTTTTTAGGTGTTGAGTTTGAGAAGTTCTTTAGAGATCTTGGATATTAGCCCTTTATCTGTAGTGTCATTTGCAAGTATCTTCTGTGGGTTGCCTCTTAGTTTTGTTGACTGTTTCCTTTGCCTTGCAGAAGCTTTTGATCTTGATGAAGTCCCAAAAGTTCATTTTTTATTTTGTATCCTTTGCTTTTGGAGATGTGTCTTAAAAGAAGTTGCTGTGGCCAATGTTGAAAAGGTTACTGCTATGTTCTCCTCTAGGATTTTGATGGATTCCTAACTCACATTGACGTCTTTCATCCATTTAGAGTTTATCTTTGTGGATGGTGTAAGAGAGTGGTCAAGTTTCATTCTTCTACACATAGCTGTCCAATTTCCCCAGCACCATTTATTGAAGAGACTGTCTTTTTTTCCATTGGATATTTTGTCCTGCTTTGACAAAGATTAGTAGAACATATTGTTGAGGGTTCCTATCTGGGCTCTCTATTCTGTTTCATTGGTCTCTGTGTCTATTTTTGTGCTAGTACTATGCTGTCTTGGTGATCCATCTTGGTTTTTAATAGACTATCTGCAATGCATAAAATATCTTCTGATTTTTATTAAGCTATTGATGCTTTTCTGTTACCTGACAATCAATTATTGGATGTGTTATAATATTAGAATAATATTATATTATATTATATTTAATTAAATAAATTTAATTAATTTAATTAATTTAATTTAATTTAATTAATTAAATAAATATTATCTTATATTAAACCATCCTTACCTTCCTGGGATATATCTTCCTTGGGCTTTATGGAATATTTTTATATGTTGTTAAATTTTATTCATTTGTATATTGTTTAATGTTTATATACTTAGATCCATAGATGAAATTTGTCTAGAATTTTTTGTGTTTAACCCATATTTTTATCTCTTTTCATCTTTTACTCTTTGTAGAGTAGTTTCTGTAACATTAGTTGATAATTAAAGCATCAAAAGAATTCACTAGTAAACCATTCTCAACCTAGTTTTTCAAGAAGAAATTCTTTGAAGAAACTTTATCAGTTTCTTTTTTAATAATCTAATCTATTTTCTCTTGGGTTAATTTTGTTAATTTCTATCTTTTCATTTAAGTTATGTATTTCATTGGTGCTTTCAAATATGTGTGCTGCCATACATTCAACTATATAAGTTTTAACATCCTTCATGTGTGTATGTCTTCTCATTCAATTTAGTTTTACCTGCTGGATTTTGCGTGCACTCTCTCTCTCTCTCTCTTTTTGTTTTGTTTTGCTTTCTCTTTTTAAAAACAAGATTTCTAAGTGGTTGCCTCTAATTTTGTTATTTGATAGACTAAACTCTGTTATTAATTTAGTGCTTCCCAGAGTCATTAACTTCTGCTTTGTTACTATTCATACATTTTTTTCTTTGAACTGAGATTGCCAACATTCTTGCAATTGTCATATGCCACTTTCTCAGTGTGATTGTTTTCTAAATAATTTGTCATTTTGATTCCGTATTCAGAACAATTAATTATTTCAAACAATGTTTTCAATCCTCAAGTAGATGTGACTTTGTTATTGTCACTCATTGCCAGTTTTGCTTTGTTGTATAAAGAGAAAGTAATCCATTGTGTCTCCCACTCTGTGGCCCGTCTGTGATCCACCTGGGTAAACATTCTATGTTTGCTTGAGGACAGTAGCTCTTTCTTATGCCACTGTACCCTATAGACCTGGCATTACCAAATGGCCATATTTCATCCCAGTCATTATTGTTGATCTACAAAATAACAAAGGGTCTCATACCAAAGAATTCCACCATGAGATTAAAAAGAGATAAGAAAATGTGATTCTGTAACAGAAGAGTGAACTCCAAACGGAAGGTCACAGAACAGCTTCAGCTGCAGCGTAGTACAGTGTGGCGCAGTGTGGAGTGGGATGGAGTGGTGCAGTGAGGTGTAGCACTTGTGGTGTGGGGCATTGCACTGCGTGTGTGGGTTCCAGTGCCAGACTGCATAGGTCTGCATCCCAGCGCCGCCACTCCTGCATGGTGGGATTTTGAGTAGGTTAAAAAACCTCTCTGTGCCTGTCTCCTCCCCTCTTCAATGGGATTACAGCGGCACCTGTTTCATGAGGCTTTTGTAAGGCTTGGAGAAGGATATGAATGCCAAACACTTGGAACAGTGCCTGCATCTTGTGCTAAATTGATGTCAGCCAATATCTCATTTAATTCATGTAGCAGTATTTGGGACGAAGTATTATTACTTTCTGTTTTACAGATTAAAAGCTCAGCCTCAGATAGGTTTAATAATTATTACCCAGCTGACTGCAGCAGGAAGGCTGTGGAGCCTAAGTTTCCTGGTTTTGAAGCTTGTGACTTCCTTGCAGTAGAACCAAAGTCCAGACTTGTTTTAGGGGAACTCGGGAGAATGTCCCCAAAGCTTAGAGTCCTGGGATAGGGAGCCAGGCAGGGTGGTCCTCTTCTCAAGTAGACCCAAGCTCTAAGTGTGTGTGAGCACTTATTTTCTGTGAAATTTTGATCCAGAACTCTCTGGACCTACCAGCCCTGGAAGAAAAGAGAGCTTGATTTTATAAGAATATACAGGAAACAGGGGCGCCTGGGTGGCTCAGTGGGTTAAGCCGCTGCCTTCGGCTCAGGTCATGATCTCAGGGTCCTGGGATCGAGCCCCGTGTCGGGCTCTCTGCTCAGCGGGGAGCCTGCTTCCTCCTCTCTCTCTGCCTGCCTCTCTGCCTACTTGTGATTTCTCTCTGTCAGATAAATAAATAAAAATCTTTAAAAAAAAAAAAAGAATATACAGGAAACATATTAATCTATGTTAAAATGATTTCAAGCCCCAAATAGCCCAATATTCTCTCCTGATAAGAATCATCTTTTTTCTTCAGTGACTTCAAAATCACACCTTTCCTCTTTGAAATGAAGAATCTCATTTTGGGTATGACCCAGCTGCTTTCTATAGCTGGAGAAAACATTCAGCTGGGTTGTGAGCCACCACATGATGAATTTCCTTTAAGGGAAACAGGAAACAAAATCGGAGACTGTCACCTCTGCATCCTTCCCTCACTGAGCTCCTCACAGGTTGATGGCCATGCTCCTTGAAATGACATCAGAGACCCGAACCTTTTCTTTTACATAATTCAGCCTTTCCAAATGGGGACAGTTCGGGTCCAGTTAGCTTCTGGAGTTAGCTGTCACTCAGAGTCTGCCTCTTTAACAATATGAAAAGGACTTATATTCTGTGTGGAAAGCGGTGGAGCTAATGTCTGAAAACTGTGATGATTAGGGTTTATTTGGTGACAGCCCACACCTGTGGTCAAAGTGCTCCCTTTCCGGGCTCCTCAAAGTGTGGTTCTTGACCAGAGCAGTTCCTTCCAAATCTGAAACTCTGGGGTGCAGCAACTCAGCCCTCTGTGCTTTAATGAGCCATCTGGGTGCTTCTGATGCCTGGTCAAGTGATTCAAAGCAAGGCCCCCAAGACCAACACCCAGATTAGGATCTCAGCTCTACACCTCACCAGCTTTGTGACTTTGGGCAGGTTACTTACCCTCTCTGTGCTTTGGTATCTTTGTTGGTAAAAAGAGGATAAGTGTGCACAGCTCACAGAGTTGTTGTGAGAATTTATGTTCTCAGGACAACGCCTGGCATGTGGGAGTCAGTCTCTCAGTTGTGGTGTGGGGAAGAAACGAAGCTCTGTTTCATTTCCCTGTGTGCACAGTGCATGCCGGACACTTGACATAAGTTGCATCCTTCCAGTGAGCCTTCAGAGTTGATTGTTCTCATGTCAGTCTTCCCCAAATAATCCCTTCTCAGACGCAGAATCTCTTTGTCCCTTTGTGGAGTCAAGTGGTCATTCCCCAGCTGGGCTTTCCCGGGAACTGAGGTCAGAGATCTCATCTTTGAATCATGCTGGGTCTGACCAAGCCGTTGGTGACACTGAGATGCTCCCTAAATGTGGAAGGACTGCAAAACCTTCCTTGACCTCAGAATGATAAAGAATACCCCAATTCACGAGTTTTCTTTTTTTTCTTAAAGATTTATTTTTTTTTTTAGGGAGGGGAGGGGCAGAGGGAGAGAGAGAATCTCAAGCAGACTCCCCGCTAAGCATGGAGTCCAATGTAGGGCTCAATCTCAGGAGCCTGCAATGCATCCTGAGAACCTGACCTAAGCCAAAACCAAGTGTTGAATGTTTAACTGACAGAGCTCCCCAGGGGCCCCCAATTCATGAATCTTCTAATGCTTCTTCACTTCCAAAAATGCAAACAAACCCCCTCGCTCACTGGCTGTGAAGTTTGTGGGCAAGACTCGGGCCATTGAGTACTGACAGTGCTGTGACTTTGGGCGAATGACCTCTCTTGACCCTGAGCTCCTCACTTGCAGTGAAGTTGCCCTGGGGCTCCTTTCTCCTTCTGGTGTGACGGCTCATGTGGTGTGGGGATGCATGTCCCTGGCTTGGGGACACTTGAGCCCTTCCGTCAGCTCAGCTGGTATGGTATCTTAGTCTACATCAAGGAAAGTTAGAGGGATACAGAGATAAATTTAATAGTTCTTGAAGCCATGTCATCTGGAATCTCAAAGAAAGTCTTTGAAGCTTGCCTGAAATTTGCTGTCCTGTCTTCAGGACAGCTATGGGGAAAATGAATAGTTGAGCTGCCCACTTGAGTGGGTGGCCTGGAGTGGGTGTTGGAAAGCAGAGAATTCCTGAACCCACATCGGGAAAGATGAGTGGTTCTAGAGATGGCTTGGCCACGAGACTCCAGTCCTATGACTCCCGTGCTGCTGACAACCAGGCTGGGATTGCCTTGGGGTGAAGCCTTGAAGGCAGAAGGATTCAGGAAAGGTCAGGCTGAGAGCACGGTCAGCATCATCAGACCTGGGCCCAGAGCTCCAAGACGACATATGCTATGGGCTCCTCTGTTCTAAGCTCGGTTCATATGTTAACTCATGGAGACCATGAATGAATTAGGCACCATCTCTATCATCTCCATCTCACAGGTGAGAACCCTGAGCCACAGAGAGATTAACAAATGTGCTTCAGGGTCACCCAGGTAGCTGGCAGCACAGCTGGGTTTGAACACAGGGTGGTAGAATCCCTACTGTTGCCATTTTGGCCTTGGCCTTTCTTGGGCAGATCCTAGGTCAGTAGAAGCTCTTCTATCAAGATGCTCCCAGTCCATGGGCAGCTCTTCCTACCTGGTTGGTCTGGTTGGAACATGTTCCTATCAACAAATGCTTCTGAACAACAAGGTGTACCCTCCCTGCCTCCAGGTGTTTGGCCATTATGCCATCATTCCGTTCCAAGTGAATGTTGGGAAGACAAGAAGATGGATTGGAAGCTCTGTGATCCACTCATTCCTGCACACATGTGCTAGGGGGCCACATTATCTGCGGCCTCCAGGGCTCTTTGTATAGCAGAGTGTCCTCATGGAGGGCAGTGGGGTCCACAGACCCCAGTCTCAGAGACATGCAGCGCCTGACTCTGAGCTGCACAGCTGCTGAGGAGGACGGTGCCCCCAACCCCAGGCCGACAAGCCCAGCTTTGTCCACAGCACCATATAGAGGCCACTTAACAGGTCCTGAGCTCTGAGCTGGGTGCTGCCACGTGCCCTCACGCTCTCCTAAATACTCCCTGGGGTAGAGGCTCAGTGCAGGTGAGAGGACTGAGGCCCAGGGAGGCTGAGCAACCTGCAGGGGGTGGCAAATCCCTCACCTAGCAGAGGGGAGAGGAGAGGGTCGACCGGGCACCAGAATATGCAAAGGGCACCTTGTGTGAAACATGGGCTCTTTCCATAACCCTGGACCTGGAAAGTACCTCGGCTGTCCCTGCTTGACAGGCTGGAACATGGAGACTCAGAGCAGGAACCTTGCCCAGAGCCATCTGGCTGGTAGTCTCGGACACGATCCGAACCTGGGTAGGCATTACTAATTTGTTGTAGTGGGTGAGACCCCTTAGTGTTGTGTTCAGTCCTTCATCTCCTGTCTGTGAAGACAGGGGTATGTGAGTCAGCGGTCATCCTGCGAGCAGGGAACATGCCTGCCACACAGAGGGCACATAGCAGGTGCCACTGAATAAATGGGTGAAAGCTTCTCCCCTGTTTCTCAGAAGGGTTTCCCAGGTCCGGAGCTGTGTATTCTCCAGTATTCTCCACCAGCATTGTGTAGTGTGATCTGCACAACACACAACAAGCCTATTAGCTGGGATTGC
The DNA here is from genome assembly GCF_902655055.1 of Lutra lutra. Classification (NCBI taxonomy): domain Eukaryota; kingdom Metazoa; phylum Chordata; class Mammalia; order Carnivora; family Mustelidae; genus Lutra; species Lutra lutra. The sequence goes on along the minus strand of NC_062279.1, from coordinate 147,238,263 downwards.
TATGATTTATACCCATTTTGCAGAAGAGCAAAACTGGTCCCAGCAGAGTTTGGAGAACTTGCCCAAGGCCACACACTAGTAGAAGTTCTGGCCAGCACTCAGGACTCCAGCCCAGGAGCCCTGGCTCCTATCACCCTTCCATAATCAGGACTCTTAGCCCAGGGCTCCATCTCTCTGGGGAGCTGCTGCCCAAGATGCAGGGTACAAAGTTTGGGGTGTTCAGGAACACAGGATCCAGATCTGGCTTGTCACTGGGCACCCTCTAGTGTTTACAACCAACAGGAGCCAGAGCCTCCATTTGGACCATTTGGACAAACTCTTGGTGTATTCATTCATTGAACAAGACATTTACTGAGTGCCTACTGTATGCCTGGCACTGTTCCATGCTCTATCCAGCAGTGGACAAAACAGACCAGATCTCTGCCCTCATGAACCTTGCATTTTATTAGAGGACATAGATCAGAAACAAATGAATGTATGACGTGAAGCAGAATAAAATGGGAAGGCAGGGGAGGGTGGCAATAGAGGCTGCTTTGGACAGGATGGCTGGTGCAGGGAGTCCTCTGGGGCTGAGCAGAGTAGGAAGCTGGGGAGTGGCTGAGGCAGATCCCTGGGAAGTATGTCATAGCTCTTCTCCAGAGATGCCTCTGCTGGAACAATTTCCTGACCTGGCTTTTCCCCTCTCCTCGCTGCTCCTGCCATCTCCCTCTAAGTCTCCCTTTTATTCAAACTCTTTCTCCTTTTCTCCCCTTTCCCTCACTAATGCCCCCAAATTCAGGCCCTCCTCTCTCCTCCTCTGGGCTGCTGCAGACAACTCAAATCTGTAACCTCCTGTAGCCATATAATTCTGATCAGCTCATTTTGGTCAAATCACCCAGTATTTACTGAGTGTCCATCATGTACCAGACCCTCTCCCAAAGATGAGGACTGTGAAGTCCCACCAGCAAGGGGCACATGGAAGGGACAGCAGATAGTGGGGGTCTGTGTGGGAATTCCAAGGGTGGGAAGACCAGGGGAGCAGCCCCAGTGCAGTAGAGGAGGGCCAGGGAAGCCTTTTGGAGAAGGTGGTGTCCTCCCTGACCTTTAGGGTATGACTGGGTAGCCAGTTGGGGGGATGAGGGGGGACACTGTCCCAGGTCAAGCAAGCAGCCTGTACAAAAAACCCAAACCAAGAAGACTGAGAGAGTGCTAGGCATGTTAAAAACCTGACAGTGGCTCAGTAAGACTGCCAGGGAGGCCAACAGAGGTGAGGGAGACAGGTCAGCTGGGGCCATGTGCACATTCTCCCCAGCCCTCCTTGCTCTTGTCATTTCAGTCCCATCTGCCGAACCACCTTCCTCTGGTTGTGCTTTGCTGGGGTCTCACCAGCCCCTCCGTAGAAGGGCACAGAGCATGGTGGAATGCTCCGACTTGGAATTCGTCAAGTTGTAGATTTCCTACCCCTGCTGTTTTCTAGCTGTGGAACTTGGACAAGTTCCTGCTGCTCTCTGAGTCACAGTTTCTATATATGTAAAGTGGGCGCAATAATGCATACTCAGTGGGGCTAATGTAATCTTTGAAAGACATGCTGTGTATAAAGCATTTATCACTATATTCTGTAATAGTTGCTGTCTGGCTAAACAGTGGATCCTGTGTCCACCAAATGAAGCCCAAATTCCTCAGTGTGGCCTCCAAAACCCCCACATTCCGTTCCAGGGTCCAAGCCTAATGCAACTAACCTCTAGCACCATTCAGCTGTCCACACTTTCCTGAATGTCTTCTGTTCTCCCACCATCCTGTAATCCTCCTGCCATCCCCTCTGCCTAGTACCATTGATTCTCTCTTACCTCTTTCAATCCACATCATTTAGCCTTTAAGACAGGCCCAGCTCCAGCAGTTACAAACTCTGAAAAGGAATATAATTTAATAGCCTTTCTGAAAATAGAAAGGAGAAGCTAAACATGAGTTGAGCTTGGCCTGATGCTCCCAACAAAAGCTTTTCCCTCGCTCTGCTGAATTCCCATAAAAGCGTTTTCTGGGCCTTCGGTCTGATAGGGCAACATCGGGACATGCCCTTTCTTACTGCTTCCTTCCGACTTCACATTGACTACAATCCCTTCGGGGGCCAAGCCTCTCTGCTTCAGATTCGCCCTTTCTCTCTCTGCACTGCCTGGTGTGGATGGATGTCACTGATATTGTTGACTGACTGAAGAAGCATTTCATCGGGGAGGTTAAGTGGCCTCTTTTATTAGCTTAATTCGATGGAGGGCACTCAGGGGCTGGTGAAGGTGGAGCTTGCTTTCCAGGCTGATGGGCGTGCTCTGTGTCTTCAGCGCCAGTCTGTGCAGTTTCGTAGAGGCTGAGAGACTTGGTAGGCTTAGGGCCCTGGGGAAACGCAACCCAGACACCGTACTTCCATAATTAGATGAGGCAGATGCTGCTTCTGGCAGACTTCAAGTCCTAATGTTGGAACCATAAGATTCCTCTCACATGTAACTTGACCTCTGAGCTTCTCAAACAGCCCTCGCTGATCACAATTCCTTCCTATACTTTGAGCACTGAGGGGAGAGTATCACCCTGTTAGCCTGGGTCCCTATTCAAGAGAGCTTGGTGTTAGAAATAACAGTGATTTGAAAGAAATCACCCTGCCTCATCCTGTGCACACACACCCTTACCCCTATGCATACACATATGCATAACACATCCTGTGCACACACACCCCTACCCAACCAGCTATGTCATACCTGGCTATGATTCAGCACCTCCCTGAGATCAGAACATTCAGGTTGCTCAGGCCCAGGTCAGTTCACGTTGTGTGGCTGAAGCACAGCGAAGGAAACTGAGCCTAGAGACTAGGGATTCACCACCAGAATCTCGAGAGGGTGCACAAAACACCAGAAAAGTATCCCCAATAAAAATATTCATATCCCAACTTCATACCAGATTTAAAACAAATTTTTAATTATGTTAGAACAATGCATGGAAATGGTTTAAAAAGGAATCCTATACTACTAAAACACTTGTAAGGAATAACAGTGGTCCATTACTTCACCCGCTTGTGTCTCTTACAGTTCTTTTAGCTGTTATTTGGTAATTCTCCAACATTTTAAGATAATTTGAACTAGTTTGTTAAAATAAAGCCTATCTATGTATAATCTTTATATATAAATAATTGGTTGTAACACTACTTTTAGATTCATTAGTTTTAGACATTTTCATTGATGTCCTAGTGTAATAATTGAGGTCTAGGCATTCTTACACTACTACCTCTCTCTTCCCTTTCTCTACCCTATCAATATAGTTACAGCTCAATCTTTTATTAATCACTGGTTAATATTTATATTGTGAAAATGTACCCCAGTTGCTTTCCTTTTTCATGCAACTTTTTTTTCTCCTAGAGTTAGTAATACCTTTGTTGTTATTTCTCACTTTCTTAGTTTTCTTTGTACCTACAGTTGATTTTTTTTTCAAATGCTTTAATATTAAGTATTTGGCAATAAGTTTGCAAAGTGCTAAAATATATTGCAAATGTTCTATGAATTTGATTTTTGTACCTCAGTCTTCTGGCATGTTGTTTTAATCTAAACTGGTTGTCTCTGGTTCTGCTGCAGACCTGTCCTGGGTTTCCCATGTCTCTCTAGAAGATAAGATCCACTGTTTTTTGGGTCCCATGTCTTCCTCATTTATTTTCTTGCTTTTCTGAATCATTTCCTCAAGTACTTACCTAAGAGAACATAAGGGAAGGAAAATCTTTTGAAACTTTGCAGTCTAAAAATTATTCTACACATATACCCAGTAGATGGTAGGTTAGATAATGAACTCTTGGGCGGTTATCATTTTCCTCAGATTTTAAAGGCATGGCTCCCCTATCCTCAAGTATCTGGCAATGCTGATGAGAAATCTGATGACTTTATTTTTGCTCACTTGTAAGTAAACTATTGTTTACTTCTGGAAGCTTCTAGAATTCCTTTTTATCTCTTGTTTTGTAATTTTACAATTTATGGCCTTTAATGTGGATCTTTTTCCTTCATTGTGCAGAGTTCTCAGGAACCTCTTTCAGCATATAGACTCATGTCCTTTCATTATGGGAAATTTCATTTGTCACTTCTTTGGTAGTTTTTCCTCTCCATACTTCTATTTTTCTTTTTCTCAAAATTATTGTAGTCAGATCGTAGACTGACCTTCTAATTCTGTTGTTAATCTTTCCTTTCCTTTCCTCCATCTCTCTTTTACATGGGAGTTTTTCTCAAATTTGTCTTCCAACTTACTTTGTGTATTTTTATTGTTTGTTATCATATTTTTAATTTCTAAAGGGACTTTTTACATGTCATTTTTACATGGCATCCAGTTCTTGTTTCCTAAACACCGTATCTGCATCTATATCACAGTAGGTATTACTGATGGGGCTTTTGTCCCGTACATAAATTATTTTGTCCAGCTACTACATTTTCTGCTTCTACTCCCGATTTCTTTCTTTTCATTGGTTTCTTTTGGCCTCTCTTCTAGTGCAGGTCAGAGACCTCCTCAAATGCCTGGTGCTCCCATCCAGAGTTAAAACAGGCTGAGCAGAAGCTCTGGGTGAGGGATGGGGCTCCACTCAGGGAGAGAAAAGTGTGAACAGCATTGTTGTCAGCAGGCCCTAGTACGTGAGTGGGAGATGGCTTTTCCCTTTGGAGGCTGGTTTCTCTAAACAGAACAGGAAGTCCATGGCTTGCAGGAGCAGGTTCAGATGCAGGTGATTAGGAGCTTTGAGACTTATTTTCTAATTTTCAGCTTCATGTTTTGTTGCTGGGCCTGGTATGCCCATGCCTGAAGGTACCATGGTCCCACTAATTGTGAGAATGAGCCAGTCCACCATAGGGAAGAGAGCTGACTGGCTGTAGGCATGGGCAGAGGATGAGGGTCCGTGCTCTTTCACACAACCACACCTGCTTTCAGCAGGCCCTTGTTCCAAGCTTTAGGGTCTCTCTTCCTCTTGCCCCCCCCCCCAAGGGCTCAGATTGCCCCTTTTCCCACTTTGCTATCCCGCCTTGCCCACTGTTGCCACTTCTGTTTTCTTGTTCTCACAGTTAATACCATTGTATTCATGGACTGTCACTTTCAGGAATCAGAGAAGGTAATGGGCAGTCTGCCTTATTTATCAGATAATTTCCATGCCTTTTTTCCTCAATCCTTTAATACCCAATATAGGAAAGGTACCCAGGAAACTTCTAATAAATGGATTGTAGAATGTTCAAATTATAAAATGCTAGACTGAGAAAACACAAAGGAAAGCCTGCAGTATGCATATCATTATGAAGGATGGAGGCTCAAATGGCACCCAGCCTCCTCTTGAATGCCTCTAGTAAGAAGCTTTCGCTACTTGTAGAGCAGTAGTTTGTAGGAGGAGGGGGTATGCTTTAGAGCAGCCTATGATACTTATTTAAAAAGGAGGGACCTGAGCCTTACCTAAGACCTCCTGAGTCAGAATCCTTAGGGAATGTCTGATGGACTCAGAAAGGTTTATACCTGCTCATCCACATTTGGAACTGTTGAAAAATGGAGGTCAGACCTGTCAACGTGTTGGGGTTCAACACAAGGCCTGGCTACATGAGCAATAAGTCAGCCTACTTTGCTCCCCAAGGGAGCTTAGGGGTCTACAATGCTGACACCGACTCACCTTGGGTTGCAGCTAAATCCTCCTCCAGGGGAAGAAGCAGAAAGAGGCCTCACCCCCCGTGTATGCAAGCCTTTATGAGATTAGCTCCACCCCGCCAGCCAGTGTGGATCAATGGTGGCCACCCAATAACCCAGTAACTGGTGTGGGGGTGAGTATGGGGTGGAGCAGAAAGCCAAGAGTGTGTAGGCAAAGTCCCTCTTCATGCAGCCCAGGGCAATGGAGAGTGAGGGCGCCCTATACCCCTCCCAATCTAGGTCTAAGCAGGCATAGTTTTAAACAAGTTTTCCAAAGGGACAACTATGCTAGAACCCCTCATCCATGGCCTGGCGCTCCGGGTAGTGTGAAATGGTAACAATGGTAAACACTGTGCTACTCAGAACCGGACGCCAGCCCGAGCACTTTACATGCTACTCATTTCACTGTCATGAAGGTCTGTAATGTAGGTTTTATTATCCTTATTCTACTGATAAAGACACTGAGGATTGTAGAGGTTAAATATCATGTCCATAGAGCAAGAAGTCAAAGCCAGTGGGGCTTAGCACCAAATGTCTGCACCTGGGCTACTCCAGCTCTGTAAATGACAGGATAATGTGGGGCTATGGGACAGGCAGGTTGATGCCGTGGAGGAGTCTCTAGTCACTGCTCAGCTGTCATACTGTGGGCAAAGCACCTTCCTTCTCTGGGCTTTTGTTCTCCACCTCTTACCCATGGCCAGGGCAAAAATAGTTTCAGGGCCATCTGCAAGACAGAATGATTCAGAGCTAAATTCTTCCCCATTGCCAAGTCCCTGGACCAGAGTAACAGATATGTGACCTGAAAACTTAAAATTTCAGGATTGAAGAATTTAAGTACTCTAACTCATGACTCATAGAGACTTGGTCAAAGAACATCAAAACCATAAATGCATATGATTTTAGGGCTTTTGCAAAGCACTTACAATACAGGAGTTACAGGACATTTGGCTCATACAGTCCTTGAGTCAAAATTGACCAAGCAGGGGCACCTGCGGGGGGGCTTGGTTGGTTGAGTGTCCAACTCTTGGTTCTGGCCCAGGTCATGATTTCAGCGTGGTGGGCTGGAGCCCAGTATCAGACTCCCTGAGCTGGGAGTCTGCTTGAGGTCCTTTCTCTCCATCTCCCTTTGCCCCTCCCCCCATGTACTCTCTCTCTCGCACATGTGTGCTTTCTCTCTAAAATAAATAAATAAAGTCTTAAAGGAAAGAAAGTAAGAAAAGAAAGAAAGAAAGAGAAAAAAGAAATTAATTGACCATAGCAGAAAGATCTGACTCCTGGAATGCAGAAATCTCTTTCAAAAGAGCTCTAACTTTGTCATTTTTGTTATTGGTCAAACACTTACCAAGCTCTCACTTCATGGAAGACACTCTGCTGTGTGCTTAATTTTACAGATGAACAAACTGAGGAGCAGAGAGGTTAAGTTAATGTATGGTTACACAGTCAGTGAGTGTCAGGACCCAACCCCAGGTGGTCTGGCTTTGGATTAGGTTCTTGGCTTCTCCAGCACAGAGAACTTCATCAGCTCTACCCTGGAGCTTGGAAGCCAGAGCCCTCTCCCTCTCCACCTTCATCATGGGCTCACCCCTGCTATTTCCATAGCTACTCCAGTTCTGCAGCCATTCACCCAAATGTTAAATAAATCCATTGTAAATTCCCTGTCCCCTCTGACAAGTTTACTTTTCAAGGTTTTCTGTTTTGGGTTTTGTTTTTTTGCTTTTTGGTTTTTTTAGATTCCTATTTAAAAGTTTACATACCTTCTCTTCTCACTGGGAGCAATGGAAAGCATTTACAAAATCTGGGTACTGGCATCTCTAGCTTATTCTTTAAAAACAAGTGCATGTCTTTTAGATAAAAGAAAGTTCTCAAAAAACCCGAATACCTAAATACCACTTTTTTTTTTAAGCCAAACTTTAATGAGCCCATAATTACATTTTGACATTGACCCCACAAGTCTCTGTGTGTGGAGCATGGCAAAGTTTAAGTCTCAAGAACCAAATAAGACTAGTGTGGAGCTGTACTGTAACAATATTTTTCTCTTCCTAAGATGTGTGTTTTGAGACTGATAGTGAGTATTTCTTTAAGGAGGGCATGTATTGCATGGAGCACTGGGTGTGGTGCATAAACAATGAATCTTGGAACACTGAAAAAATAAAATTAAATTTAAAAAATTACCTATTCCAAAATGATTCCAAGAACAAAACAAATGTCTCCCCAAAATTCCAGAAAGTGACAACAGAGATGAGGAAATTGATTCACCACAACCAGAGACAAAAGCAGCCATGCCTTTTGAAATCATATAAAGGTGGGGAAGGAATGAAGCCAGAAGCGGTGGATGTCAGTTTAATTCTGAGAGCTGTTCTGGTAAAAGTTGTGGTAGGAAAGTTGTTGGAATTCATGGCCTCAGTGTGTGACACCGGGGAGTTGTGTGAGCTTTGTCATCCAAGCTTGTTTGTTTCTTTTACCTACTACCCTCTCCCAGTGAGCGTTGCAAGACCAGCACTTGTCCCCAGTGGTTAGAACACTGCATCCCAGGTACACAAGCAAGAAGCCACGTGTCTTTATTTTCCCACGGCCCACTCAGTCCAACCCAAGTTCACACTCCCTGGGGCCAACCAGAGTCTCAGTGAATGGCTTCCTTGGGCACTCGCTTCCTTCTCTGGGTTGTATTAGGACCCCAAGGCCTACATGTGCTCTGCTGTTTCTCCCAGTGTTTCTTCCGTGGCTCCTTCCGTCTGGGAGGGAATCGGCTCAGCAGATTACGCTTGCCCAGCCTCCTGCCCAGTCCGGATGTCCTTGTGGTAGCAGGTGGCTCTGCCGGGGGTAGATATCCTCTCTCTGTCCAGCCAGGCTGAAGGACCCTTGATCTTGTCTGCAGCTGTGACTCTCGGGGGCCAGTCTCCTTAGATGTCCATATAGCCATCCCCTACATGAAGTTCTGCCACTTCCACAGAGCTTTAAGCAAGAGAAGGACAGTTTTCAGCTCATCACAGAAACTATATTCTTGTGTTCTTTCTCAGTTCTGAAGACTCAGATCATCCTGTTTTCTCTTATTCTTTGCTCTCAAACAATACCTAGACTTTCGGTTCCTGCCTATTCTTTCCTTGGAAAGCCTTGAGTGGTCCAGAGTCTGGATCACAAAAGAACAAATTTGGGGGTTAGGAAAATGTTAACCTTCTTTCCATCAGAAATGAATATGTTTCTCCGGAGCAGGAACATACATTCTGCCTGGGCTTTCTCATCCTGCTAGTCTGACTCCTCGATGATTCCTGTTTAACTCCAGATCAGCACACACTCTGGAGGCTGTTTGTCTGTTTTAAGACTTTATTTATTTGAGAAAGAGAGAGAGAGCATGAATGAGGGGCAGAGGGAGAGGGAGAAGCAGGCTCCCTGCTGAGCAAGGAGACTGACTCAGAGTTTGATCCCAGGACCTTCGGACCACAACCTGAGCTGAAGGCAGACTCAAGGGACTGAGCTGTATTTGCGTTTTGCTGACATCCAGAATTGATTCTCTCTGTCTCTCTCCTCTCTACCGAAGCAGTACCAGAAAATAGCCCTTGGTTTGAAATCTCTGTGCTTTCTTTGGGTTTGGTCTCCTAACATTTAAGGTATTTGAAAGATAAGGAGAAAGAGTGAGGCTCTGAAAAGACCGTTTTTCATAAAAAACAGTAATACCGAGTGGAGCCTCTGTTCATCTGAGTGCAACAGGCACTCAGGGGCTGGGACGCGTTGACCACAGCTCTATGACTAGGGGGCGTGGCGGAGGCAAGAAAGCTGTGAACAGGACTCCCCGGGCGGAGCTAAGATAGGCCTCGCCACCTGCGCCTCTGTTCCTGCTGTTACTGCCCTCTGCTCCGCCCTGTGCTTCAGGACATGCGCCCGGGCTGAATGAAGGCAACGTGAGTGAGCTGAGGAAAGGAGATCCTAGCAGCACTCTGGAAGTCCGGGCTCACACCCTACATGTGCTGAGAGCCAAGGGCACTCGGGTGGAGGGGATGGGCATGTGTACCTCGACGCAGCCTACATCCCGCAGATGAAGAGACAGTGCCCTAGATGGAGGGGTGCCATGCTCCTTTTCAGTGCACTCAGCAGAGGGCCACCAGGGTTGTCGTGTCCAGAGTAGGAGTACCAGCTAGCTGGACAGAGGCCCCAGGGGGAGAAAGCAAACAAGGAGAAGAGGCAGTGGCTGGTGAAATTCAGTGGGGGCCCCTGGGAGCTGGTATGCTGGTCCTCAACTCCTAGACTTCCTGTGTGGATCTGAGATGTGAGTTTCGTATACTCAACCCAGACTCCATGTCAGGCTCAGGGCAGCAGGTCTAACCTCAGCGCACTCTTCGATTAGGATGGGCCACCTGCACTGGCTCAAGACCACAGCAAAGAGGAAAAAGAACTATCTCTTGGCTCCCACCCGTGTACCGGGCCCATGCTTAGGATATCATCTCTATCACCCCCAGAGCAACCTGCAAAATAAGTGTTCATCACCATCCATATTTTCTAGCTGAGAGAACTGTGATTCCAGAAAGAGTAAGTCATTTGCTCAAAGCCCTATAACTTGTAAGGAGAAGAACCACAATTTGAACTTGGAGCTGCCTCCAAAGCTGAACAGAGCTACAGAAGGGAAAGACTGGCATCCAAGGTCACAGAACCCTTGGTAACCTGGGCTGCTCCTTGGCCTTTCATGCCTCACGGGGCGCCTGGGTGGCTCAGTGAGTTAAAGCCTCTGCCTTCGGCTCAGGTCATGATCCTGGGGTTCTGGGATCAAGTCCCACATCGGGCTCTCTGCTCAGTGGGGAGCCAACTTCCCTTCCTCTCTCTCTGCCTGCCTCTCTCTCTTCTTGTGATCTCTATCAAATAAATAAATAAAATGTTAAAAAATTTAAAAAAAAAAATCATGCCTCACACCATACATAGGCCCTAAATTGAGGTCAGCAATAGGAAAATGCAATTCACATGGATGTCCTTATGCTTTTAAAGTCTCAGAACAAACCATATTTGTCTCCCTTTCTTGAGTTCCACTCGGAGGACACTATCTGATGGTAGATGACCCACAGTGGGGAAGGTGGAGGAGGTGGCAGACAAAGGCATGGTGTGAATGAGTCTGAACAATGAGACCCAGAAACCAGGATGACTCAGCTAGAACACAGAAGGCTGACAAAGGGATTAATAATGGGCTTCAAGTGCAGAGAGCTTTATTTAGAGAAAATGGGGCTACCTACCTAATTCCGCAGGAAAGAGAAAGGCGATCTCTGTAAATGTAAAGTCAGGAAAGTCAGGTCTGCCTCAGCAAAGTGCAGCTGAGGAGTCCCTTCTGTCCATGAGGCTAGCATGGGGGTTGAGAGTGTCATGCTGGGTACCATACCGCCTGGGGTTAGTTCCCGATTGGCCATTTAGAACATGCATGACTGTGTGCATGAGTTAACTTCTCTGTGCCTCAGTTTCCTCAACTGTAAGATGCGGATGAAGGCAGGGGTATTGAGAGGATAAAACTGAGTTACTGTGTATGAACCACCCAGCAAATCTGAATGCAGTGGGTGCCAGTCCCCTGCTGTAGGTTGACTCGGAAAGGTACTCCGCAGGACCACAACCTTTTAAAACTGCGTGGATTTCTCTCTCTCACATGGAGAAGGGACAATCTTGGTTTTACGAAGATCTTGCTGCAGGATCCACTGTTCTCTCCACCTCAGTATCCTTATCAGTACAACGGGAATAGTAGCTTCTGACCTTACCATCCCATATGACTGCTTGAAAAACTAAGCAAGGCATAGGACAATAAAACCCTTTGACAAGCAGGAAAATGTTGTAGGAAGGGGGGCGGGGATCTGGCCTGTCTTAAAAAGCAATTATGGGTCACTACTCGGGTGCTTCCCTCACACCTAAAACTCACAGCAGCTTTGTGAGAGGTGAATGTTATGCCCTTGCAGGATAATGTCAGTATTATTTCTCATGTTCTTGAGATCCCTATTATTGTTCTGTTGAAATAGAATCAGAACCTGAATACATACAAGAATAGTGATTCTAGAACAATACGTTTGCTACAGTGATTTGAACCATAGTAGCCTGGATTGGGCTCTGTAGTGTCAGATGGTATTGATTTCTGCACGACCTAGAGTGGAGATGGTGACAGATGGACCCATCGGCAAGGCTGTGTAGACACAGCTGGGCACAGGTTCCCCCCTCCAGGGCTCTGTAAAGCTGAGGCCCGCAGGGTCCCTCTCTGAAAGGTGGTTATGGGGATGGCAAGGTCAAAGGATTCCATGCACTTTTGTGATTGAGGCTGATGCCCTTGGAAGACCTAGCTCAACAAGAGAGGGGCATTCACACATTTCCCCCAGCATCCCTTCTGCAGGTGAACACATTTCCACACTGTTTTTCCTTATGGAATGGCTGCCCTAACTCCTTGCCTGGATGGAATCCCTGATGTTTCGGTAATAGCCAAAGCCATCAGAGCTGAGCTGGAGTGATCTCTGATGAGTTCTGTATAGGATTCTCTCTGGAGAAGCAGGACTGGGTTGAGCCTAATATTATCTGCATATAACTTCTCTATTCACACGACAGCTACGGTGAGGGAAGGTGATGGTGTGATGTCAGGAATAATGTCCTGGAAGGAGACCCATGTAGGAATCAGAAGAACCAGGCTTTCATTTGGCTGCACTCCACCCCGGTTTCCCACCTGACCTTGCATCAGTTGCCTGACCTTTCTGGGCCTCAGTTTTCTCTTTTACTTATTTCTATATTTATTTATCTTTAGACTTGATTTTTTTAAAGATTTTATTTATTTGAGAGCCAGAGAGAGCACGAGCAGCAGGAGAAGCAGAGGCAGAGTCAGACTCCAAAGCATGGAGCCTGATGCAGGTTTCGATCCCAGGACCCCAAGACCAAAACCGAGCCAAAGGCAGACAGATGCTTAACCTTCTGAGCCACCCAGGTGCCCTATGGGCCTTGGTTTTCTCTTCTATAAACTGGAAATTGTAATAGTACCTCAGAGGGAAATATTTTTTATGGCATTTGGCCCTTTTATAGGATACCATTTGGGAAGTTGGAGCATTAAAAATACTAAAGTACTTTAAAAGCAGGGGTGTGTGTTATTTCACAGTTCTGTCTCCTGCAGTAGCATTGCTGGCCTGTGCCTTTCATCTCACCCAGCCTGCACTCAGTCAGCAAGCTTTAATTGGACACCTGCCACACGCCAGGTGCTGGGCTGACACATGAAAGAACAGGGCAGAGCGATGGCCCTGAGGAGCTCACTCTAGTCAGAGAGACACACCCAGAAAGAAATCCAGTGCTACACAAAGTAATGAGAGCTTTATTGGAAGTCTGTACCTGGTGGAGATGTCATCCATGGGTGGGAACGTTAAATATGGAAGGATAGGTAGGTGCTGTGCATGTAGGGGGCAGGCATTCCCCAGAGAGGAAGCAGGCCATGCAAAGGCATGGCATCAGCAGGTAGAGTCAGGGAGGCTCTTAGATCCAATGGGCAGGACCAGAGCGGAGGCGCTGGTGCCGCTGTCCAGCCTGCATCAAGGCAGGCATCCTAGCAGGGTTCTGATAAGACAGGGCTTTATACCCCTGGCTGAGAGATTTGGGCTCCACCTCCAGGGCAATGGGAAGCCCCTGAAAGGTCTTAGAGAAATAATTTGGAACACCAAAGGCACCTTCCAGAAGGATCGCTCAGGCTATGAAGGATGGAACAGAATGTGGAGGATTTAGGGACAGTCGAGATGCTGCTGCATGAATCCAGGTGATCTGTGGGAAGGTGGTCCCCTAAGGCCAGTGCTAGCAAAAGAGAAGGGGAGGGAATGCATGAGAGAAAGAATGAGAAACAGCTAGTGGGGCCACGGCAGGGCAGGCGGCCAGTCAGATGGCAGTGGGAGGGCTGAGGGCCAATGGCAGGCATGTAGACATTAAGTTTCCAAACTGGGTTTCTGGACAGGTAGTGATCAAGGGCCAGGCCTGGGTAGCCTGCGAGGTCAGAGACCCTGGGCTTGGATGTGGAACCAAGAGTTGTCAGTGGAACTGCCACCGAGCACCTGGCATTAGAGGAGCCCCAGGCAAAGAAGAGAGCTGGACATGGACATTGGGAGGCGTGGGTCCACAGCAAAGAGACCCTGAGATGGAGGTCGGTGAGCAGGAAGCTGACTGGGACGTGTTCTCAGCTCATACCTGCCAGGGAGTAAGGGAGGTGACCCTCAGCAGAGGAGGGAGGTGAGCTGTCCTCAGTCATGCAGAGACCTTGGCCCAGCTCTGGACCTCGGAGGGCCCCTCTGATTGTCCCACTTTCAGACAGAGGAGGAGGGGCAGGCCTTTGTGTCCCCACGTCAGCCAGCCCCTGGAGGCAGGTTGCTCCTGGGGAGGGGTGGGCAGGCTTGGTGGACAAAGCGTCTTCCAAGGGTCCATCCTGGGGAGATCCAGCTGTGGTCCCACAGCCAACAGTACTCCTGGCAGTGGGGGATGATCCCCTTGGTTCTGCACCTGCACCATCATCCCCTACAAGGGGAGGGGACGCCCCGGGCTCTCACTGCCCCTGGAGCCCCCTGGGGAGCATGAACAACCTGGCACCCAGGCCACGCTTCCAGGCCAGAAAACCCAAGATTTCTAAGTAGGGGAGACAGTGGGCATCAGTAGTTTTTAAAACTCCCCAGGCGATTCCAGTGTGCGGCTAAATTGAAGAGGCATGGCCCTGGGGGAGCACTGGAGATGAACAGAGAGAGGGCTGGGCTCACTCTTGAGGAATCTGGAGGAAAGCCAACAGAGCTGGCCTGCGGCTTAGAGAGAAGTGGGGGCCCACAGCAAGAACCTGCCTGGTGCTCTGCCTGTGTGTGGGGGGGAGGTGGGGGGATGGCCCGGCCCTTCTGAAATGTGCCTGGGATTGCCTTTAATCAGGTATGCTGAGGGGACGACATGGAGACACTGCTTTTGAAAGAAGAGTTCATTGTTCACAGTTCCCAAATGCAGGCCCGAAGCCACTCCACACAGGGCCCCAGGAGCAAGCACAGGGTCCCTCGGGAAGTGGAAGGAGCGGGGGGGAGAGCAAGGCCTAGAGCCTTTATTTTGGTTTCGGCACCAGGTATGGGCAAGGCTGGAGAGACGAGATTGAACAAGTTTAGGGCTCCATAGTTTGAATGATTTCAGGCTCGCTCTGGGCTGTAGGGACCATCTAGCTGTCTGGGACCTGACCTTCGGGGAACTTATGGCAGGAGGCATATTGGTTGATGTGTGACAGTTGGATAAAGGAGGTCCCTGCGGGTGTAGGCTCTAGTTGGTTTGCTTGCGGAAAGCATGCTCTTGGCAGGTTTTTTCCGACGACCAGACTCAGCCACCCCTGGGAGGGGCAGTCTCTGCAGGATCAGTAAGGACCCGGGATGCCAAAGCATCATAAAATACAGAAAATGAAAAGCATAATTAATAAACCTGCCCCGCGGGCCCTCAGCTTGGAGATCAGAGTGGGCTAGATTTCAGTAGCAGTACCCCGTGGGACTTCAACAACAGCACATGGTAGCCTTGCCCCTGGATTCCTCGGGGCTGCAGAGGACATGAGTCTTTAGAAGACTTTCAGGGGTGCCTGGGTGGCTCTGTTAGTTAAGCGTCTGCCTTCAGCTCAGATCATAATCCCCAGGTCCTGGAATCCAGGCCCACTGTCCAGTGGGGAGTCTGCTGCTCGCTCTCCCTTTCCCCACCCCTGCTCTCTCTCTCTCTCAAATAAATAAATAAAATCTTAAAAAAAAAAATAAAAGAGCTGCAAACTCTCAAGTCAGAGGAACTCCAAGGGGAGAGGGGGTGGGATGGAGGGGTTGGACATGGGCCTAAAGCTGCAGAGGGGAGACAGGAGTAGGAGAGAAGTGAGAAGCAGCCATCCCCCCACCCCCCAGCCCCCCAGATTCTTTCTGCCACAGCTCCAAGCCCAAAGCAGGCTTGGACTGGGGGACAGAAAATTTGCCATTCAGTCAGGTTTATTTTGATTATTGTTTTGAAACTGACCCTGAGACTATATCCTAAGATTGAGCCCCTGTGATGGGGCAGAGAGGAGCATCCCTACCAACTGAACATTAAAGGAACATAGGAGACAAAAAACAAGGTTGTACTTTTTGAGGGCATCCCGAATGCTGTGTGTATAACGCGTGTTGCGTTTGCAGGGCGCTGAGCACAGAACTTGGCCCGCGAAGTACTCGACAAACATTCAACTGTTACTATAATCTGATCCTGAATGTGATAAAATAGAAAAATACTTCATTTTGTCCCCCCGTTGGCTCTGTGAGGTAGGCTTCATTCTTGCCCTTCTCGCCTCCAGCAGCACCAAGTTGCTGGCCCAGGAGCCTGTCCCATTGGTGGTCTGAGTGCTGACCAGCCTCGCCTCCCCTGTCCTGCTTGTCTGCGGGTAGAGGGCCTGCGGCGAGGTCTTTCCTAACTTCCTGACTTAGGGTAAGATCAGTGGTTCCAACTCTACTTAAGATTTTGAGCTGTCTCATCACAGTCCTGGAGGATAGTATTTATGGAAAGGCCTGAAGTCACTGACAGCTTGGGGGCAGTGCGACTCAGAAGTCAATTTTTAAGAGGAAACCTTGCAGATTCAGGAACAAGATAATTGCGTTATCGTGCAACCCACTCATCTTACCCGAAAGAGAGTTGGAAATCATCCTGGCCAACAAGATGATGCATTTTTCTTTCCTCCTGAGTAAAGTAAGCAGGGTTAAGAACCCTGACCTCATACTTTACCCAACATAGGAAGCTCTAACCGGCATCACGGAGACTCACCTGAGATTGACTTTCCATAGCACCTCGTGGTCCTGTGTTAGGCGAGTAATACATGTTCTTTAAAACATGCCTTCTGCTGTGAGCAGCTCCTGAAAAAGAGAGTGAGAGGCTATCCTCAGCATTTTGCCAAGGGCTCTGTGTGAAGGTGATCAGTGTGTACAAAAGCCCCTTCCCACACTTGCTTGCTCCTCCCGCAGATATGCTGTGCCAGGCACAGTTTCTGCCCTCAGGAGGCAAGCAGTCCGAACTGTGGTCAGAATGTTGAGTCCTGGGTTCTGTGTTGGGACCAAATGCCCAGGAGCACCGTCGAGAGCCACTGAAGGTTCTTTGGCCTGAGGCGATGGGAGAAAGATCCCATGTCTTATGCCATTGTGACCCCTCCCCTGTAGCTGAGGCACCTGGGGTCAGGCTCCACGGATCAGAACTCAGGTTCTCAAGACCTGATGTTCAGTCTGGCTCCGTGACCAAAATGGGCCTCAGTGAACTGGGTAACCCCTCTGTGGGGCAGTGAGTACTTTTGAAATGTGAGCGTGATAATGGTCTGTACCTCAGAGGGCAGTGTGGAAATTCAAGGAGATAATCTAGGTAACGGGCTTCTTACTACACTCTGTCTCGTTGAATGCTTACAGTGTGCGGGGTCCTACTGAACCCCTGATAGATCCATTAACTCATGGAACGCTCCTGACCACCTGTGAACAGGCATTCCTGTTATCCCTATTTTACAGAGAGGAAGACTGAGCATAAGCACTTAGGGTGCCCAAGGCCACAGAGAATGGGCAATAGAGGCAGGATCCAAATCCGGACAGCTGTGGGATTTGGGATTTTATAGCAACCAAGTGCATGAACTCCACTGTTGGCTAAGCTTGGCTTCTCCTGAGTCAAGTGTCCCCCAGGGTCTACTCTGGACATTCCTGCCATTCTCTTTCCCTGGTCCAGATCACTAGCATCCTAAGCTAGGAGTGGCCCACCCTGAGATCAGTGTATCTGCTTTTCTCCAGAGGCAGAGTCCAGACCACAGCCACCAGAGTTATGTCCTTAGGAAAGATTTACGACATCATAGATCACAGGCTGTACCACAGACTTGGCTTGTCAGTAATAATAGAAATCCACTCACTGTGCTCCCTGACAGACCAGATCTGCTGGACTGTAGATTCAAGGAAGGTGTGCAGAGCCTTCCCCAGCTTCTGGTGGTCCTTGGAGCCACGTACAAGTGTCATGGAATGGCAGCCAAGCTGCCCCTGACCAGCCTCCACCCCAGCTCCCATGTCTCTGTCCCCTCTTGTCCTGCACTCCTGCCCCAGTGGTGGTTTCTCGGTGAGCCTGGGAGGATCAGGCCTCAGTGGTCAGGCTGTTCCTACTCAGACTGTCCTTCCAGCTCTTCTCCTCCTTTCTCCCTTTGGCAGCTTCCAGGATCTCACCCCTGAAAGCGCCCCTCTGTGAAGATGCTATGGGAGGAGCTTGGTGTGATTTCCCTCTGCACAGCTGCTGGCTGGCTGGCAGGCCCTAGCCTGGGCTTTATGTCTC
This sequence comes from Lutra lutra, assembly GCF_902655055.1. Lineage (NCBI taxonomy): Eukaryota > Metazoa > Chordata > Mammalia > Carnivora > Mustelidae > Lutra > Lutra lutra. The sequence continues at coordinate 147,220,341 of NC_062279.1, read as the reverse complement.
CACATCTGGAACGTGCAGCAACAGCTCTAGCTGCCGGGAGGTGAAATGAGACAGTTGTGTGACAAGCTCACACCACGCCTGGCACATAGTAGGAGCTTAATTCCCTTAATTAACCCTTAAGGGTTAATTCCCTTGTCTTTCCACCCCCGCCCCAGCTTTCTGTTCTACTCTTACCGACACAGCAAGTAAACTCTAAGAAAAAACAAAATCAGTAACAAGACACACACACCAGGGGCACCTGGGTGGCTCAGTGGGTTAAGCCTCTGCCTTTGGCTCAGGTCATGATCTCAGGGTCCTGGGATGGAGCCCCACATCGGGCTCTCTGCTCAGTGGGGAGCCTGTTTCTCGCTCTCTCCCTCCCTCTGCTTGTGCTCTCTCATCTCTAAAAAGTAATTAAAAAAAAAAAAAAGACACACACACCAAGTTGGCATAATGAATGTCCCACTTACACATATGACACTCTTCTTTCTTCCCCAGTCTTTAAAAAAAAAAAAAATGGAGCTATAACTCACCTCCCATAAAATTTACCACTTAAAGTGGTTTTTAGTGTATTCACAAAGTTGCACAATCATGGCTCTTTACTAATCCCAAATATTGTCATCATCCCTCCAAAAAGAAGCCCATCCTTGGAGGCAATCACTGTCCCCCCGTCCCCACTCCCTCTGGCCCTCAGCAACCGCTAGTCTGCCTTTCACCTCCCCCGTGGTCTCTCACCAAACCCCAAGCTGGCATTGGTGTTTGGAGTTTGGTGAATATAAATCACTGTTCTACAAAGAAAAGGAAGTAGGACCAAAGGTCCCTTGAAAATCAGGACTTGGTCTTTGCCCTTCTGTGAGCCAGTTGGCCTGCTCCATGCTTCAGGCATCCCTCCCGACTCGACTCTCCAAGATTGGACAACTGGGAACTTACGGGGGTCTCTGGCCTCAAGGGCCTCCTGAAGGAGCCAGCCCTGGGAGAACCCTAGAGGGACGCTCTGCCCCCAAGGGCGCTCAGAACCCGACCTGAAGCTACCCAAGCCTCCCCCTGGTGCAGCAGCCCTGTGGCTCATTGTGTGAAGTCTTTAGTTCTGAAGGTGCCTCCTTGCGAGGCCTCCTTTTGCTTTTTGAGGAAATAGAACATGCCAAGAATTTGGCATTGAGTGTTTCGCCTTTTCCCCATCAGAACTGCCTCCCGTTGGCCTTCTCTTCTTGCGGAGACCCGTGAGAGCTCCCTCTGTAGACCTGGGTTTAAAAATAAATAAAGAAATAAAGCAGCCCAAGAAGAATGCCGCTCCGACCAGCATAGGAAGAGCACCTGCTGCGCGCGAGCTGCGTTGAGGCGACGGGTGCTGCTTGAGGTGGCCCACATGCCCCTCTGGTGCAGACTGTAGGGCCCTGCCTGCTCGGGCCCCAGCCACGGAAGAATCCCCTGCCTCAGGGGCCAGCTGTACCCCAGCCCCAGCACACCCTCCTGCAAGAATCAGGGAAGCTCCAGCCACTGTCCTTGTATGTCCTCCGACAGGACCAAAATGGGCTGCATCTCATGGGCCCTGGAGGCATCTGGGGGCTGGCGCCAACAAAACAGTCCTTTTCTCTGTGCACCTACTGTGTGCCAGGCCCCACAGCCCAAGCTCTATCTGATCGCACCCTCAGGACAGCCTGTGGAGTGTCTGCGGCTGTCCCCGTCCCGTGGGTGAAGAGACGCAGGTTTCCAGGGGCCACGAGCGTGGTTTCCAAAGCCATACAACCAGGAAGACTCACCATGATGCCCCAGGGGTCATGACATCAGCCAGCCCTGATATTCTTGCACGGCCTAGCCCCACCTGAGCCTCCCAGGTCACCACCTCAGAGGTGGTTATGAGAACTGACCTACCTTGTGCACAGAGAATGCCACACATGTGAGGCTAACCCTGTGTCCGTTCCCTTGCTCAGCCTGTTGGTGGGGATCACAGCGGTGTGGGAGGGACTTCTGCAGAGGGCCAACGCTGTTTTTTCCAGAGGCCCAGCCCCAGCAGGATGACTGGAGGCCACAACCATTCACTGCCCTCCTGTTTCTCCCTTCAGGAGAGCACCTGGCCATACCTGTTCGGAGTGATTGCTGTCCCGGCCTTGGTCCAGCTGGTGAGCCTGCCCTTTCTCCCTGAGAGCCCACGCTACCTGCTCTTTGAGAAGCATGACCAGGCGGGAGCTGAGAAAGGTAGGGGCCCATGGCCTTTCCCACACTGTTCCAGCCTCTTCACGGAGTCAGCACTGCAGGGCATGCTGGGACCTGGTGCCATTCCTCTCTGCAGGTGCTGTGCTGGGTGCCCCTGGACACTCTGTGTTGCTTTATCTTCCCAGCAGTCTGTAGTGGGGACACAGATCACACAGGGAGCTTGGAAAAGCCAGGGCAGAGCAGGATAAGACCCAGGTCTGCTCACTTCTAGGTGGTGTCTCACCATTGCCGCCCCTCAGGTGGTCCCAAGCACAAGACAATACGAACCTATTATCTTTTTTTTTTTTTTTTTTTTTTTTTTTTTTTTTTTTTAAATTTATTTTGACAGAGAGAGATCACAAGTAGACGGAGAGGCAGGCAGAGAGAGAGAGAGGGAAGCAGGCTCCCTGTAGAGCAGAGAGCCTGATGCGGGACTCGATCCCAGGACCCTGAGATCATGACCTGAGCCGAAGGCAGCGGCTTAACCCACTGAGCCACCCAGGCGCCCCACGAACCTATTATCTTAACGGTTTAGGTCTATTTGCCTCTCTCCTTATATTCTCACTTCTTCACTGCCCAGTTCTGCTGTCCTAACACTCACAGGAGAAGAAATGTGCAAGTGTGGAAAGAGCAGCCGTGTCCTGCCGGCCCGGGGCTGGGTGCCAGCATCCCTGCAAAGGAGACAAAGCATGCCCGTTTTACGGGAGAAAAACACAACACCCACAATGGGGGTGGGGACTGGTCTTAGGCCGCTTCCCTTAAATCCCCTGAATGGCAAGATGCTGGGTCAGATGCCAAGCATTCAGAATCAGAGACATTCCTACAGGGCCCCGAAAAGGCAACCCATTTTGCCCAGAGATAGACAACATGGAATGAACAAGGCATCCTTCTTGTAGGAGACAGCTGACAGCAGCCCCGTTGCGCGGGAGGCAGGAGGGGCTGGGTGAACCTGTGTGGCCTTCACATGCCCAACTCTGCTGCCTGACCTTATTCTAACCTTCCTGAGCCTTGGGACCCTCATCTGTAGGAGGAAATGATAGAAACCTCCCTCTGGGCTTGTTATATATAATGATTAGATGATACATATGAGGTTCATAGTAGCATTTGCTGTCATTATTCTGAGAACTCTGTCCATTTTCTTATTCATATCCTATCCTCTGATCTCAATTTCACTAATGTCCACTCTGAGAAAAAAAACTGAGAATTATATCGTCTTTAGTTTAATACAATTTGTGCAATGCTTTTTAAAATCCAAATAACCTAAGTACTTTCTGAAATAACAAATGGGGTATTATTAATTGCCTCTATTTGCCTAGCAGTGTATGGTTGGTATCCATTTTCTCATTTACAATAGTCCTGTAAAAACATGGAATCAGAGAACATTTTCATTACCTTCACTGTTTATGCAAAAGAACTGAGGCGTCCAGGGCTGATGTAAGCTGACCAAGGCCATGGTTCTCAGTTTTTGGTTTCTGGAGGCCTTTAAAAACATGCTGGGAGCTACAGGGGTTCTTCAGGAGACTGCCCAGAGTCACGAAATTCTCAAGAGCATGGCAGTGGGGGTGGCACTTCAGCCCTATTCCCCTCCAGGGGATGCTGGTTAACAGCCCTCCCCCATCTGAGAGCCACAAGCTTATAAAGAAGGGCTGGAACCAGAGGAGAGTGTCCTCCCATCCCAACTCACACACAAAGGGACATCGGTGGGTTGTGTTCTAGGAGATTCTCTTGGGGCCTGTGAAGAGGCAAACCATCCAGAAGTCAGGTTACAGAGTAGGAGGTTGATTGTCAGAAGGGGGAGGCTCTGGAGCAAAACCAACATGGCTGAGAAAGAGCCGAAGGGATCTGAGCCCCCAAACTAGCCAGGTTATGGGTCGGTGGAAGGTGGTTATTTGTCCAGTTCCATCCCTGCTGCTTCGTCGGCAAAAGCTCTCAGGAAACGCATCAGTAAGCACAGTCGGAATGGGCAGTGCACGTAAATGCCTGACAGTGAAAAAGGTTTATGTCACAGCCCAGTAGGGAGTGAAGGAGAAGTCCGGTTATAAAAAATGATAAATATTACACGTGTGCTTTACGCAAAGAACAAAGATGTCGTTGGCCTTAGACTGAAAGAGAATTGTGAAATTTGCATCTCTGCTAATAAAAGTTGAGTTTCACACCAGATGTTCAGCAAACACTGGATATTTACTGTGCTGGGCACTCTGCCCGGTGCTGGGGAGAGAGGGGGGAGCATCAGACCAGCATTCCAGCCCTCCAAGGGGTGAGGGCAAGGGTAAGAGGGATGGGAAAACTCATTAATAGCTCATCTCACCTGAGAATTTTGTCATTCTAAGCACTTCACATGCATTAGACCATTCAAGTCTCTCATGTATGGAAAGTGGATCACATTATTATTCCCATTTAAAACAGACGAGCAAGAACTAAGGACTGGTTAGCTTGACCAAGGACACAAAGCTAGCAGGTGGTGGCCCTGGGATTTGGACACTGACAGTCTTGCTCTGGAACCTCTGAGCATAAACAAAACACACTCTATGACTGAGCACCTTGTCTGGCACTATGAGAGGTACGCCTTGTCTGGTCTGTGGGTAGTTTGGGGAACAGGGAACCTGCAACAGTTATTACCATAATAATTATCCAACTACCTTGAAACTCGTTGGCTTAGGATGATAGTATTTATCATCTCCAAATCTGTGGGTGAACTTCTGTTCGTCTTGTTAGGTCTTGCCCTTGCGATGCATCTTGTCTTAGCAGAAGTTCTCCAGCATGCCTGGGGGTCCACTGGCTGATCTAGGCTGGCCTTGACTCTGTGCCACGTGCTGATCTTCCAGCAGGCTAGCACAGGCATATTCTCACAGTGAGCACACAGGTCCCAGAGAGGAAGTGGGAAACACAAGTGGTTTTTCAAGCTTCAGATCAGCTAAGATCCTGTTGGCCAGGGTAATTCATGTGGTCAAGTGCACAGAGTGGGAGGGGGTGCACAGTTATAGAGCAAAGGACACACACGTAGGGAGGTCGTGAATCAGGGTCATCGATGCAACTCATCCACACCACAGCCCTCTTGCAGTCTTTCCCACCCTGCCTTACCCGCGGTTCATAGTTGTAGCTGGGTCTCATTTATTGGTGGCCCTCTTGTCAGTTGAGGAGAAGTCCTCGGTGCTTAAAAATAGGGAAAAGGAGTAACGTGGCCTTACTTCCATTATGAGAAGGAGAGGATATTTAATGGATAGAAATGAAACATTAGCCTAGGCGGTGTGCTAGGGCAATGCTCCAGACACAGGGGTCAGGAAAGTGGCACTGAGCAGGACCGTTTGGGTTGTAAGAGACAGACGCTGCAGCCTAAGCAGAAGGGAAACTTTTAAGTCCTGTCTCTGTGAGTGGTATTCGAGGTCACCAGAAATTAACATCCTGCTTTCTGGCCCACATTTGACAACAGTGGAAAGATGGATGCAGGAATGGAAGAGATGGGATAAAATGTCACGTTCAGTGACAAAGACTGCTTGGTCACTTGGCTTTAGGTCTGCTGTCCAGGAGAGCCTCCTAAGGTGGTATTTATGAACTGACGGGCTCCGGGACAGGCCTGCCCTGAGACACTGAGAACACAGAAGAGAGAGTATGTGCTTCTCCAGCCAGACAGACCCCCAGATGAGAGAGGAGCCAGGCCATTGCTCTCCCCAACTTACCAATTAGCCCAGTGCCTTCTCACCTCTTGGAGAAGAGTGAGTAAGAGACGGAGTGAATGACATGCTAATGAAATGCCCTCCAGGAGGAAAGTCGTATCAGGAGCGCGTAATAAGTGCTAGGCAAAATAGAAGTTTATTTCTCTCTTACGTAAGAAAATGTTGAAGGTAGGCTCTCTCTGACTGTTAACGATTCTTCGTGGTGTCAGGGACTTCATTCCTTTTAATCTCTCCACCTGCCATCCTTAGAAGGTTGCCTCATGGTCCAAAGTGGCTGCTATCACAGCTGCATTCCAGCCAGGAGGAGGAGGGTGAGAGGGAGGGGTGACTTGCCCGGCTACTCAAGAAGTCTTGAAGGCTCACATACTCAGTCTGTTTGGTCAGGACGTGCTCCTGTGGCTTCTCTCAGCTTCCAAGGAGCTTGGGAAATGTTCATTAATGCACCTATTCTCAGAGAGTCAGGGCTGCTCCAAGGGGAACGGGGAGAAGGAATGACAGCAGCAGTGGACCTGTGGCAGGCTCTGCCACAGCGTAACCAAGAAGCACGAGAAGCACTGTTGGCCGGGACCCGGCGGACAACCAGACTGAGGCATTCTGGATGCTCTGAAGGCTGGTAACTTGTGGCTCCTTCCAGAGGGCCCTGTTCTGACAGCCGATGATGCTTAAAGGTGAGGCTGACTGAGCTCTGGAAATGAGCTACAGAACCTGCTCAGCCAAGCCCTGACATGAGTGGGAACTGCCTTCATTTGTCACTCCTGAATCTTCTGTGGCTGTCCCGCTCCCACCCTGTGAGGCCTGGCTACCACCTTCTGGTAAAGTCAGCCATCTCCAGCTCACTACATTTCTAATGATGCCTCATGCCTTAGGCAGTATCATGGTGCCTCTTATCTATAGAGGGCCTCAGTGACCCCCGCTGGATGAAGAGGCTGTGCCCCCGAGTATGTCCACATCCTAATCCTCAGAACCTGCACATGGCACCTTACATGGCCCAAGGGGCTTCACTGATGTAACTACCTCAAAGATCTTGAGGTGGGGACAATTGCCTTGGATGGTCTGGATGAACCCTGTGTCATCACGAAGCTCCTTGTGAGTGAAACAGGGAGGAAGGACAGGGTCCGAGAAGGACATGTGGTCATGGAAGCAGGTGTCAGAGTCAGTGGGAGACTGAGGGTGTCCTGCAGGTGCAGGACAGGGCACCTCTCGAGGCTGGAAATGACGAGCAGGTGGAGTCTCCCCGGGAGCCTCCAGAAGGATCGCAGTCCCATGACACCTCGGTTTTAGTCCCGTGAGACCCGTTGTAGATGTCTGACCACGCACAGAACAACTTGGTGCTGTTTCGAGCCCCTTGTTCGTGCTGATTTATTGCAGCCGCACAGCAAACTCTGTTAAGGCAGGGACATCAGTGAAGGCTGAACTATGACTCTGTCTTACTTTTAAATATGGTTCCAACATGTTTTTTACTTGAACTCTCAAAATTGCCAGGTGTTCCGATTGTTTCTATTTTTCTATTAATAATTGGGCGAAAGGTCTTTGTGCACGAAGCTTTTAAAGATTTTTTTTTTTTTTTCCAACGCACCATCCTATTGCCAAAACTTGTGGAGTGCCTCTGACCTCCCAGATTCTCTGCTTTCCTGGAGTCTTCAGGACACCCGAAGCCCAGGGGAGGGACCCGCATTCAGAGGTTGAATAGCTCACTGGGACCCCACAGCTGGAGACAGCAATGGGCTTCAAACTCCATGTTTGTGTTGCCTTGTGTGTGTGTGTGTGTCTTTGTCATTGTAACACGCGGCATATACATACAGACAAGTATATTAGCATAGTTGACCCCTTTGTTGTTGCACTTTATTAAAGCCCAGAAAATCTCCTCTGCAAAATATTATGATGTCCTTTATTTGAGCCAGGCTTCAAGTCCACATAGGCAGCTTTTACAACAGGGAGTCATTAAGGAATTGTGTATCTGTATTCAGAACTGAAAATTCCATCCGCCTACTTGGTTCACTTGTTGAATAATTATGTAGCATTATGAAGGCATCCTTAGGACACAGAACATAAAATAAATCCATGTGATCACAAAAGCATGGAAATAATAGACACAAGGAGGACAGCCCAGGAAGAAGGCAGGCATAGGTGGAGATTGCTCTTTTGTGAGGAAGCTGTGTTTTGTGCTGGGCAGGCTCTTGATAAGGGAGGACGTCTGCAGCCTCTGACACACCACCAGCATCCACCAAAAACAACGTCGTGTGCCTGGGAAGGATGCCCTGGGGTGGCCAGCCTCTTCCAGGCCCACTCTTGCCTGGGGACTCTTGGCACACGTGTTGCCCCTGGAGATGACAGGAGAGAGGGGGAGGGGCGGCTCTAGTACCCTGTACTCACACCTGCCAACTAGAAAGATGGCACTGCCTCCTGAAGCTGGCAGAGAGACTTGGCAGAAGGAGGAAACGGAGTCTCTCTGAGGTCCTATTCCTGCCTTTGCTCTTAGAAGACCAAGCCTTCTTCCAACGGTGCTCTGTTTTCATGTTTATGGGATGAGTGACCTCTGAGTACCACGCCCCCACACCCCTGGTCTCCCTGGAGTAATTGTCTCTTGGAGTTCCCTTCTCTCTGGCTGGAAAGCCTGCTCGTGGGCTGGTTGCCAAGCAGACAGCCAGGTGCCTTCCTACAAAATACCCAAGGGTCAAAGGGGGCAAGAAAACATAGCTCAGAAACTACCCCAAGTTCCCAGGGCACGAAGGCACATCTTGAAATTACTCATAGCTCCCTTCTAGAGAGCAGCACTGACTCCCTTTAAATTGAGAGAGTTGTCAAGGGTTCCAGCCAAGCAAGGGTTGCTTTCTGTATTGTGTCTGTGGTTGAGGCCGATTTTGTGCAGCCCTGAATGTGCTGGGGCTCTCTGCTCCCCCAGAGCTGAAGGAATTGCCTGGAGCCCCAGTTTTCCAGCATGGGGAAGGTCCAGGCCCTCTTCAGGATGTCTTGGAAATCCTGAGCATTTCTGGGCTCCACACTGTCGTGGGCACTAGCTTCCTTGTGTGCTGCTCTGTCTCACATCATAAACACCCCAACGTGAACATCAGCCCCTGCTTTGGTTTCCTCAAACCCCATAGCAGCGGGAGCACACCCCGCATCACTGGAGCATTTCAAGGCATATTGAAGATTTGGGGAAAGGGCTCCAGGCACAGGGTCCCTACCACTCAGCACCCTCTTCTTTTCCCTCTCACCACTGCCCATTGTCCCCTCTGCCTTCCAGATGGCTCTGGAGCTTGTCTTCCTCTCCTGCTAACATGCTTTCCCTTCCGAAGCTGGAATGAGGCAGCAGGCAGATTTCAGCAAACACCTTCCCCTCCAGGTGTTTGTCAAAATACTTTTCTCAGCCAAGTCACTTGCATCCTTCAGAGACACTCAGGTGTCAGCCCTTAAGTTTCCATGTTCCTCTTCTCTTTGTGCACCTGGTGACCCAGCTGCCGCTGTTGTGATGCTTCCTGGCTGTATCGGAAGGCACCCATGTGTCTCAGCGCCACACTGTGGGCCCAGAGTGGACAGAGAGGCAGCCGGGCTGGGGGTGGCCCTGCTTCCCTGCATGGCGCCTGTGAGCCCAGAGGAGTTGCCCATTGCCTTGGACATGGACTCAGTTTTCCCACCCTGTGAAATGGGAGGAACACAGTGCTTATCTCCAGGGCCCAGAAGGATGCTCAGACAAGACCATGGATCTGAGAATGCTCTGTGGTGGGCGAAAACATGCAGCAACATTGGGTGCAGGGATTATAATTGTGTGGCTGAAATCAGCCCATCAGCAAACATTCATGGTAGCTCAAGTAGGTCCTGGTTGAGAGGGTGAAGGAAACAACCTCCCGTAGAGTCCATGAGCACCCTGGACCCAGCCATAGCCTCAGGGTCCCACAGATCTCTGGGGCATTGCAAAGATCTTGCACACCATTCTGTAATACTGGCCCTACCTCAGAGGGCCGTGGGGAGGATCTGGAGATGCTGCCTGGGTGGAAATGTCTGTCTTCGTTTTGGTCTAGCTCATTCCCATGCAAGTCTCAGTGCTTCTCCGTGGAGCTCAGACTTAGGTGTGTGAGTCACTGACTGTGTCACCCTGGGTTCTCTGAGAAGTGGGTGCCAGGAGGATGAAGCAGCGGGGATTTTTTCAGAGTTGTTGTCTGTGTAAACGTGAAGGGAGCCGACAAAGGCTTGTCGGACCCCCAGTGGGCAAGGGAGGGATGGGGCTGGCAGCCTCAGGCCCAGAGGAGCCCTCTGTCCCTAGAACAAGGATGCCTTAGTTTCCCTGCTATGTTCTACCGTTGTCTGCAAACAGTCCCTGAAGGGTACGGCCTGAACTCCCAGGGTGATGATTTGCAGAGCACAGTGGCTGTGGTCCTTGGTCAGATCTGTCCCCATGGCCCGGGGTCTATGGGCACGTTCTGCTGGCCACCACATTGACGGAAGCCACGTGCCTCTAGAACTGTGCACTCCACTGAGAAGTGAGACAGGGCAACGCCTTCCCTGAGGTCCCCAGTGGGCCGGGGGTGGCCCCATGTTAGGGATTCCCCCCAGAGAAACAGAGCCAACGGGATGTGTTATCTGTGTACATATTAAGAATATATAAATATATATGCAGAGAAATTTATTCCAAGGAATTGGCTCTTGTGATTGTGGAAATTGTTACGGCGAAAATCTGCAGGGCAGGCTCCCAGGCTGGAGAGCCAGGGAAGAGTCCGGTATTGCAGGTTAAGTCTGAGGCCATCTGCTGGCAGAATTACCTCTCTTTCTGGGGAGCTCAGTCTTTTTCTCTTTAGCCTTCAACTGATTGAATGAGGCCCACTTCCATTATGGAGAATAATCTGTTGTACTCAGAGTCTACCAATGTAAATGTGTGACTCTCATCTAAAAGCTCTCTTCACCATGATATCTAGACCAGAGTTTGACCAAATAGAGTTGACCCTAAAAAAATGTGGGGGTTAGCGCTGCCAACCACCTGCACAGTTGAAAATCTATATATGAATTTTGACTCCTCAAAAACTTAGTGGTTGCCCAGCTCTGCCATTATTGGTAACATGAACAATTAACATGTATATTATATGTAACATGTATTATATACTGTGTTCTTGCCATGAAATAAGCTAGAGAAAAGAAAATGTTATGAAGAAAATTATAAGGAAGAGAAAATGCAAATAGTACTGTATTTATTTAAAAATCCTTCTGTAAGTCAATCCACACAGCTCGGGGGTCAGCTGTGTCTGGGTGCCTTGGCCAGACACTCTAGCACTTGACATTAACCATCATGGTCCCACGCCATCCCTCCCTCCCCTAATCATTTCCCCCAGCACTGGCCACACTGTGTGTCACCGCCTGTTTCTGTCACTCTCCCTCTCTCCCCACACAGTGAGACTCTCAAGGGCAGGGACTGCATCTCCTTTTTTTTTTTTTTTTAAGGTTTTATTTATTTATTTGATAGAGAGGCAGAGAGGGAACACAAGCCGAGGGAGTGGGAGAGGGAGAAGCAGCCTCCCGCTGAGCAAGGAGCCCAGTGTGGGACTCGATCCTAGGAGCCTGGGATCATGACCTGAGCTGAACAACTGAGCCACCCAGGAGCCCTGGGACTGTGTCTTCTTAAGTGCCATGTTCCCCCACATCCAGTACAGGCTTCCTTTGGCTACACATTGAATAGGCAATCAAGGCCTTGAAAAGAAATCAAGCCCTCAAAAGTGTGCTCCAATCTGTTAAATTGGAAAGGTCATTAAAAATACTGAATTTCCCAGAATTCCTCGGCAGGACACAGGGAAATAGGCCTCTCCTTTCTACAGATGAGCAACTCAACCCAGAGACATTTGGAAACTTGCTGTCATCCCCAGCCTGGCCATTTATGGGACTAGAGCTCAAAAGCCAGGCCCCCAGACTCCCAGGAGGGGGATTCTTGTAGTTGCGTCCCTTCTGACCTCTCCCGGGTCCCATATGATAAGGATGGAGATGGGGTTCTGGCTGAAAGGCCCCACTTTCTAGGAGGAGGCAGCATATGATAGTCACCCACTCTCAGGACTCACCAATTGAGAGCCTGCCACTCTCATGAGTAGAGAGGGATCCATGGGTATACCCAGGCAACAGAACACAGCCCAGAACAGCCCTCCAGATATCCCATAACTTGTTCTTCATGGACTGGGTTTTTAATGAAATGACAAGGATGCTGATATTAACATTTCATGAACCAGGGAGCTCCCTGCGGGGGAGACTGGAAGGGAGACTCCTAAGCCCCCAACTTAGGGCGCTGAGACTCATCAGCTTTGATAGAGCGGCCCATGGGTGGGATAGAGCTGGCGGAAACCGGTCAGCAGCAGAACTGCGCGTGTGTCCTTGGAGCATCTCTGCCATTTATTTCCCAGGCATCAGTCTCCTGGAGCCCTTCCAGATAGCAGCTACTGAGAGAGACCACAGAATGCAATGTTACCCTCTGGCCAGGATCAGGAGCCCCAGGCCTGTCACACTGCCTCTCTGGGCTGTGGTGTTTCCACCTGTAGAATCAGTGGATGCTTTCTTCAGGCTGGTCCGGCTCTGGGTTCTGAGGTCAGGACTTGGCACATTGGGACAGAAGTGATGTGATGTCAGTCCCAGGGCTCCTGAAAGCAAGTGCTCAGGATCTGTTACCACCAATGAATGAGCTCACACAGCACGTGGTCACAGGTATCATTGCTGGAGTGTCCTGCTTTCCATCTAAGGGGCTGTGAGATGGCACAGAACAATGAGCACTAACTGGGTTCAAAATGGTTCTGACCATTTGAGTTGCCATTATTCTCTAGTGTGGGAGGCAGAACAGAATCCCCCTCCTGAAGGATGGCCACATCCAAATTCCCAGGACCTATGGCTATCGTAGGTTACATGACGACGGCCCTGAGATCACATGTGGAATTAATGCTGCTCATCAACTGACTTCTGAGATGGGGAGATAAGCCTGGATTTCCCAAGAGGGGCCCATGTGATCACAAGGATTCTTGTCATGGAAAAGGAAGGCAGATGAGAGAACCAGACAGGCAGCAGCACGAGAAGGGTTTGGCCTGAGCTTGCTGGCTTTGCAGATAGAGGACGGACAGGGCCACAAGCCAAGGAATGCAGGCAGACTGCGGAGCCTGGAAAAGGCAAAGATATCCTCTCTTAGAGCCTCCAGAAGGAGCACAGCCCTGACAACACCCTGACTGTTAGCCTCCGAGACCCATTGCAGATTCTGACTTCCAGAACTATGAGGTGATATGTTCACACTGTCCTAAGTCATGGAGTTTGTGCTAATTTGTCACAGCAACACTAGGAAACCAACAGAGGCTTAGTGTGTGGCATCCCTCACCTTAATCATCACCAAGAAAAGCCTCCCATGTTTCTGCTCCTCCTTTTGTAGACACGGAGACACAGATGCTGAGGGGTTCGGGCACATTATGTCAAGGCCACAGAGCTAGCGACCTGGTCAGCGCTCCCCTCGGGAAGTGAGGAGGAATACTTCAGAGAAGTACTGGATCCTGGGGGGGTAGGCACAGAGGCGTGGGCAGTGGGGAGAAGGGGTCAGGCAGACCCCTCACCAACACTGCGGCCAGCATATCATGGCCGCAGAGAGGGTGGACGCCAGAACCTCCATCTCCGAGGCTGAGCAGGGGTTACCACCACTCAGGGTGCTGGAGGTTTGGTGGACCAGAGGCAGAAGAGGCTCTTTCTCCCCCCTACCCCTGGACCTGCATCCTCATTCTCATGGATGGATCTGTCAGGGATCAGCAGGCATGGGAGGCCAGGCAGTGTGGTCTGCAGGCCACAGGGTGACTGGGGACTGAGCCCAGTGGGCAGAATCTGACATTGAATCTAAGTTATGAGTAACCTCCTGGAGTCACCGTTCATTCCATGCCCACTTATTAATGGAGTTTTTGTCATATACCTGGCACATACTAAGCCCAGGGGGTAAAATATGGAGCAAAACCAGACAGGGCCCCTGATTTCTGAAGCAAGCAGTCAGTGAGGGAGTCTGACAGGAACCAGGCCACCTCACAGATGAGTGTGAGTTGACCGCATGCCAGGAGCTATGAGGGAAAGAGCACAGAGCTCCTTCCTGGGGGACACCCAGGAAGAGTTCCTGGGGGACACCCAGGAAGAGTTCCTGGGGTGGAAAGATGAGTTGACATAGGGAATAAAGGAGCAGGGCAGGAATCCATCCACAGCTCAAGTGTTGATCATAAACCCATGAATACATATGGCTGGCTGGGGCAGACCCTGGCCAAGGGAGGATGCCTGTTTTTGTTGTGGTCATTTGCTTGCTTGTTTTTTTCTTTTAGTAAGTACTTCCACTATTTCTACCTTGGAAAACTATCACTGTTGGCTGTCGTTGATCAGGGATAATCCCTGGCTTATCACCTAATTGACACATATCAATTGATTCTCACTGTATAGCTGTGGGTTTATTTCTGGGCTCTCTCTTCTGTTGCTGGTCTATATGTCTGTCTTTTTTATGCTAGCACCATCCTGTTTGAATTACAGTAGCTCTGCAGTATATTTTGAAATCAGGAAGCCTGATGTCTCTGCTTTGTTCTTTCTCAAGGTTGTTTTGGCCATTCATGGTCTTTTGTGGTTCCATATGAATTGTAATATTATTTTTTTCTATTTCTGTAAAATATGCCATTGAGATTTTAATAAGATGGCAATGAATCTGTTGATGGCCTTGGGTAACATGGCCATTTTAACAATATTAACTCTTCCAACCATGGACACAGGGTATCTTTCCATTTCTTTGTGTCTCCTTTAATTTCTTTCATCAGTGTTTTATAATTTTCAAGTGTAAAAGTCTTTCTCCTCCTTAGGTAACCTTATTCCTAAGTATTTTCTTCTTTCTGATGCTATTGTAAAGGAGATTATTTTTCTAATTTCCTCTTAGGGAAGTTTGTTATTCGTGTATAGAAATGCAAGTGATTTTTGCATGTTGATTTTGTATCCTGCAACTGGACTGAATCTATTTGTTCAGTTCTAACAGTATTTTGGGTGAAGTCTTCGAGGTTTTATGTATATAAGATCATGTTTTCTGCAAACAAGGATGATTTTACTTCTTCCTTTCCAATTTGGATGTCTTTCTTTCCTTTTCTCACCTAATTGCTCTGGCTAGGGCTTCTGAACCGAAGCCGTGAGATTGGGTATCCTTGCCTTGTTCCCGACCTCAGAGAAAAGACTTTCAGTTTCTCACCACTGAGCATGATGTTGACTGTGGGCTATAGTGTCTTCTGGATACAGGAGATCTAGAAAACTGGGTATCTTTATGCAAAAGAATGAAGTTAGACCCCTAGGTTATACCATACATAAAAACCAATTTAAAATAAATTACAGACTTAATTGTAAGACCTGAAACCATAAAAGTCCTAGAAGAAAACAAAAGGAGAAAGCTTTCTTTTTTTTTTTTTAAAGATTTTATTTATTTATTTGACAGAGAGAGGTCACAAGTAGACAGAGAGGCAGGCAGAGAGAGAGAGAGGGAAGCAGGCTCTCCGCTGAGCAGAGAGCCCGATGTGGGACTCGATCCCAGGACCCTGAGATCATGACCTGAGCCGAAGGCAGCGGCTTAACCCACTGAGCCACCCAGGCGCCCCAAAAGCAGAAAGCTTTCTAATATCAGTTTTGGCAGGGATTTCTTGAATATGATGCCAAAAGCACAGGCAACAAAAGCAAAAAATGGATAAGGGCAACTATATCAAATTAAAAGGCATCTGCACAGCACAGGAAATAATCAATAGAGAGCAAAGGTAATCTACAGAATGGTAGAAAATATTAGTAAACCTTATGTTTGATAAGGGGCTAATAATATCCACAAAATAAGAAACTTTTGCAATTCAATAACCAAAAATCTAACAACCTTATTTTAAAATGGGCAAAGAGCTTGAATAGTTATTTCTCCAAAGAAGACATATGCTTTATCAATGGACATAAGGAAAAAATTTCAATATCACTAATGATCAGGGAAATGCAAATCAAAACCACAGTGAGATATCACTTCACAGCAACAGGACAGCTGGGGGGGCAGGTAGGAGGTTTGGTGACCCTGGTGGTGGGTATTATGTATACCCATGTACACATGGAGAACATGGAGCACTGGGTGTGGTGCATAAACAATGCATAAACAATGAATTCTGGAACACTGAAAAGAAATTTTTTAAAAATAAATAAATAATTAAAAATACACATATATATACACACACACACAAACTCAAAAGGCAAATGTTGGCAAGGACAAGGAGAAATTGGAACCCTTGCACACTGTTGGCGGGAATGCAAAATGATGCAGTCACTATAGAAAACAGTAGGGAGTCTTCTCCAGAAAATGAAAAATAGAAATACGATTTGACCCAGCAGTCCCACATCCAGGCATTTTTCCAAAAGCATTGAAATCAAGATCTCAAAGAGATATTAGCACTCTTAAATATTTGATGCAGTACCATTCACAGTAGCCGAGGTGTGTAAAAAAGCTAAATGTCCATCGATAAATGAATGGATAAAGAAGATGTGGTATACACATGCAATGGAATATTATTTGACTTTTAAAAAGAAGGGAATCCTGTAGTGTGTGACAACATGGATGAACGTGGTGGACATTATGTTGCATGAGATAAGCCAGTCACAGGAGGGAGAGTGCTGCCTGACCTCACTCCCTTAAAATAGCCAAATTAGTCAAGTTCGTAGAACCAACAGTGGCATGGTGGTTGCCTGGTGCTGTGGTAGAGGGGGAGTGGGGAGTTGATATCAGTGGCTATAAAGTTGATGCAAGATGTGTATATTTGAGACATCTGCTATGCAACATTGTGTCTGTTGTGCACTTAAAGACTGTTTTGTGCACTAAAAAACGTGTTCAGTGGCAGATCTCATGTTCAGTGTCTTTACCATAATAGAATAATTTTTTAACTTTGTAATAATAAATTACTCACTCGCTAATGGAAAAAAATAAGGTATAGCTATAGAGATCCTAACAGTATGAATGCAACTGCTAATTTCATTATGTGCAAAAACAATCCTTGCAAAGACAGAATGTCAGGAGACATCGAAAGAGCACTCTGGGGAAAGAGGACTCTCCGTTCGCCTAATGGCCTGACCTGACCTCTCAGACAAGGGATGCATGATACAAGATCTGCTCTCTGACCGCCGCCTGTCAGGGTCAGCCAGAGTCATGCTTGCACCAACCCAGGCATGCAGCACCACGGGATTGGGAACGGCAGCTCTGCCGTGTGACCTGGACACATCACTTCATCTCGAGCCTCGGTTTCCCCATCTGTTCAAAGGCAAATAGAAGCACTGAACTTGCGGGGATTTCGTGAGGTTCCCACATGCAGCACCATTCAGCTGGAGTTGCAGTGAGTTGCGTTTTTGTCTCCCACTAAAGGACTTCTAAGCAGAAACTGTGCCTTTTTCTTCCCCTAACACAGGACAACTTCACATCCCCTGGCACATAGCTCTAAAAAGCTGTAGGTTAATTGAAATGAACTGAATTTGGTTCTGTTAGTTTTTCATCTCTGTGGTTTCTTTTCATCATTTGTTGAGGTACGTGCAAAGAAAGACCAAGTTGGAACACTGACTCCCTCACTTTCTACCTGGGAACTCTGGTACATTTCCCAATTCCTCTGAGGCTAGAGAACAGAACAACACAAGGTTATCTTGATAAGGTCTGTAAGACCCCTAGCCCAAACAGCTAGCACATAGTATTACACACAAATGTCAGCCTCCTCTCCCCTGCTTGGTCTCTTGACTCCCCTGAATGAAGACCAATCTTTAACTGGTACAAAAATCCGGTTACGTAACAGCTTCCTCTCCCAGCCCAGAAATGGACCACAGCACCCAGCAGCTTTTCTCTCCACTTGGGAAATGCAAATTCTCATTCCTTTTTCAGTTCTTTGGAATTAATGATGAGAACATGGCCAGGAATATGAATGAGGTGTGAACTATAGGAAGCCTTTACTTTTAAGTGTGAGGGCGAGGGTGGGAGCCCCAGCAGGGAGAGGGCACAAATAGATCAGATAAACAATGTAAGTGACTTGGAGATCCAAGAGAATGGACCCCTCTGGGAGCGTTATTTTCCATAAATAAATGTCTTTTTGAAATAGACTCACTGACTATGAGTTTCTGAGCCCATTTCCTCTCTCTCCATGGACAACTAGTTAAAATTCAAAGTGTCTGTCCTGTCTGCTCCCCACCCCATAGAGGTCCTCATCTCATTCTCTCGAAGGCTTCCATAGAACCTGCACACTTCTTGGGTTCTCCACTTGCTTGAGAGAACTTGCCCTTCTTCCTGTTCATTGCCTGAGTCCCTCCAACAGTATCTCTGACAGGTAGTCATCATGCCTTTCCTTGCACACACCTAGTGATGGGGAGCTCACTGCTTGTGAAACTGCCTGATCTGCCCTTGACCACATCAGTCAGATAGTCCTTCCTCATGGTGGGCTGACTTCTGATGGATCACAGACACTGCCATTGGTCCTCATTCTGACCTCAGGGCCAACAAGTCCAACCCTATCCACATCCAGGCTTATCCTCCAAGAGGATTCCCTTCTTCAGACTAAGCAAATATGAGGAGAGACCAGTTACACTCATCCAACATGGTTTGAGCACCTGCTGTATGCCAGGCCCTGAATAAGACTCAGCCTCTGGCATGAGGTGTCATGAGCCTTACACCAGCATACATCCTGCCTTAATCTGATTAGACCACAGAGATGACAAGAGCAGCAGTGACAACCATTTACCAGCCTCAGGACACCCCCAACACTGCACTAATGTGCTTTGTCCCCTCCCTGCATGGTTTCCTGCCCCTTTGTGAGTAGGGTCCCAGCTCCAGAAGCAGATTCCAGGCCTTCCTCTAGAGACTGGAAGAAGGGAATGTTACTTATGAGCTCTGGGGGGGAAAAGAATGCAAGAGTTAGTTCAAGCCAATCTTCTCTATGCTTCCAAAGTGTAATGACATTGGTGCCGATTTACACCAGTTTACACAGTTCAGGCCTGTGCCTCGCTCTGATGCAAGTGATAGGCAAAAGGATGGGTGAGATGAAACCTGAGGATGCGTCTGGGCTCTTCAGGAATTCAGGATATGGAATGAAGACTTAGGAAGAAAGGCAGGAAAGAAGGAAGGAAGGAAGCAATAAGAGAGGGAAAGGGAGGAGGGGAAGGAGGGAAGATCTGAAAGCCCTGGTTCTAAATTCCCAGGGATCGTAACTGCACATCAGGGGCAAGGCTTTTGGAGGCCTTCCAGGGGGTCTACTCACAGCTGCTCCATCTACCAGCAGTGAGAGCAGTGTTTCCTCTGGTGTCCCCATCACACCACCCTTCTGTTCACTCTGATTTCAGCCTAGCTGACATGGACAATCCCATGTGAGTGCAGACACAGGCAGATGTTTCCTCTTCCAGGACACCAAGTGTCTCCCAGCCTACTCGGACCCTCTCTGCGGCCCCAGTGCAGCCCAGCCCATCTGCAGGACAATGTGCATGCATTGGACTTAATGGCCCCCAGAGGCAAGAGTTGGTGGACAGATGCCCAGCCTCCCCTGTGGGAACGTTCTAGAAGACATCCCATGTTCTACTCAGAAGTCCAGCAGAACTGACCCCTCTGTCCATAGTAGGCTCCTTAGTGACATTCCTTGTGTGGCTTCCCCTTCCCCGTCTCACCTTCCCTATCCCCTCACACCTGCTTTCTGTAACCATCACGTGTATCAGCTTCCTATCAGACCCAATCCTGTCTCAGGCTCTGCTCTCAGGAATCCTAGTTCTCCTGACCATGGACAAGTTTCATCTCTCTTCTCACCTGCAAAGTGGGGACAATGGTGGGGTCTCCTTCAGGGCATGGTTATATGAAAATTAAATAAGAAAAGGCCTATGAAGCATGTGGAAGGATGGTCGGCCTAGAGTAGCTCTCAGGAAGCCTTAGCTGCTGTCCTTGCAGTCTTGGCCTGAATGGTGATGAGAGCTCAAAAAGAATCTCAGAAAATACTGTCAATCCAAAAGGAAAGTGGCAGCGAGTCTGGCTGAACTTAACACATTTGGAATTTGGCATTCGTCTTGCAGTACCATCTGCTAGGAATACAACGTCTGGGGGAGGGGGAGCTGTAGCCGGTAGATTTCCACCCTCCCAGTGTCACTCCATTTTTCCTGCAAAATCAGGAGACGATGTTGCCTTTTTATGTTTGTTTTGATGAACATGATTTAGCAAAAACTCGGTCAAGCTCGTCATTTGGAACATTCTCAAACAGGAACGCTTTGAAACTGTGTGCAGGGATTTTGTGCAGATGTGGGAGTTTGACCCACTGACTGGCACGCCGCACTTTGGGTCCCCGGCCACATGGTGATGGCTCCCTTTCCACACATTGCTTTCCACAGAATGATCTCCTTTGAAAAGCTGCTTTCTCACTCTCCTTAAAATGTCACCTTTACCTGGAAAAGGTAGATTATCTATGTCTTAAGTCTTCGAACCTTGGCCAGGCTGCGTGCTATCAGCAGACACCGAAGCTGACAGTGGGCTCACCACCAGAGCAGAGGGTGGCTGCTGGCTCCTGTCTTTGTGTCTGTATCTCAGTCTTATCTTAATCCGTGTTATCTTAATCCGTGCCTTCTCTGGACGATTCTTTATAAACCGCCTGTATGTTCATCAGGGTTAATTCAGTTAAAACCAAACTCTACCACTCCCAAGTCCAAGACCAGCCAATGGGGTATGTAAGCTGAAATGTCTGGCTCTAAGCTGCAAGCAAAGTCGAGGAGTCCCCTGTCAGCCCTCCTCATGGCAGAGCCCCCACCACCCTCACGTGGCTTGTGGGAAGGCTCCAGGGTCAATCAGTCTATGACAACATGTTGAAACAGTACAGACAGGACTTCCACGTCTTCTACCGCATCCCAGGCTGCGGATCCCACTACTGTCAGTCATAAACTCAAACTTCAGTCCCAATCACTGCTGAAAATAAATGCTTCAGTGAAACCTCCAAAGTTTTAGAAGCCCTGAGCCCCGCTCTGGGCAGAAGAGAAGCCCTGTGCTTTGCTGGGCACATGACTGCAAAGGCCTGTGGCCCCGTGCTCTGCCTGGGATCCCTTTCCTTCCTTGTCAGGCCCTCCTGGTCACATGAGGGGAGTCTCCAGGCTGCTGTTCACTCTGCTCTAGCAGGAAGCAAGAAATGCTAACAAGGCCATCCAGTGCAGTGGCTACCTAACAGCACCACAGATGGGGGAGGGCTTCTCTCCCAGTTCTGAAGACCAAAAGTCCAAAGTCAACCTGTCAGCAAGACCAGCTTCCTCACCCAGCTTCTGGTGTGTGCCTGCTGACCTTGGCCTCCTGTGGCTTACCCTGCATCTGTCCCGCCTCTGCCTCTGTCCTCATGGGGCCATCTTCCCTGTGTATCTGTCTCTGTTTCTCTTCTCTTCTTCTAATTAAGGGCCCACCCTACTCCAGTGTGACCTCATCTTAACTGACATATTAATTACATCTGCGAAGACCCTGTTTCCAGATAAGGTCACATTCACAGTTACCAGCTTAGGACTCTGACATCTCTTTATAGGGACACAATTCAACCCACAACAGAAGGTTATAGTATTTTGTACCCTTTGTCAGGCTAAAAAGGAAGGCAAAAGAGAAGAAGGAAGGGATGGGGGAGTGTAGCAAGTGTCTCCTGGAATAGTTAACAGACCTCCAGTCCTCCTTGCCCGTTAAGAGCTGTAGTGTTCTGAGGACCTTGGGTGTGCTGACATTTAACACCACAGATGGCCCAGATGCTGCTCCATCCACCTTACACATAAGGAAAGTGAGGCATGGAAACATCAAGAAACTCATCTGGCATTAGACTAGTTGACAAGGAGAGAAGCAAGGATTCGAGTCCCAGGCAGTGTGGCCCCAGGGTTGAGACCCTTAGCCACCCATCCCACCAGTACACACCGGTCACAGGTGCATGCAAACCAGGTGGGTGTTACTGTGTCACACGGTCACCCCGACCCCGCAGAACCTGAGGAAGCAGAGGTGCACAAAGCACTCGAGATGCGCCCAGGCGCCAGGCTGGTGGGCAGCAGATGCTAGACAGAGTCCCATCAGTCTGTCCCCACAGCCCACCTCCACCTTTCCTCTCTGCCGCACACCTCTTCACATTTTGCTCGGGACATGGCGCTCATGGGTATTTGAGGGCCCGATGTGGGCTGCAGTCAGCTTCCAGCTCTTTTTCTGAGTTGGCCAGGCACAGGCACAACCTCAGACACCACTTCGCTGATCTGGAAACTTCAGGGATGCCAGTCAGACCATCAAGAACACCTGCTCTCCTTCATTTCTTTATTTCCTACTGTCTGTGTGAAACTAGGCTGGCAGAATGTTAGGGCTCAGCCCTTGGTGAACGTGAAGGAAAGGAGCTCTACGGGACTGTACTCATTTCCCTAATTGGCATGCCATCGACTTCTGAATCCCTGAGGCCATCCAGGCTCCAGCCAGGAGCACTGGCACACCCAGTGGAGGTCGAGGCCTGTGTTGTCCACCTGGGTATAGCTGACACGTGGCATGTGAGCCACCGCCCAGCTCTGCCAGACTCTACGCTGACCCAGCATCCATACCCTTCTCCACTGCGTAGGGGGGACAACCCCAGGATCCCTTGCAGTTGAGCTCCAGGCAGCTGTGAACACTCAGGCAGAATTAGCTGCCAGGAGACACTCAACACTTTCTAAGGCTGGGCACCTCTCCAAGTATATGACCATTGCCTGGTCCGCAAGCTACAGCCTACAGGCCAGGGATTACCGGGGCACAGAGAGGCTAAGCCACTCAGCTACAGTTGCCCAGCCAGGACATGGCACAGCAAGGGCTCTAGCCCCAGAAGCTTGGCTCTAGAGCTGTGAGCTTACACACTAGGCTTGGGGCTGCTCAGCTAGAGTCTGTGGCCCTGTCCCTTCCAGCCCTTCCTCCTAGACCTCAGACAACCCAGGCAGACACACCCCAGATTGGCAATTTATTAGGTTTTGCATCACTTGTCCCTGCAAGAGGACTTTCGGGGTATGGCATCCACAGTGAGCAAGGCTCTGGGCTGCTGCTCTACATCTTTGCCCTGAAGAGCTGTCATAATGACCCTAGAGATGGGTGGACCGAGGTCAGCCCCACCTGGCAGAGGAGCACTCTAAGGCTTGAGAGATCAGATGCTTTTCCCATGTCACGCTGAAACGGAGTCGGGTGGGGGAGCCACCACTGTCTAATTAAAATGGCTCTGTGTTAGTATCTTGGGCTGTTCTAACAAATTACCACAAATCAAGCAGCTTAAAACGATACAGGAATAGGTGAAAGAAATCTGGTACTTAGTGATTTAGTTTGAGCTGCTGGATCAAGCCTCATCTAAAGCAAGACTTTTCAGCAATTCCTTTTTAAAAAAAATACCAATTTATTATCTGATAGTTCTAAGGAGGTCAGAACTCCAGAAGAGGTCTCACTGGGCTAAAACCGAGGTGTTGCAGGGCTGCATTCCCTCTGGAAGCTCCGGGGAAGGATCGTTCCTTGCCTTCTCCAGCTTCCAGGGGCACCCCCTCTCCTTGGCTCATGAATCCTCCTCCATCTTTGAAGTGCATCCCCTCCATTTTCTGTTTCTAACACATCCTCTCTGAGTCTGGCCTTCTGCCTCCCTCTTATAGGGGTCCTCATGATAACACTGGGCCCACCCAAAAAATCCAGGATAACCTCCCCATCACAGGATCCTTACTCGATCATATCCACCAGATCCCTGTGGCCATATAAGCTAATATACAAACAGGTTCTGGGGACTAGAATATGGACTTATTTGGGAGGACATTTGGGCTCTTTCTGCTTTTCATCATGTGATATTTGTCTGTACTCTCTGATCCATGTCCTCCATTGGGATTCTTCCTCCAGGCCACAGGGACATCCTAGATCCACTCCCTCTGTGACACATGTCACATGAAATTAGAATACAATTTCCTGATATACTCTTGCAGGTTATGAGTAGGTGCTCCAGCAAATATTTGTAGGAAATGTGGAGCAAAACAAAATTAAATAGGTGTCTTTGTGCAGGACTTATCAGAACATTTATTAAACTACTGTGAAATTTAAACCAAGAGATAGAGTGTACAATGATACTAAACTTCTTTGACGGAGGAATTTTATTCCATGGAGCTTCTCTGGGAATTAGCATTCCACAAAATGCACGTTAGGAAAAGTGAGTGACTTTGATGAGAACACTGCCTGTGCAAGGTCTGTAGCTTTTGTTCCTCCAGCTCCTGCACTTGGCACACTGCCTGGAGCCAGTGTGTGCTGAGAATTGGTCCTGGATGGGGCCCCGTCTCTATCAGCCAGCCCTGAGACTGTCCCTTTAAAAAGCCAGTGCTTCTCCCCTGGGGCTGGGTGCTCCGGAGGATCAGCCTGGGGAGCCTGAAACTCACCTGCCCACCAGTCGGCTGGGCCTGGTAAAGCCAAACCACCCCTATCCCCCACACCCAGCATCCCAGACCACAGTCGGGCCTGGCCTCAGGTGGCCTTGAAGCTGAGGCCATGGAGGATGCAAGGCCATGTCTGCACTTGACCGTAGGAGTGTGGCCTCTGGGAGAGAGAATGGCATTAGGATCTACCACAGGAAGCCACAACTGAGAAGCAGCCCGCTCCCTTCCTGCCCCCACAGGAGTCTGTGGCCACCCAGGTGCCATGGTCGGGCCGAATCAGAGAGAGGTCCTCCTGGTCTCAGTGGACCCCTGTGGGGGCCTGAAGCCTGGGAGGGGCCCCTGCCCAGGATGGAGCCTGTGCCAGGCCCCCGCAGGCAGTGAATACCTTCTGGGTGCCCTGATAGCCCGCATGTAGATCCGTTTGTCACTGCTGTTCTGCTGTGCGGGGTGGCCGAGGGCTGAGGGAGCCTGTCGTCTGTCAGCCGCGCTGCACTCAGACACTGGTTCCCTCTCTGAGTTCACTTTGCCAGCACTCGCCGTCATGCTCCTCTGTTCTTGTCCACTCCATCACAGCCCCACTTCTGTGCCCCTAACCTGCTCCTCTCTCACCCCAGTTTTGATTTCCACTCTTCCTGCAAAACACATCAGCTGAGGGGCACCTGGGTGGCTCAGTCCGAGGAGCAGCCGACTCCTCATGATCTCAGGGTCATGGGATCAAGCCCCACCTCGGGCTCTGTGCTCTGGTGGGGTTTCTGCTTGAGATTCTCCCTCTCCCTCTGCCCCTTCCTGCTCGAGAGCCCTCTCTCTCTACTGAAAATAAATAAATACATCTTAAAAAAAATAAGACAGCAGATCAGTTAAATATACAGTGTTCTAAATGGAAGAAATAAAATAATCATAATAGTAATTATTAGACACCATTTACGTGCAAGGCACATACATTGTCTTTTTTCCTCCCGGAGGGAAATCTTATGATTTCCATCTTGTGGAAGCCACTCAGAGAGAAGCACACAGGTCACATGGGAGGGACAGGCTGGGCATGAA
This sequence comes from Lutra lutra, assembly GCF_902655055.1. Taxonomy (NCBI): domain Eukaryota; kingdom Metazoa; phylum Chordata; class Mammalia; order Carnivora; family Mustelidae; genus Lutra; species Lutra lutra. Next base: position 147,195,076 of record NC_062279.1, on the reverse strand, counting down.
GCTGGGCCACTCTGTTTTCCCCTGCTTCCCACTGTACCACGGCCTCCCTGGAGTAGCTCCTACCTGGGGGCATCACAGGACAGCGGGGGGGGGGGGTGCATGGCAGGTGTGTGGCTGCATTATCACAGCCAGGAGGGAAAGTGCCCTATCACAGCCAGGAGGGAAAGTGCCCCAAGGAGAAGGTACTCATCTATGACTGGGGCTGGGAGGGCTTCTGGAAGACCTGATTGCTGAGCAGGTCCTAGGGAAAGAAGGTTCTAGACAGGCCACAAAGTGCCAGAAGGAACCACATGCATGAGGCACAGAGGCACACTTTGGGAGTGGGTGGCGGCCCTTCTCAGGACAGATGGGGAGGGGGCAGTGTCGTGGTGAAGGGGGTGTGGACAAGGGCTCTGTGGGACAGGTAACGTACGGACTGGGTTCTGCTGCGGGGAGCGGGACAGTGAAGGCTCGACTGCAGGAGGATGGTCATCTCGGAAGATGAAGACTGGCACGAGAATCCCACTGGGGAGATGCTGAGGCCTGAACTCAGACAAGACTTAGGGACTAAGAGGAGCATGTAACTCTTGAGATCAGGAAGGTGGCATCGTGGGGCTCAGTGACAACATGAGACCTGTGAGGGGGGTCCCTCATCTCCTGCTTTCATCTTTAGACCTTCCTTAGCCTGTTCCTGCCTCACTTCCCACCAGGGGAAAATCAGGGAAGGCTTCTTGGAGGAGGTGGTGTCTGAGCTGAGGCTCAGAGAACAAGGCCAGGTGCAGAAAGGTCAAAAGAACATTCTAGAGAGAGAAAAGAAGTAAAAGTACCACTGTCTTTGTTTCTCCTGAGTGCCAAGGCATGTGAGGCAACTTTCTGTGTTTTGGCTCACAGCCAGGGGGCCCTCTGTCTTCTGACAGCCAGAAACGCCCCCTCTTGTTGGTACCTCTCATGACTTAGCTCAGCTGTTTACTGTTTCCAAGAGGATGATTGTGACCCCTATGCCTGAGAGGATGCAGAGGGGATAGGAAGGTCCCCAGAGCTAAATCCCACAGGGCCATTATTAGGGGTGTAATGAGGCAGTCATGGTGGGAGGTGCAAGGGGCTTATCCCGCAATTAGGGATGCCCACAGGGGCCAGGTCCCCCAGAGCAGCCTTGCACTGGGAGAGGGGAGAGGGGTTGGCGGGGAGGTGGGGATGGTACCTGCTCAGGGATGAGGTCCTTCTGGGAGGAGCCAGAAGCCTATTTGAAACAGTGGTTCTGAACTGGGGGTGGCTTTGAGCCAGTAGACATGGGGCAGTGTCCGGTGACATTTTTTAAATCGCATTCTTAGTGAGATATAATTGACCTATGGTATTTGGTGTCACGTGCTCAACATCGTGATTCAGTGTTTGTATAGAGCATAAAATGGTCACCCCAATCAGTCCAGCACAGGCACATCACACAGTTACAAATTTTTTCTTGCGATGAGAACTTTAAGATCTATTCTTTTAGCAACTTTGAAATATACAAAGAGCAATGTTAACTCTAGTCACTCTTCTGTCCCCAGGACTTGTTTGTTTTATAACTGGAAGTTTGTACTTCGGACTGCCTTCGCCCGTTTGCTCACCCCTCACCCCCCACCTCTGGAAACCCCAGTCTCTTCCCTGTATCTCTGTATCTTTGAGCTCGGTTTTGGGGGTTTTGTTGTTTTGTTTTTGTTTTTGTTGTTTTAGATCCCATATGTAGATGAGATGGTTCAGTATCTGTCTTTGTTGATTTACCTCACTTAGCATAATGCCCTCAGGGACCGTCCATGTTGTTGCCAATGACAGTTTTTTAAGATTTTATTTATCTGACAGAGATCACAAGTAGGCAGAGAGACAGGCAGCGGTGGGGAAGCAGGCTCCCTGCTTAGCAGAGAGCCCGATGCGGGGCTCGATCCCAGGACCCTGAGATCATGACCTGAGCCAAAGGAAGAGGCTTATCCCACTCAGCCACCCAGGTGCCCCAGGATTTCCTTCATGTTATAGCTGAATAATATTCCATCATATATATATATATATATATATATATATATATATATGTATAAGTATACGTGTGTGTGTGTGTTTCTGTATCCCTTCCTCCATCAGTGAGTGGTGCATCTCTGTGTCTGCCATGAGACTCTTCCTCACCAGATACTCTTCCTCACCCAGTCACAGGAAACTTGTAAAAAAGGGATGTTGGGGGGCAGGGGGGAGATGCACACTGGGTGTGCCCAGTGTGTGCCCACCCCAGTGGGTGGCTCAGTCAGTTAAATGTCCAACTCTTGATTTCAGCTCAGGTCATGATCTCAGGGTCCTGGGATCGAGCCCTGCATTAGGCTCTGTGCTTAGAGGGGAGTCTGCTTGAGATTCTCTCTCCCTCTGTTCTCCCCACCCCCACACACTCACTGTCTCTCTAAAATAAATTTATCTTTTTTTAAAAAGTAAGGGATGTGGAACACATAGAAGAAAACAATTTTTATGAACACATATACAGCAGGAAATTAAATTGATGCTTTAAAAGAAGGAGATCACTGCTTTTAAGAAATAAGAGATATTTTTGTTCCAGGAAACTGTTAAATGCTGAAGGTCAAATTTAGTTGAGAGCTTCCTGGCAGCCAAGGTGAGAGAGGGAAAAAAAAGTCTCTAAATTTCTCTTTATTTTACATGGAAAGCATGTATCTCAGGGAAGAGAGAGAAATATGTTCCTGCCCTAAAACTTTAGGATGACTGTATGAAATGAACGCTGTGTTTTTGAACTTTGGGAAAATATTAGCCATACTATGGTGTAGTGACTGATGTGGAAATGTTACTCATTTAGCTACTTCTCCCATTGATCCTTAATAAAATCCTAAGAAAAGTATTAAATCATCGCTTAAAGAAAAAAAAAAAAAGAAAGATTCTAAAGCCATTTTCAGTGTACTACTGGAAATAACACCCCAGAAGCTTCACAGGCTTGCTTTTTGTAGAATCTGGAGCAAGTTTAACAGCCTTTTTTTTTTTTCTTTTTCCTGCTGCTTAAGAAGAGCAATTTCACATGCCCTGTAGTGCAGAGCGTGTTTTCAAGGATGATGCCCACTGTGTCTGGGATGGACTGTCCACAGGAGCCGTCACCAAAGCCACCTTTCTCTGTAGGAGGATAAATACTAGAGCACTGAATATTTAAATCTGTGCTCTAAAAGTGTCTCCTATTACCTGATTATTATGATCTCAGGGGTCTAATCAGTCCACCCACCTTTGCATCTGTATACATGAAGGTTTGCACAGTTAAGGGCTTGGTAACAAATGGCAGGTTCACTGAGGCTGGAAATTTGCCGTTTTCAGCCTGGAAAAGGCATAAGTCATGAGGGTGAGTTTGAATCATGGGAAAAATAGCTCTCTGAGAATACATCCACCCACGGTTCCTGTGTTTCTCAGAGTCATATGGAAACGGCCTTGGAGGTCATTTAGTTCAGTTCTTCTTCCGATGATAGGATCTACTCCCAGCATTCTGGCCAAGTGGCAGGCAGTCTGACCATCTGAATACCTCTAACAAGGATGAGGACATGGGGCCAGGCAGACAGGAGGCACCCAGTAAATATTTATCAAAAGAACACCTCCCATTTGCAAAGCTCTGGGCTAGGGTCAATGTACATACATGATCCAACTACCACCAAAGCCATGTGAGGCCAGAATGCTTACAAATGATGGACAAATGTGCTGTGGTCACAATGGGACTTGAACCCTGGGCATGCTCCCCTTTTTCTGGGGGCAGTCAGGAGACTCCTATTGTCTCCTGGCTCTTCTCCTAGTGAACCAGGTGACCTTGAGCAAGTCACTGCACATCTCTGAGGCTCCATTTCCCTATTTTCAAGCAAAGTCTTGGAATTTCACAGGTTCAAAGCCCCCTGCCAGCTCTATCCCTAACAAAGTGTGTGTCTGGGTGGTGGGACAGTCCCTGGATAGCCCAGTGTCCGACTCAGCGAACATCCTAATCCCTGCTAAAAGTCTGTGATTGTACCTCTTTGCAGCCTTCCAGACTTTCCTGGGCAAAGAGAATGTCTCCCGAGAGGTGGAGGAGGTCCTGATGGAGAGCCGCGTGCAGAGGAACATCCATCTGGTGTCCGTGTTGGAGCTGCTCCGGAGTCCCTCCGTGCGCTGGCAGGTCATCACAGTGGTCGTCACCATGGCCTGCTACCAGCTCTGTGGTCTCAATGCGGTGAGCATCCCTGCACAAAGGGAGGAACTAGAGGGAGGTGGGGGTGGAGGTGGGGCAGGGCTTGGGCCTCAATACCAGGATCCGGTCCCAGCTCTGCCATCTGTACCAGCTTTGTGCCATCAGGCAGTCACACAATCTGATCCAGCCTCAGTTTCCTGATCTGTAAAATGGGCTGACGTAATACAGAAATAAGCCATGAAGAGTGTTCAATGTACCAGCTACACAGTCACCCCTTAGTAAATGCTGCCTATCATTATTATTTCTGGTCCCTAAAACTCAGATTTCTTAATAAAATGGATAAGTGAAAGATGATTTAAATAAAAGTACTCTTGGTGGGACTGATTTGAACATGAAACTTTGGCCTAAGAATACCTTAGGCTTGAAAGGAAAACTTTTTCAGGGCCTGAGCTGATGTGGGCAAGGATATTGGACAGTGGGGTTTCGCCAGACCCTCTGATAGCTTCTGCTGCCCCTTCTCTCCTGGGGGGGCTCCTGAAGGTAGAATCCAGGAATCCCAGGGAGACAGACTCGGGATCGTTATCACCATTGCTTTGGAAAAATGGTGGGTCTGCCTCAAGGGGTAGTGAGATCCCCATTTATGAAGGTGTGCAAGCCAGTTGGCAGGGCAGTGTAGAGGTACATACACAGCTCAGGAGAAGTGGGGCTGGGCCCAGAAGGAGGAAAAAGGGGACCTTCCAAAGAGCCTCAGAGAAAACAACTCCTCTGTGTTCACGACCCTGGCATCCCCTGAAAGTCAGCCAGGAGGGTGTTTGGGGCACGTAAGGAGAGGTGACATGAAAGGGGAGGCATCCCTGTCCGGAGAAGGAAAAGTGACAGCATGGAAAGCTCCAACCATAGTGTTTTGCCGCATTTCAACTACTCTTTTTTTTCTTTTTTTTTTTTTTAAGATTTTATTTATTTATTTGACAGACAGAAATTACAAGTAGGCAGAGAGGCAGGCAGAGAGAGAGAGGAGGAAGCAGGCTCCCCGCTGAGCAGAGAGCCCGATTCGGGGCTCGATCCCAGGACACTGGGATCATGACCTGAGCCAAAGGCAGAGGCTTTAACCCACTGAGCCACCCAGGCACCCCTCAACTACTCTTGATTCTATTTTTGGAAACACTGGGATGAAATGAAATCATCTGGCAACTTACTTGTTTGTACCTTTTTCCTTGGTCTGGCTAAAGTCAGCAGAAGGAGGAAGGGCCTGGGCCAATGGCATGGCCTTGGACAGATTCTGCTGTTTCCTCCTCTTAGCACCTCCAGGCTCAAAGCCACCCACCCTGTTCTGAGAAGGTAGAGAGGGATCTGTCTCTTAGAGCTAACATTTAAAGTAGTAAAGCCACATATGGAATCTGTATTTAATGAGGCATTTGGAGCAAGAACCATGACATTTCTAAACAGAATTCTCTCCTCTCCTGGGACTTAACTTCCTCTATAAATCCCACAGGGTGCATCTCAACCCTGCTGCATCACCATAGGATGGGGAGAAACTGTCTCATCCGATCCAAAGGCTGGCAGTGGGGAGGGCTCAGCTCCCAGGTGTCCCACCGTCCTCGTCCTCATAGTGACTGCCTTTCATCTGTTTTGTTATTGTCGTGAGTGCATTTAACATGAGCTCTCCCTCCTTAACAAACATTCAGCTGTGCCATGCTGGACTGCGAACTGTAGGCACGGGGTCTCACAGCCCCTCTGCAGAGCCATGCGTCTTGCTTCACTGAAACTTCACACCGCTGATTGGCAACCCCCCACTCCTTCCTCCCTCAGCCCCTAGCAACCGCCACTCGGCTCGCTGATTCTGTGAGTTTAGCTGCTTTAGATACATCACTAAAGTGCAAGCACCTGGTGTTGGTCCAAGCGTAGTGTCCACCAGGTTCATCCTTGGGGTCATGGGCTGCAGGCTAGCCTTCCTTTCCAAGGCTGGGTAATAGTCCATAGCACGCACACAGGCTACATTTTCTTCATCCATCCATCCATCAACAAACATTTAGAATAGTTCCACACCTTGGCTTCCATGAATAGTGCTGCATTGAATGCTGGCATGCAGATTCCTCTTCAAGATCCTGATTTCAATCTGGATAAAAACCCAGAAGTGGGATGCTGACTCATATCGCAGTTCTGTTTCTAATTGTTTAAGAAACCTCAGTGTCATTTTCCAGAGTGGCTGCACCAGTTTACATCCTCACTGACAGTGTGCAATGTTCTAATTCTTCCACATCCTCACCAACACTTTTTTTTCCATAAGAGATATCCTAACAGGTGTAAGGTGATGTCTTGCTATGGTTTCGATTTGCATTTCTCTGATGATGAGTGATGTTGAGTGTCTTTTCATGTGTCTGTTGGACATTTGTAGGTCTTTTCTGGAAAAACATCTGTTCAGGTCCTTTGCCCATTTTTTAATGGAGTTGTTTGGAGGCTTTGGGGAGGGTTGTTTTATTGTGTTTTGTTTTTCTGTTGAGATGTAGGAGTTCCCTATATATTTTGGCTATTAATCCCCTATCAGATACATGGTTTGCCAATATTTTCTCCCATGCTGTAGATTGCCTTTCCACTCTGTTGATAATTTTTTTTGCTGTGCAGAAACTTTTTAGTCTGATGTACTCACTCTTGTTGATTTTTGCTTTTGGTGTCATATCAAAAAAAAAAAAAAATCATTGCCAAGACCAATGTTACAAAGTTTTTCCCCTATATTTTCTTCTAGGATTTTTATAGTTCTTATGTTTATAATCTTTAATCCATTTTGAGTGAAGATTAACATCCAATTCCATTCTTTTGTAGGTGGATATCCAAAATTTTCAACACAATTAGCCAGACTATCCTTTCCCCATTGAATATTCTTGGCACCCTTTGGCAATCAGTTGGCCACATTTGGGTCTATTTCTGGTATCTCTATTCCATTTCCTTAGTTTATATGTCTATCTTTATGCCAGTATCACACTGCTTTAACTACTGTTACTTTTTAATATATTTTGAAAAGAGGAAATGTGATGCCTTCAGTTTTTTTCTTTTTAAAGATATGGTTTCATATGAATTTTAGGATTTTTTTCCCTATTTCTGGAAAATATGACATTCGGATTTTAATAGGGATGGCATTGAATCTGTAGATCATTTTGGGTAGTGTGGCCATTTTAATAACATTAAAACTCCTGATCCATGAATGGAGCTTTTTTTTCCCACTTATTTATGTATTTAATTTCTTTCCTTAGTGTTTTATAGTTTTCAGTGCAAAAGTCTTTCATTTCCTTAGTTAATTTTATTCCCAAGTATTTTTTGATGCTATTGTAAATACAATTATTTTCTTAATTTCCCTTTCAGATGGTTCATTGTTAGTATATAAAAACACAACCGGTTTTTGTATGTTGTTTCTGTGTCCTGCAACTTTACCGAATTTATTAGTTCCAACAATTTGTGTGTGTGTGTGTGTGTGTGTGTTGTGTGCATGTATGTGTGTGTGTGTGTGTGTGCTATCTTCAGAGTTTTCTACATTTAAGATCATGTCATTTGCAAACAGTGATGATTTTACTTCTTTCTCCTTTGTTTGACTTTTCTTTTTTTTTTTTTTCCTTGTCTAATTACACTGGCTAAGATCTCCAGTCCTGGGTTGAATAGAAGTGGTGAGAGTGGGCATCCTTGTCTTGTTTCTGATCTTAGAGGAAAAGCTCTCAGTTTGCTGAGTACGATGATATTATGATATGATATGTTAGCTGAGTATGATGTTAGCTCTGGGCTTGTCATGTATGGCCTTTATTATGTTGAGGTAGTCTCCTTCTATTTATTGTTTGTTTAGGATTATTTTTATTTTTTAAATTTTTTTAAGATTTTATTTTTTTTTATTTGAGAGACAGAGAATGAGAGAGAATGCACAAGAGAAGGAGAGATTCGGCGGGAGAAGCAGACTCCCTGCAGAGCTGGGAGCCCGATGCAGGACTTGATCCTAGGACTCCAGGATCATGACCTGAGCCGAAGGCAGTCGTTTAACTAACTGAGCCACCCAGGTGCCCTGTTTAGGATTATTTTTAATCTTTAAGTCAGAAGTAATACTTCCCACTTGGCATACTTAACTTGAACGGAGCAAAAAGTTCTGGACCCATATCCAGAGGCCGGGCTTTCTGTCTCACTGTGACCACAAGCCTGCAGGGGGAAGCCTAGGCCAGTCACTCCCCTCACCCAGCCTCTGTCTGCTCACCTGTAAGAATAATAATAAAGCTCATAGTCACTCAACCCTTAACATGAGCCAGAAGTTTTCCCCATGGCTGTCCTGTGACTTAGACACTGTTAGGCACAAGATATTGAGACTTTCCCTAGATCACACAGCTACAAGTGGTAGAAAGGGGATATGAGCCCCAGCGATTTGGCCACAAGGTCTAGCCACTTGAGCCCTGAGCAGGGAGCATCCCCAAGGCCGCCTTTGAGCATCTTCATATGTGTCACTGGGCTGTGTCCCCAAGTCATCCCTAGGCAGCCAGTGGGGCAAGCCCTGTGCCCACTGTTTTACATTAAAAAAGACAAACACTGGTTAGCAGCCACCTCAGCATCAAAGTCCGGCTGTCCTGGGCCTCAGTCCAGTTGTCCCCTGCACCACTGGCCTCTCAGTCCAGATAATGCGTGAGCCAAGAAGGAATGCTGTCTACCAGGTGAAAAACTTCAAATGCCCTTTAAAACTTGCTTTCTTCCCTTAATTGTCCCAGAAATTATTTGAGAGGACATAGTCTATAGTTTAAGATGTTGCAAATACTGCTCGGCATCTCCCTATTTATCAAGTTATTCTAGCCCCAAATGTCCTACAGGGTAAATGGTGCCATCCTCATTTTCTAGAAGAAGAAATGAGGTTTCCAGAGGACCAAGTGCTTGCCCTGGGTCACAGAGGGAGGGGTGCCTGTGCTGTCAAATTCACACTTCCCGGCCCCGGTACCCTGCCTTGGAGCACCTGCCCAGGCTCGGCCAGCCTGTCTCTAAGTCCATGTGTCTGCACTAACCCAGCCATTCTCAGCCTCAGCGCTGTGCACACTCGGGGTTGGAAAATCCCTTGTCCCGGGGGACTGTCCTTTTCACTACAGAATGTCTCAGCATTCCTGGCCTCAGCCCGCCAGGTGACAGTAGTCTACCCCACCAGTTGTGACAACCAAAAATGTCTCCAAACATTGCCCAGTGTCCCCTGGGGGTAAAATTGCCCTCAGGAGAGAACCACCATATTAAGCGAACATTACGTATTGCCCAGTGCGTTTTTTGCTAAGAAGCCAATAAATAGTTTCCGCATACCTTAGAAATCAAGAGGAAGTTGGATTTAACATTTTAGTTGTTTCTAAATTCTTTTTCAGTGTGGGATTGTTTTTTCCCTCCTTCTCACAAGGGCTTTCAAATTCCCTCCTCTAAAATTAGACCTGTCACTTAAAATTCCTTATTTTCTGCAACTGCCTTCCTCCTGAGCGGTTTGTCCTTTGCATGAAAACCAGACTTTTGTGTGAATGTTCTGTCTCTCACGGGCAAGGAGCCTCCTGGTTACAGAGTCCTTCCCTGGGGTGGTCACAACAGCTCAGACACCCCCACTGCCACTTCTCTCACCATGACCATCCTTGGAGGCTGCCTCTCATGGTCCCTGTGCCTCCAGCACCCAAAGCCACCCATTGCACACAGGAAACACCTGAGCATTTGGGGAAGAAAGAGGGGAGGTGAGAAGAACAAGGAGCAGGGAGGGTGCTGCTTCTATCAAGTCCTTGGGCGGTCCTCAGACTTCCTGGATCTTCTGGAATACCAAGGGTTATGGTGGTACTCTTACCTACATCTTGGGTCCTTGGGTTGCTCTTCCTTCCTCCAGAGTCCTTCCCCCTTGAACAGAGCTCCTCTGGGCCTGTTTCCTATCATGGAAAATGGGGATGACAGTACACAGTCCTCAGAGCTCCCATGGGGATTATACAAAATGACATGGAATGGCTCACAGATGCTAACTGCTGAGCTTACTGCTCTTCCCAGCAAGGCTGTTTCTAGCACTGCATTCTTCTCTTGATGCCACACATTTCCAAACTTTGCTCCTTCCACTCTGCATCTTGGTTGGGAAACAAGACACTGGAACTTGTTAGAAATAGACAGAAGACAAGAGTGCAGCCTGCGGATAAGCCCAGTGATGCCCTTTCTGGACCCTCACAGGCAGCTTATGGCTGCCTGGGCTTGTCCACTCAGTGGCTCCCCAAGGATCCCAGTGTTCCTGGTTAGCTCTGTGTCCCTCTGGTCTGTCACCTGTATAACTGTTGTGTAATGGCTCTGTTTGATGCTACATCTGATCTGCGAGGGCGAGGACAGGTGTGCATGCTTCCCCCACGTGTTGTGATGCTTACAGTATCTGCTGTGCCTAACAGAGCAGCAGACATCCTGCGCCATCCACAAACAACCAAATGGCAGGGAGGCAAACCTGGGAGAGTGGAGGGAGGGAGACAGAAAGCCTGAGACAGGACACTTTCCCCTGAGCTGGCTGGGAGCCCCGTGAAGGTCCATCTCCCTTGCCCAACCATCATCAGGAACCCTGAAACCCAAACCCCGGTTTGCACAAAACTTCTAATCACAAATTCAGAAGCATTGTAAATAGCTTTTGTTTTGAAGTCTCTTCCCAAATAACATCCTAATTCAAATTACAAGAATTGAATGTTCTGTTGCCGTAGTAACTGAGACCATCTCCCTAAAAGAACTTGCCATGTCCTCAGATGGAAAGCATGCTACCTGGAGTCCCTCTGTGGGGCCGCCCTCACACTGTGGTCAAGAGCACATGTCCTGGAGTCAACTATGTTCAACACCAAGCATTGAGCTTGTGGGCCAAGAGCCAATTTGCCATGACTGCTCTGTGCCTCAGTTTCCCCAGCTGTAAAGTGGTGCTTCTTTCATTCGATGGCAAGGAGATGGATGAAAGGTTGTATATAATGTCCTCTGCACCGGGCTGGCCACACAGGTGGTGCTTGACACCCTTAGCTATTATCTTGTCAAAAGAGCCCTGCCCTGAGACCATGGTGCCTGGGTTTCCGCCTACACCCCCGACCTCCCAGCCCTGGGACCCTGGGTGGGCCGTTTAACCCCTCTGCCCTCAGTCACTGAGCTGTGAATGGACAGGAGACTCAAAGGTGGTATCATCTGGCTGAGGGCTGAGTTGGGGAGAGGTTATGTTTTCACCTGTAAAAGGAGGAGTGAGACTAGGTAATCCAACACTCTTAAGAAAGCTTTTAAGAACTAGCATATCCTGGAGCACCTGGATGGCTCAGTCATTAAGTGTCCAACTCTTGGTTTCAACTCATAATCTGAGTGTAAGGGATCAAGCCTGGAGCAAGTAAAATCTTTAAAAAAAAAAAAAAAAAGAATATGTTCTGGATACTCTTCAAGTCCTTACTGTGTACCTTCTGGATTTCCATGAAGAGTGAGGGGCCGGGCAGGGTTAGGGGGGTGCTCCCAGCTGAGCGCTGAAAGGCACCCCCAATGGGCCATCCAGTGGGTGCTCATGTACACAATCAGGGTGTGAAGTGGGCCCCAGGAGAGGCGGGGGAAGCGGTCACTCATTCCTGCCCCTCTGTGGTCAGGGCGAAGGGGGCCTGATGGGGTCGGGGGCGACACTAGCTTAGGGGGTCTGGGGCCCAGGCTCTCAGGCATTGTCAGGAGAGCAGAGAGCCTTCCTTGGAGCAGGGAGTCCTCCTCTCTTTGCAACAGGGACTATGGTTACTCTTTCTGGGATGTACTCTTCCCTGCAGCTCTCTGCAGATCTCAGCAGATCTGCTGGCCCCAACAGAACCCCCAACACATTCCACCTCAGGACGGGAGTCAGATGCCTCTCACCCCAAGGCAGTGGGGGCCAGAAGGGGTTGAGAGGACCTGAATGGACATCCCAGCCCTGCCACTCTCAGCAGCTCTGTAGCCCTCACTGGCTGAGACTTACTTTTCTCATCGGTTAAATGGGGGCAAGGCACCTACCTCACTGGATCGTGTGAGGATAAAGTTAGGGCATGTGGGTGATAGGTTTGCAGGGTATGGTATACAAGCCCCTCTTTTCCCCTCTGAAATTCAGAGCAGATTAGAGAGATTGGCACAGGAATCAGATGGGTGGGGATCCGAGTGTGCCCTCTACTCTACTCCAGGCGGAGCTGGACCGGAGCGTGTAACTCCAGAAGCTGCTGTGAATTCTGCATTCCCAGATTTAAGTCACCTACCCAGGCCCAACAAGAGGAAGCAGCCCCAGCCCAGCTCCACTGGGCAGGTCCCCCCTGCATAGAGAGAGCAGAGGGGACACAAGTGGCCTGCAGGAGGCAGGTCACAGACATCCCAGTAGGGGGCGTAAATAAGCCTGTTAGTGCCTCCTTCCAAGAGCCCCTGCCAGCCTTATCCCTTACTCCTTATGTGGTTCCTGTCCCTTGGGCTGAGAGAGAACAGGAGATGAAGGGAATGGGGGTCCCAGCCCTACAGTAGGTGAAGCCCTGGGACCTTGTGTTTATAACTGACAAGATCTCCTCTGTCTTCTCTACTTCAGAATAGATCCTGTGTGTCACCGTCGGTTTGTGGAGACCATCTCTGTGTTTACAACTCTCTTCCTCTGACCTCCACTTCCATCGTTGCGCCTTCTCTCTCTGACCTCTCTCGTGATTACATCTCTAGCTCCCCTAGATAATTTGGGATGATTTCCCCATGTCAAGACCCCTGAACTTAACCAAGTCTTCAGAGGTCCTTTTGCTGGGTCACGTAATCCATTCACAGGCTTCTGGGATTAGGACGTGGACACCTCTGGTGGAGCAACTCTGTGTGTGTGAGCACGTGTTAAGGCCATACTTTACATTCATATTCTGTAAGAATCAGCCTGTTCTAGGCAAGGACAAACCAGGGAGTCTCTTGCTTCTGAAGTTTGGCCAGAGAGATGGGTGAAAACACATGTCTCAGTAGGAGACCAACTGCAGTCAGGGTCGTGGGCATATATGGGAGTAGGAGGGGAGGGGGAGGAATGGTGGATGGAAGAGGAATCTCTTGTCAGTCAGCTGCACGGACAGCCCCAGCATAGCCCGAGCAGCAAAAAGAACCGGGGGGCGGGAAGCACACAGGCCTGGGTTTGCACCTTGCTCTGGCCTTACCGGCTGCGTGTAGTCTCTCTGATCCTAAGGCAACGTCACCTTCACAAGCTGTTGAGAGAGTTGGAAATGATGACACCTGTTATGCTTGGTCTCTAACACATTGTCAGGAGTTAAGAGGGAGGCTTTGGGGCATTGGGGACAGACAGTCAAGAAGTAGGCTGAGAAGTAGCTCCAGAGGGCCTTCCTCCCCAGGGCGTGCACAGAACTGACATTTTCCTTTACCAAAGAGCAATGGTGTCTCAATAGAGAGATGGAAATCTTCTAGAATGATACCCACCATTTGTTATCTACCAATTCTATAAAAGATGCTTGGGGTGCCTGAATGGCTCAGTCGGTTAAGTGCCTGACTCTTAATTTCGGCTCATGTCATGGTCCCAAGGTCTTGAAATCGGGCCCCACGTCAGGCTCCATGCTCAGTGCAGAGTCTGCTTCTCTTCCCCCCCACCCCTCCCCCCACTTGCACTTGCACTCGCACCGGAGCTTTCTCTCTAAAATAAATAAACTCTTTTAAAGATGCTTTACTTTGTCACTTAAAAAATGTTTACAACCACTCTGAAAGACAATTTTTTTTTTTAACCTTCTTCAGAGACATGTAGTCCCTTGCCTACAGACCCACAGCTCACCAGAGGCTCGTTGGGTTTGGAATCATGTGTTTGGGCCTCCAAATCGCTGATCCTTCCAGTCCACCAGCCCCCCCATGCCCCCCCACCGCAGGAGGGGACTGTCAGCAAGCAACCCTCGGGAGGGTTTGCTGCGGAACACACCCCACCTTTCCTTGTGCTTCCATGGTGTACAACGCCCTCAAACTGCCTGATCACATAAACCTTAGCAGGCATAGAGGCAAGAGGCCGTCCCGCTCCTGCTCTATAAGATCATTCAGCGCTAGACAAACGGCTTCTGGAGCCTGCAGAACGAGACAGGCAGTGTGTGTGTGATGGGCAGGCCTTCCCCCCACCCTCCTCCAAGGAGCAGCCCAGCAGGACCTTCTCGCAAGCAGCCGTGGAAAGGGGGAGATGGTCTGAAGGGCTGATTTCTGCCTATTGATGGATAAATGCATTTACTAGGAAATGACTCTAGAGCCACTTATATGAGCATCCCCCCATGAGCATGTAATTTTATGCACCGCGACCCTCTTTGCTGACACTGAAGCCCCTCAGGGAGGCCCAAGGCAGTGTCGCTACAGGGAAAGTTGCAGAGGGAGGCCATGGGGGAGGCCAGGACACAGCGCCCACAGGAGAACACATACTCCATGGGGTCAGAGGCTGACAGCTCTGGGGTTCAGACTGAAGCAGCACAGTAGTCCGGGAGATGAAAAGAGTCCGTAGAGCCGTGGCTGTTAAAAATCAGTGAATCTGGGTAAAGATTAAGAAAGTCCTTTAAACCCCTCTGATCCAGCTCTGAAGATCACAATTACCTCCCAAAGGGGAGGAGATTATACAAACAAATCCAGTGAAGACTGGGGCTTTCTGGAACAATTTTAGCTTCTGTCACAGCCCTAAGAGCTTTAGGAATTAATGAATTTATCAGGAATCACTTCTGTACTCTGTGAATGTGGAAGCAAAGGCAGAATCTAAAATTCTAATTTATCAGCTCAGACAGATGTGGGGCAGACACCAGCAAGAGGGTCTTTGTTTTAAGAGAACGTTAAAATGCATTTTGCTGAGAGAGGCATCAATGCCAGCGAGCTCACAGAAATTCGTGTAGTTGTTTTTACTGGCCTCTGAGTGTGCCTATAACTTTAGGAAGAATTACTCCTCTCGCTAAAAGATAAGCCATCTGTAGATATTTGTAGGTCCTAAATTATATCTTCTCCCCCCAAGGCATGGAAAATGTTTTGCTAAACAAATGCCGGTAACAAGACGAATCTGTACAAATGAGAGCTGTTTCCAAAAATGAAGTGAGAGCAGTGCAAAGAGCGTGGCCAGCCAGCGTCGGGCCTGACAAGTTATGAGCAACAAGCTCTGACGTTTCTGCTAAATAACGATCAGGGTATAAATGCTTCCAAGCCTTCGAAGGTGGCGGGTTTCCTTGTCAGATGTTATGTAAAGGACAGCTTGGTTTTCTATCATTTAGCAAACTCGTGCTCTTTAAGGAAATGGCTCGGGTGGGAGGACACAAATGGCTCATGTCCAGTCTAAGGACCCGAAATTTACTATTTAAGTAAATAATGAATAGTGACAATTCTTACGCAATTCCTGACACCCCACGGGAGGGGCATGGCTATACTCTTTGACCGAGGAGGGGAAGGAAGCCCAGCGGGACAGAGTGAATTGCTTGAGGTCACAGAGCCTGTTCAAGACGGAGCCAGGTCTCCAACCTCCAGTCAGTGATCGCCCGATGTCCCGTGAGTGTCATGAGGGTTAGGTTTGGTCTCAAGTGGCAGAAACCTCCACACTGACCTAACTTCGCGTGAGGGAAATTGGGAAGGGAGGGCAATCCAGATTTATGCCTGTTATCCTGAACTAATTATTAACCATCTCAAAGGTGCCCAGGTCTGGTTAATAAATTATAGTATCACTCCAGTGAGCAAGGACACAGGCTCCTTCTAACTTCTTGCTCTAGCATCTGAACAGGTTCCTTCCATCCCAAAGCAGGGACTCTATGTGTAGTTGTGCAGGTTGTGTGTTATGCAACCCTCAGGGCATCATTCACATTGTCCACATTATAGATTTATTGTGACAGTTTTCTAATGGATGACCATAAAATGTCTTGTGGATCAGGAACCTTTTTTGTTTCTCACACAGTTACTATGGGGGCAGCCATGCAGTCCTGAGGTCGCCTAGTTATCCATTAGGGCTGCTGAAGCTCCAGCCATCACGTTTACCATCCTGACAGCAGAAAGGAGGAAGGACAAAAAATGGGATCAAACCTCCTTAGTGGAAAGCTCATTTTAAGAAGATTTCTATTCATATCTCATTGCCACAATTAGGTCAGCACATGTTGCTCCCAGTACTGTAGCTCTGTAAGTAATGAAGAAGGGCAAAGGTGGGAGAAGGAAGGAAACAAACAGCTGGCCACACCGCTCAGCTCCGTGCTGGGTGTAACAGCAAATCGCAGAGACCACCTTGCAACTGAATTCAATCGGGGAAATAGATGCCTTTTACTGACACTCCCTTGGTTTTTTTGTTTGTTTGTTTGTTTGTTTGTCTTGTTTTTTTTTTTTTTTCCGGCATTATAGATTTGGTTCTACACCAATAGCATCTTTGGAAAAGCTGGGATCCCACCAGAAAAGATCCCATACATCACCTTGAGCACTGGTGGAATCGAGACTCTGGCCGCCATCTTCTCTGTAAGTAAACTGAGAGCTATTCCTGAGAACACCATAGTGGGCAAACAGCGTCCTGGGGCCTCCCAGGCAACAAATGTGCTTGTCTTTAAAGGAGCATGTCCTTTGTCACTCCAAAGGTGTCTGAATTTTAGGATGTTCACCCATCTAGAGAATATTATCTATATTTTGCTCTCCTACCTATTGTCTTTCTTTTAATGAACAGTTCCCTTCTTTGAACTCTCACCTGGTCACAGATGATATAATATGATGAGCACCCAATAAAAAGGGCTGTTTCTCCCTGGGGTCCCAAATCAGTGTCCCTGTGAGCCTAAGGTCCATTGCCATGACTTTAAAAACATTTCCACATTAGCTGTCACCTTTCTCCCCTAAAGATGTAGGAGTTTGCAGGCAGAAGAAAGGAGAGAGGACATTCCAGCCAATTGGTGTAACAGGGTGTGACTTTAATAATAAGCAAAAGTGTCCAAAGGAAGACACAGAGTTCATCCTTCTTTCTCAGCCTCTAAGATTCACAGTAAACATACCACAGGGAATGAGTTGGGAGACTTTAGAATTTTGCAGAAATTGCACAACTTGGGGCCATCAGACCAGATTAGATTTGAATCCTGGCTCTGGAATTTCTTGGCTGTGTGATGCAGGATAATGCTCTCAACCTCTCTGAGCTTCAGTTTCCCCTTGTAGATGTCTGGTTCTCTTCTACCTTGTAGATGTGTGGTCTGTGCTTCCCGTTTTAGGAGCACTGTCTACAACAGGGCTCCTTTCCAAAGGATAGAGAGGAGGGTAGAATCATAGGGAGGTTCTCTGACCTGCACGGAGGAGCTCCTTTATTTCCACTCTCACACCGACTTCTTCTGGCAGGACTGAGGCTGTGCAGACAGGCGGAGGCTTCCAGTGGCATTTCTGACTCGTCGCTTGTGACAGAATGCTTTGTTTTGCTCCTTGCTCATAATGGGTCATTCTAACAAGATGCTTCTAAAGATGGGTGTTGGTAAAGTGTTGGGGACTGAAGTTCGTCTCCTTTCACTCACGTTCTTTTTGTTAGAGAAAAATATCTCCCTGTTTCACAATCTGGGAGTTTCACAAAATTCTCATTTTGAGTTATTGCTCCCCTCACCCCCGTTGTGGTTATGCATGCTTACGTTAATCCATGGAAACGCAGTCAGTCTGGAATGGAAATGGTGGGAAACGATAGGGTTTGGGGGGAGGAGGGTCAGTAAAGTATTTTGTTGTTGTAAGGAATCATCACGAGTTCATTAGGGCATATGTGTAAAATTCAGAAGAGCAGGAAGAACCTAAGAGGAAATCTACAAGCATACGTACCTTTGGGAAAATCTCCCCTTGGCTTTTCTGTGCGCAGTGTGTTCTGTTCTTACGCCATAGTCACCCTGCTTTTGTTCGCATGACCTTGTGCCAGACTTGCTTTCCATTTAACTTTTCTTTTTTCTTGTTTAAGCAATGTTTTGTTGAAGTGTAACGTACGTACAGAAGAGCATGCTGGTCATCGCCCCGGGCAGGCTCTGTGGCTCTTCCGAAATTGACTGGTCAGTTGCCTCTCTGCTGTCTGCGGGGTAGGGCTCTTGAGTGTCTCCTATCCAAGCTGGACGACAGAGCCACACCGCCTGGATTCTGATCCCCCTCTGTCCCTTTGGAGCTGTGAGACCCTGGGGAAGTCATTCAACAGCTCTTCGACTCAATTCCCCATTTCTTTTTTTTTTTTTAAAGATTTTTTTTAATTTATTTATTTGACAGACAGAGATCACAAGTAGGCAGAGAGGCAGGCAGAGAGAGAGGAGGAAGCAGGCTCCTGGCTGAGCAGGGAGCCTGATGCGGGGCTCGATCCCAGGACCTGGAATCATGACCTGAGCCGGAGGCAGAGGCTTAACCCACTGAGCCACCCAGGCGCCCCTCAATTCCCCATTTCTATAATAAGGACACTGCCCCTGGCCTGGGTGACTCAGTCCACTGAGCATCAGACTCTTGATTTCAGCTAGGTCGTGATCTCGGGGTCCTGGGATTGAGCCCTGCATGGGGTCCCATGCACAGCAGGGAGTCTGCCTGAGGTTCTCTCCCTCTCCCTGTGCCCTTTTCCCCGCTGGTGCATACTCTCTCTCAAATAAATTAATTAATTAAAAAATAAATAAATAAGGGTGCCGCCCTTGCCTCATAGGGATGGGGTAAGGATTAAACAAGTGAATACAAGAGGGCAGTGCCTGACAAGTGATGTGGGCTCTCAGAGAGTTAACCATGCTATTAGTCAGTAAATAAGGCTGTGACGAACACCCCTGCAGAGAGCAGGATTTCATAAGGACTCTCGCAATCTTCTGAAAGGTGAGGAAACCAGGTCCCAAAGCATTGGCTCTCTCAGGGTCACACAACCAGTAGGGTCAAAACCTGAGAGAGTGGGGAGAGCTAGTATCAAGGGCCCTCACTGCTCCCCAAGACTCTGAGGTGTCTTACTTCGGATCTCATCGTTGCTCATTCACATCACTCCTGAAAGTTGGGCTGTCATCTTCATTTGAGAGAGGAGCAGAGAGAGACATGAAGCTTCCAACCCTGTCTCCCCGACTCCAGATGCCCTTCTTCCAGTCCCCTCTCCCTGGCCAGCAGATCTCCATTACAAGCTGCCAGTACTGGCCAGAGTATGTCTTGTAAGTGTTAATCCCAGGAAGGAGGGAAAATGACTTCACCATCCTGGGAGAGGCAGAAAGGACCTTTGTAAACTCAGACAGGGAGTCAGCCTGCTGCTGCCTTCAGATGTGGAGCCTGAAAGACCACGGTCACATGGCAAATGCGTTCTAGAGCAGCAGGGACTGCTGTGTGGACCCGCTGTGGGGAGTAGCGGTTTCACAGCTCTCATGGAGGCATCATTCATTCATGCCTGCTTTCATTCCACACCCATTTCCTGCTTGTGCTGGGAGGTCACCCATGAAGTTGTCATGTTCTAGAGAGAAAGATCCAGAAACAGACATGTACCACAGACAACACTGGGATGAACTCTCCTGGGAGGGCTTCCTGAGAGAGGGCCCAGGAAGATGAGCACTGAAGGTCCAGAAGTTGTTAGCCGGGTGAAGGGAAGGCCCTTCCATTTGGCTGCCTGTGTACATGGCCTCCGTCATCGTCACGTTTCCCAGTGTATCATCTAAAGGAACTAGAGATGCAGAATAATTCATTGGGAGTCATTCTCAACATGGTAGCCTTCATACTCTTTCCCAGTGTACGTTGAGATTAACCCCATCATGAGTCTGGGAGTCTGAAATGAAACAGTGTGTTGGGGGAGAAAGAGCAGACGCTGTAGGACCCGGCAGCTCTGAATTCAAATCCTAACCACCCATCTACTAGCTGAGTGGCCTGGAGAAAATTGCCCAACATCTCTGAATTTATTTGTCACTTTTAAAATGGACATAACCAGGCCTACCTGTGGTAAGCAGAATCCTGGCTCCCCCAGTGTGTCCCCATCCTGATTCTTGGAAGCATGACTATGTCACCTTACACAGCAAAAGAAGCTTTGCAGGTGTGAAGATGTTAAGGATCTAGAGATAGGGAGGTTATCCTGGATTAACCAAGTGACCCAGAGTCATCACTGCTGTTCTTCAAAGTGAAAGAGAGAGGCAGGGGTCAATGTCAGAGAAGGAAATGGAGGGACAGAAGCAGAGGCTAGAGTGGCAGTTGCTGGAGGAAGGGTCCACGAGCCACAGCAAGCAGATGGCCTCCAGAAGCGGGAAAGCAAGGAACAGATTCTCACATAGAGCCCCCAGAAGGATCACAGCCCTGCCAACAGCTGTGATTTTTGCCCCCTGAGGCCCATTTTAGACCTCGGACCTCAGAGCGGTAAGAGACTGTGTTCCAACCATTATGTTGTGGGTGACACAGCCCCAGGAGAGGAAGCCACTGCCTTCCAGAACTGTCGTGGAAGCAAACCTCAAAGTGCAGGAAGGCCCACTGCAGCATTGCCGACAGTCAATACCCAGTAAATCCTGGGGCCTTTCCAAAGTTTTTATTCCCTTGCTTCCAAATATGGAGACACTGTTTCATCCAACCCTGCGAGGCAGCCACCTATCAAGAAGGACTTCCCAGTGTGTTTTCTTCTTCCCGAGATTTTGACAGTCTGCTAAAATGGCCTTGGGGCATAATCAACTTGAGAAGGCCATGTTTGTAAATTTGATTGGGAATTAACCTTGGCTCCTGGCATTGCTCATCAGTGTGGACATCTGTAAACAACCGCATTTTGCAGAAACAGCTGGTTTTCCAAATGGTCTTTCTCCATGAGGCACCAACTCTCCGAGTGAACTCCGAGTGTCACCGGGCCCCACAGCCCCGAGCAGGGGCTGCAACCTGGGGCGGCAGCAGCTTGTGGAGCACGAGCCTCATTCCTTCAAGCAGTGGAGACTGCTTTTTCAAATCGGGGGAATCGTTCCTCACAATAAGTTTGTGTGTGGTTGTCAGGAATGGACTATGCTGTAGTGTTGAAGTTAAAAAAGAAAAAAAAAAATCCTACTGGTTTCCACCACCCCCTCTGCTTCCAGAACAAACTCAGAATAAAAACCTTTAGAGTTCACAGCTGCATCTCGAGCCCCTGGGTCTGGTGTTCCTGGATGAGAAAGTGGGTTCAGGCAACAGAGCAGGATGGTGGGGTGTTTGGGCTCTGTGGTTTCGTGGCCCTCAGCTTACTAGCTGGGTGACCTCGGGCTGGTTACTGAACCTCCCTGAGCCCCTGTGTTCCCTAAGGGAAAGTGGGAGTAATATAAGTCTATACCTCAACAGATCTCATCATGAGAATTATACAGTAATTCACAGCACTTGGCATAAAGCACATAATCAGTAAATGTTAATTATTATTATGGGTTGAGTTGTTAATCCTTATATAATAAACAACATTTATATGTTGAACTTCTAACTCCCAGTACCTCAGAACATAGTCATTGCTAAGATAAGATCAATCTGAAATAGGGGGACCTCTAATCCAATATGATTGTCATCCTTATTAAAGGAAGGGGAATTTGGGGGCACCTGGGTGGCTCAGTTAGTTAAGCATCTGCCTTTGGCTCAGGTCATGATCCCAGGGTCCTGGGATCGAGCCCCACATTGGGAAGTCTGCTTCTCCCTCTCCCACTCCCCTTGCCTATTCTCGCTCTCAAATAAATAAAATCTTTATTACACATAAAAAAGGGGGGGGATTTGGACACGAACATGCATACAGAGAGAACGCCTTGTAAATTTTGAAGGCCTGCTGAAAAAGCCAAGGAACTACCAGAAGTCAGGAGAAAAGCCTAGAACAGATCCTTCTCTGCACCTTCGGCAGGAGCACGGCTCTGCTGGCACCTTGATCCTGGACTCCCAGCCTGCAGAACTATGAGAGAAGAAATGTCTGTTATTTAAGCTATTTGTGGTCCTTCTTATGGCAGCCCTAGCAAACAAATACAGCCTTTGTTGGTTATGAATATTCCAGAAGAGAACCAAACATATGCTAAGGAAAAAGCTGAAAATGCCTTACACTGGGGCCAGACTGTTTATTCCTTCAACGCTCAGCAAATGCTGGTTGGGTCCCTGCTCTGTGCCAAGTGTAAGTCTAGCTGTGTGGGGTGCATGCATGGATGGAAGAGACGAAGACCCTCACCGTGGAGAAGGTGAGCTCCTAGCCAGGGACAGATAATGAATGGCAACATGAGTAGGTCAAACTGTGGTGGTCTAGGTAGGGAAGGATGTAGTGAGGAACATTGGTGCCAGTTGAAGGGGACCAAGATGGGGGCAGTTGCTGTATTAGATGGTGATTCGGATCAAGGGATGAGGGAGCTGTCACCCAGATATCCAGGTTGGAGGACAGATTAACTCAGGGGTGCGTAGGTCTGTAGGGTGGGCAGGGCACCAATCAGCAGTGGCCTTCAGTGGGGAGAGACACAACCAGCCAAAATGTGCCTGGAGAAAGGGAGCCAGGAACCAACACCCTGGTCTCGTTCTCTTCTTTCCTTCCTCATTTCTTACCAGTGCCCAGGCTGCTGACACCAGCTGGATGCAGAAGGCAAGGGGGCTGTTGATCTGTGGATGTGGCCCTCCTCCAAGACACAGAGCAGGGCAGAGCAGGGACCTGGAGAGGCACCCAAGCAGGAGCAGGTCTGTAAGATTGAGGGGGGTCACCTGCTGGAGGGGCACCCCTGGGGTGGAGAAAGCAGAGCACCACAGTGCATTTTAGAAGGATCCCTCTGGCCTCTGTAAAGACAGATGTGAGCAGATGTGGAGAGGGCAGAGCAGGGCATCTTGTAAAGAGGCTCACTTTCCCAGGGAATTATCAGAACAAGGGTGCTCTAAACCTGGCTTCCAAACGACTAAGTTCAGCTCATTCTCCTTTACAGACGACATTTCCTCTTGATAAATCACAGTTCTGAGGCACTTCTGTGAGCGGCAGAAGGGCGGGAGGAAACAAGCCCCATCTCCACTAAAATGTTAGAGTTGGCCCTGTTTATCTAATGCAACTTACAGGCACTTGGCAGAGGGGAGGGCCCACATGAAGCAAAAGAGGAACCAGATTTCTCCTTCCTCCCCCAAACTCCCAGGGGTGGGGGGCAAGTAGTGGCCAGGGCTCCATCCATACCGGCAGCATGCATGTGGACACGGGGGCTCCCCTGGTTCTGAGGGCTCTTCCTCACTGGAGGAGCAGAGAGGACCACCCCAAGCAGACAGGCAGTTCTGCCCCGGAAGCCCGTTTCCCTGCAGTCCCTGCTCCCACCCACTCCCAAGTGATAATATCTTTTTATCCGGTGGTTCTATTTCTGAGTTTGGCCAAGGACACAGCTGCGGGCAAGTTCATTCCCTGCAGCCCACCCTCTGGCTCCCAGAACGTGCTCCCAATGCTGTATTTCCCACCAAATGTCTTCTGATTCCCTACCCATCTCTCTGTTAGGCTTCCTTTGGCTTTGGCTTCCTGGCATCTGGGCTGGTCCCACCAGCTCCGCCCATCAAAGGGAAGGGAAGACACAGCTCCTGGGGGCTCTGGTGGAGACTTTGTTCCTTCATGTTAGCTCCAAGTACCAGCTGCCCCCCCCAACTCACCTGGCCCCCAGGCTGTCTTGGCTCCGTGCTCCTGATGGTGGAACACTGATTTCTCAGTCAGCTGGCCACTCCATGGTTCTTCCTCAACTCCTTTTCTTTAAAAGCTTTTTTCCCACTTGCCCCAAAATGAGAACAGTTTATTTTTTATTTTTTAATTTATTTTGTGTTATGTTAGTGACCATAAAATACATTAGTTTCTGATGCAGCATTCCAAGATTCATTGTTTATGCACCACACCCAGTGCTCCATGCAATATGTGCCCTCCTTAATACCCACCACCAGGCTCACCCATCCCCTTACTCCCCTCACCTCCAAAACCCTCAGTTTGTTTCTCGGAGTCAACAGTCTCTCATGGTTCATCTCCCCCTCTGATTTCCCCCAATTCACTTTCCCTTTCCTTCTCCTAATGTCCTCCATGTTATTCCTTATGCTCCACAAATAAGTGAAACCATATGATAATTGACTTTCTCTGCTTGACTTATTTCACTCAGCATAATCTTCTCCAGTACCATCCATGTTGATGCAAAAGCTGGGTATTCGTCCTATCTGATGGCTGAATAATATTCTATTGTATATATGAACCATATCTTCTTTATCCATTCGTCTGTTAAAGGGCATCTCGGCTCTTTCCACAGTTTGGCAATTGTGGACATTGCTGCTATGAACATTGGGTTGCACATGCCCCTTCTTCTCACTACATCTGTATCTTCGAGGTAAATACCCAGTAGTGCAATTGCCAAGTAATAGGGTAGCTCTTTTTCTAACTTTTGAGGAATCTCCACACTGTTTTCCAACGTGGCTGCACTTTGCAACTTGCATTCCCACTAATAGTGTAAGAGGGTTCCCCTTTCTCCACATCCTCTCCAACACTTGTTGTTTTCTGCCTTGTTGATCTTTGCAATTCTAACTGGTGTAAGGTGGTATCTCAACGTGGTTTTAATTTGAATTTCCCTGATTGCTAATGATGATGAACATTTTTTCATGTGTCTGCTGGTCATTTATATGTCTTCATCGGAGAAGTGTCTGTTCATGTCTTCTGCCCTTTTTTTGACATGATTATCTGTTTTTGGGTGTTGAGTTTGAGTTCCTTATAGACTGGATATCAGCCCTTTGTCTGTAGTGTCATTTGCAAACATTCCGTGGGTTGCCTCTTTGTTTTGTTGATTGTTTCCTTTGCTGTGCAGAAGCTTTTGATCTTGATAAAGTCCCAAAAGTTCAATTTTGTTTTTGTTTCCTTTGCCTTTGGAGATGTGTTTAAATTTATGATCATAAACCTCTTTTTAAAAAATATTTTATTTATTCATTTGAGAGAGAGAAAAGGCAGGGGAGGGATAGGAGGAGAGGGAGAAGCAGACTCCCTGCTGAACAGGGAGCCTTATGTGGAGCTCCATTTCAGGACCCTGAGATCATGACCTGAGCCGAAGGCAGATGCTTAACCGACTGAACCACCCAGGCACCCCAATGATCATAAGCCTCTTAAGAACCAACTACCTTTTCCTTTTTTGAGAAGGGAGGGGGGATTGTATTTCCCTTAGAAGCTGTAGAAGCTAGGGCTATGACCCAAGGAAAAACTTTTCCCAAGACTTGAGAACTTGGAAAGGCCTAGTCTAGTGCCAGGCTTTCCTTTTATTCCATTTGGTCCCTATACATATCTGATTTTGCACTTCAGTTAAAATATCTCATGACCATTTAAATTTAATATACTTAAGAACTGTGGGCCACCCTGGAAAGATTATCATTTAAAAAGTAGTTTTTTTCATTTCTTACAACTTTGGCCCAAACAGATATCACAGATCTCACACATTTATCTTTTCTTTTTTTTTTTTTTTTTTAAGTAGGCACTATGCCTAACATGGGGCTTGAACTCAGGGCCCTGAAATCAAGTGTCACATGCCCTACCAACTGAGCAACCCAGGCGCCCCTCACACATTCATCTGTTAAATAGAAATTTCTGAACAAAATTTGTTTCAATGGATTATTTTTGGTTTTTAATTTAAACAGCCTGTTCCAAGTAGAAAATTATTTCTGGGACCCTGTTTTCCGAACAGACCTTAAAACTCCATTAACTTGCAGATACCCACAGCTTTCCAAGGTCTCTGTTTTTCAGACAGAGATTTTTTTTTTCAGACAGAGATTTGTGAAAGCAAAAATTAACACTTGCAGACTTAAAACAGAAGTACTAGCGATACTGAAACTTGACACTCCTTCTCATGCAGCCTGCCTTTGCTTTCTCTTCTCTGCCGAGAGCACTGAATCCACAGTAAAGAAACCATTCCCGTTCCTTTCTGTCGGGTGTGGCCCGCACACCCTGAGACAGCAAATGAAAAGATGACTCCAGACACCTGAGTAAAAGAAAGAAGAGGCCTGGGGACGAGGCGCTCTAGTGGTGAAAGGCCTTAAGCCAAGCTTTGTCTCCACTGTTATTGGGATGGTATCAATACATCAGGCGTAAACACAAAGCCAGGAGGAAAGTGTAACCTTCATGGTTAGGACAGTAATATACAGGGCAGTGTGTGATAAGGGCAAGGAGGCAAGGAGTCCGTGAAGTACGTGATCACCACAGGTGCCTGTCTTCCTTCAAAACTCCAACACTGACTCCCTAGATGAACCTTGAGCAGCATAAGAATCTGGCCACTTTCTGCCAAGAAACTTCAAAGGACGCCTGGTGTTCCGGGCACTCCTCCTTTGCTTTTCAATTAGTCTCATCCAGGAAGACATAGACAAGTCAGATTTTGTCTCTCCAGGCACTGTGCATTCACACACTTTCTCCCATCCTTCCAGAACTAAAGCCTTGGGAGTAATCCAGCTTCTGCCTGAAGGCTCAAGAATGGCAGGTGTGTCAAGGGCTCCTCAGGGACCCCACCCCCCCCCCAAATCGTTACAATCGAGGACAGCCATTTGGGATACTTGGGTTCAGGCCCCAGTTTAGGAGCCATCATTCCCCAGTGTTGTGTGTGTGTATGTGGGAGAGAAAGGCACAGTAGGTTTCAAGAAATGGCTGTGGTAGTTGTCACCCTGTACCCCCTCAGTCCCTGGTCTTTATGTGTGCCCCTAGGCTAAGTGCCAACCCATCACAAGCACCCAGTACACAGCTGTTTGAATAAGACCCAGGAAAGGTGCATCTGAAACCAGGACAGAGTGCTCTGCCTGTTCTGGGATCCTCACCTCCCGCCTGGGAGCAACCAGGTGGCATGTTCTGAGGGCGTCCAAGGCCCCACCAACGGCCCTTCCTCCTTCTGGAGCCCCACAGCCAGCCCTTGCTCACAAGGAGCACATCAAGCCACGTAGAGGCTGACGTTATGGGAAGAACAGAAAGGGAAAGGACCCCCTGGAATGGGGCAGGAAGAACTGGGCATCCCTTAGGATCTTGTTGAGGGATAAACTGTTAGAGGGCTCTGCAGTCCCCCAGATGTGAGGAATTCTGCCAAGCACAGAGTAGTTATTTCACACACTTTATACTGAGATGTATGCAAAGAATTACAATAGAGACAGAGATTGGCCTATAAAATTCATACGAAGTAATGTCTATAAATACTATAAATGCACATTAAGTCAGCTTTGAGTCACTCCTGAAATAAATGATATTTTAGATCCAATTTTCCTTCTCTCCATCCCTTCCATCTTTCTTCATGTGTTTCATCATTGAACAACATGCCAAGCTCTGCTCTGCGTTGGACATGACCTCCCCATGTTGGTTTGCCAAAGCTGCAAAACAAAGTACCCCAGACAGAGGGGGGCAGGCAACAGATATTTATTGTCTCACTGTTCTGGAGGCCAGAAGTCTGAGATCCAGGCGTCAGAGGGCAGATTCCTCCTGAGGCTGTGAGAGAGAATCTGTTCCAGACCTCTCCTGGAGCATCTGGTGCTTGGCTGGTGATCTGTGGTGTTCCTCAGCTTGGAGACCACCACCCTGACCCCTGCCTTCATCCTCATATGGCATTCTCCCTGTGTGCCTGTCTGTGTCCAAATTTCCTCTTTTTATAAGGGCACCAGTCCCATGGGATTAGGGCCCATCCTAATGTCCTCACTAAATTTGAGTACCTCTGTAAAGACACTATTGCCAAATAAAGTCACATTCTAAGGTAGTGGTCAGGACTTCAACATATCTTTTTGAGGGAAGGGCAATTCAAACCATAAGATTCACCAAGGGCAAGGTCTCCTGTCTCCTCCATCTCACTGTCCCTATGCCAGAGCCTTATATGAAGAAGGAAAGCCATGGGAGACTGCATTTATCTTTTTGCGACATCTTCATGTGCCAGTAAGGAAAGGCAGTATAGGGCAGGAATTAAGAGCAAGAATCTGGAACCAGAATGCCTGGCCTTGAATGCTGGCCCTGCCACTGTGTGACCTTGGGCAGGCTGCTAAACTCTCTGAGCTGCTACATACTCATAGAGGTGCTATGAGGTTAAAGTGTTACTATATGTAAAGCTTCTAGAACCATACCTGGTACATAGTAAGTGCTATAGAATGTTCACTGCATAGTAATCAAGATAGCATTGTGTTGGCATAAGGACTGCTGTACAGACCAACAGAACAGAATTGAATCCAGAAATACAAAAGATGCCAAAGAAATTCAATGGGGAAAGTTAGTCTTACCATAAGTACCATAAAAACTTCATATTCACATGGAAAAAGCAAAAGAACCCTTACCTCATGCCACATACAAATTAACTCAAAATGGACCATGGACTGAACCATAGAATATAAAATTATAAAATTTCTAGAAGGGAACATAGGAGGAAGTCTTTGCAACCCTGGGGTAGGCAGAGATTTCTTAGATGGGGCAGAAAAAGAATGGACCCTTTTTTAAAAATTGATTAATTGGATTTCATCAAAATTTAAAACTGTGGCTACATAGAAGAGCTTGTGAAGGAAATGGAAAGGCAGGCCAGACTGGAAAATAGCCACAAAGTACCCAGCTTACCACAAGCTTGAATCCCAAAGATATAAAGGACTCTTAAAATACAACAGAAACAGGACCAGGAGCCTGCTTAGAAAAATGAACAAAAGACTTGGGCAGACACGGTACAAAAGAAGATATCAGAAGCATCATTAAACAGATGATGCTGTCTCGACACCATAAGGCAGCAAGGAAATTAAAACTAAAACCCACAGTGAGATATAACTGTTCACCTTAAGGATGATTAAAACCAAAATAGCTGATAATACCCAGTGTTGATGAAAATGTGGAGCCACTGGAACTTTTATACATGGCCGGTGGGAATCTGAAATGGTACAACCCTTTGGAAAACAGTTTGGCTTTTTCTTATAGAAAATTTTACCCATAAAATCCACACATTCTTTTCATGAGTATTAACTCAAGAGAAAGCAAAGCATATAACTACACAAAGAGACTTGGACTCCAATGTTTACAACAGCTTTTGTCATAAGAGCTCAAACTGAAACAGCCCAGACGTCCATCAACTGGTGAATGGAGAAACACACTGTGGTATATCCATTCAGTGGAATACTACTCAGCACTAACAAGGAATGGTGTTTACAACAGGGATGAATCTCAAAAGTGTAGCAATCACCACGGTCCCTGGGTGGTGCAGTTGGTGAGATGTCTGACTCTTCATTTTGACTCAGGTCCTGATCCCAGGTCATGATCTCAGGATTGTGGGATTGAGTCCTGAGTCGTGCTCCACACTCAGCATGGAGTCTGCTTAGGATTCTCTCTCCCTCTCCCTCTGCCCATATATGTACTTGCTCACTTGCTCGCTCTCTCTCTCTCCCCCTCTCTTTCAAATAGATAAATAAATCTTCTTTTAAAAAAAAAAGTATAGCAATCACCAATATAGAATTCTAACCTAATCTAGACTAATCTAATCTAGAGTAATGGAAAGCACATCAGTGGTTGCCTGCAGCTAGGGAAAGGGGCATAGGGAACTTTGGCGTGATAGAAATGTTCTGTATCTTGATGTGGTCATGCCTTTATGGGTGTATAAGTTTGTTAAAACATACCAAATTGTACAATTAAAATCAGTACATTTTATTGAATCTACCCAAGAATTTAATCTAAGTCAGTAAAATTGATTTTTAAATACTAACAACAACAAAAGACCTTCTCTCTATTATTCCTTCAGCAATCCTAGCATGGTGGGGTGGGCAGTAGGTGCTGGGTACATGACTGCCAACTGGCTGAATAACCCTGTGGCCCAGGAGTCCCCAGAAAGGATTTCTTAGAGGCTGATAGTCCATCTCCAGCTGACCTCATGTAACCTTCAGAGGCCACTGTTCATCTTGAGTTAATGTTTTCACTAATGACTTTAATGCTGAGTGGAAAACCATGTTTACCCTAATCCCTTTGGACAGGCTGCCCTTTAAAATGATTTAAAAGAGGCAGAGATGAAGAAAAGAGCCCTGAGGACTGATTGGATTTCCCACTAGGGTGGACAGAATTGTTTTCATTTCTTTCTTTCTCACAGCTCTTTCTTTGGTGTCTTCCTACACATCTTCAGAGACTGTTTCCAAATCAGGGACAGTGTTTCCAGCTCTGTCTTGGCTTGGGCTACTGATTCATCCGGAGACTTTAGGGAAACAAAATAGCCAGATCCCCATGCCGACTCCAAAACTCTTGGATGTTGGCCTCATGATGTAAGACAGTGGGTGTCAACAAGTTTATATCTGGGACACACTTGCTGACACTGGAATTGTTGCTGGTGCCTTTGAAGAAACTAAAACAAACCAAAAGAAAAAAGAAAAAACACTCAAAACACCGAAGTCAGTAACAAGTACATGTTAATCTTGATATAACAATGCATCACGTGTTCATCTCAGGGTGGCAACTTAAGTGCTTGGTGTCTCACAGTGGCTGTGATGGTCATCATGGTAATTTCTCTCGTCATTTCGGTGCTCTGTCACTGGGCACTGGAACCCAAGGAGACAAAGCTGCCACACATTCCAGCTGTGAGCCACCTTTGTCTTGAGTGACAGTTCCACTGTAGGGAATGGTGATGCCATCCTGAGACTGTAGCAAAGACATTTCACACGGTGAAGTTTTCCATGTGTGGGGTGTTGGAAACCCCCCATGGACAGGAGAAGAGTAATGATTTTTGATTCAGGGAATTGCGTCTCTAATGCTTTACCTAAGTCTATGCTTTAGACTTTCTTTTTAATTAAAACAAAGCTTATTGGGGAAAATTTGGAAAAGACCAAAAAATAACAACTAAAAGAATAGTCACATATTTCCCCAAACAGAGTTAGCCATTATAATTATTTTTGCATAAATTTTTCCAGGGTAGATTAGTTCAACAGAATCATAATTTACCAAACTGTGTCCATGAGGATATGGGAGATAGAGTTCTAGGTCCTGCTCTTTTCCCTTAAAATCATAACCTGAGGATTTTTCTGTTCTTTAACATTCTTTTTTTAATTATTTTTATTAACATATAATGCATTATTTTCCCCAGGGGTACAGGACTGTGAATCATCAGGCTTACACATTTCACAACACTCATCATAGCACATACCCTCCCCAGAACCCATAATAAATTTCTTTTTTTTTTTTTTAAAGATTTTATTTATTTATTTGACAGAGAGAGATCACAAGTAGACAGAGAGGCAGGCAGAGAGAGAGAGAGAGGGAAGCAGGCTCCCTGCCGAGCAGAGAGCCCGATGCGGGCCTCGATCCCAGGACCCTGAGATCATGACCTGAGCCGAAGGCAGCGGCTTAACCCACTGAGCCACCCAGGCGCCCCCATAATAAATTTCTTTTAAAATATGTGAATTCCTAGGTCATTGTCATCTGGATATTCCAGTATTTATTGAAAAATTCAATCGTTGGTGGACTTCTGGATGGTTTCTGTTTCCTCACTAGTATAAATTACCCTACATTTGAAGATCTTTGTCCATGAATCTTCCACCAAATGTCTGTTTTCCTAGGATAAATATCCAAAGGCAAATGACTGAATCTAAGAGTGTGTATATGTCTTCAGCCATCCCTGCAGTGTGTGGAGAGCATGTGTTCTGCTTCCTTATCTCTCAGTAGCTCTGTGTGACTTTTGGCAAACCCCAGAACCTCTAATCCGGGGTGTCCCTGACCTTCCCCATCCTCCACTCCAACCCCCATCCAGGGACCTGTTGCCCCTGTGCATGTTGCTGTTGCCCCAAAGTCCCTATCTGGGCCTTCCCTTTGATGGGACCCAAGTCATAAGGGTTTGAGGAAGAGAGATAACTTAGATACTGGCCCATCTTTCTCTTTAGAACTTTCTCAATATTTGCTGATCTTTGCTGCCTTCATGGGTCTCAGTGGGCCTGGCTTCCCACTGAGTGACCATAGCATCTTCATCGTCCTTCTCTGCAGTGTGTGAACTCTCACACCTACCTCACAAAGATAACCCTCCAGTCAGTAAGCATACATTGGCTCAACATCAACCAACATGTTGGCTCAACACTCAACGTGTGCTCTTCTAGATTCTGAGAAACCAAGATGAGGCTCCCAGCTTTCAGGGGAGGACACGGTCAGGAATAAGGTGCCATGTGTCTGGGTGGGACAGGGGGCTATTACAAAGTGGTGGCTTGGTCTCTTTCCAGTTCAGAAAATTTTAATGTCTCAGGAACCAGAAAAGACTTTGTAGATGATCCCAACTCTACCTCCTACCAGCCACATGACCTTAGACAAGTTCCCAAAACCTCTGTGATTCAGTTTCTGTGACTGACAACTAATTGGTCCTCCTTAATAAAGTTGCCATGGGGACTAAGTAAACTGATGCATGATAAATGCTTAGTGCAGCCTCTGGCCCATACAGGCACTGGGCAGATGGCTGTCATCCACCCCAACCCAGCGTAGTTGGAAGAGAGCAAGGAAGACATGGAAGGGTACCTGAATGACTCAAAGCCACACAGCCATTTAGGGGCAGGAACTGGGATAGACCCAGGCCAACCCTTGACCCCGTATTCTGGGGTAGCTGGGTGGCTCAGTCAGTTAAGCATCCAACTCTTGATTTTAGCTCAGGTCATGATCTCAGGGTCCTGGGATTGAGCCTCATGCTGGGCTCCATACTCAGCTGGGGGTCTGCTAGAGGATTCTGTCCCTCTGCCCCTCTTCCCAATTTTGCTCTCTCTTTCAAATAAATGAATGAATAAATGATACCTCCCTCTTCTGCCATTTGTTGGAAGCTCCGTTGCTCAAAAGTCTGCTTCTGGCACTGTGAGTTCTCGGCCTCTGATCTCATGGCTGCTCTGCCAAGATGGTCTAACCGTTTCCATTTGCCAGGTAAGGAACTGAGGTTCACAGAAGCCAAATCACCTGTCCTGGGCATAGAGCCAGGACTCAAACCCAGGTCTGCCCGTTTCAGGTCCATGCGTCTCTGGATGCCACCTGTGCTCTGCTCTGTCAGGTCAGGGGTCAAGGGAGGCCAAAGTTTAGCTGTTTGAGTCTGTCCTGCTCTCCCAGGCTGCAGAGGGAAAGGCTTCCTGGGGCAGTTGCAGATGTTTCCCAGTCATCTGGCCATCAGCCAAGCATGGTTTCCACTCTGACTTTCCACACCAGAGCCCCTCAGTTCCCTTGGTGTTTCCACCAAGGTACCCAGGCAGCACCCCGTGGCCAACTTGTGGGTACTCCGCTGGCCTAGAGCTGTGCCCGCTCATCTCTCGGTGTGCACTTGGCCATGTGGAGCAACAGCCGATGCCAGCTCCAGGAGAGCTTGACCAGAGGGCTTCTTACCCCCTGCCCTCCTCAGAGCAGGGATGAGGGAAGAGAGAAAGGAGGAGGGCCCTGGGTTTCCTGCGGCAAGACTCCTTCAGGCTTTGAGGCAGGATTGTGGCGGTTCGATTTGATGCTTTGGCTTTTGAACCATCACGTGAAGCTGGCAGACAGGAGGAGCACCTGCTCCAGCTTCGCGGCCCTCCGCAGTGTCGCTCCCTTCCCTTATCCAGACCGGATGGCTCATTTGACCAGGGCCTTTGTTTCCACTGGTCCTTCCGTCTGACAAGCTCCTGCTACTGTTGCCTCCTTCAGGAAGCCTTGCCTGATAGCTCAGTGGAGAAAAGCTGTGCATCTTTATTCAGATGCTCTGAGTTCAAGTTTTCTCCCCGACCCCCACCCATCTCTGTCTCTGTCTCTCTCTCACCGGCTGTGTGACAGTCAGTGAGATACTTCACTTCTCTGATCCTCAAGGTTTTCTTTCTGTGCACTGGGATGGGGAAGGGAAAAAGAGGGAAGTTCTTTGGCATAATCGGAAAACTCGTTATGTGTTTTGGAATGCAGTCTCTTATTGACTATCTGCCCCTTCCAGACAGCCTTGTTGGAGGCTATTTTGGACCTCCTTTCACAGATAAAAGCCCTGAGGCTCTGGGAGGAGAAGTCATTTGCCCAAGCTCACACATGTGGAAAGTGGTTGACTCAGGATTTAAACCCAAGTCTGCCTGTCTCAGAAACTTAGCCACATTGCTATTTTTCAGGGTCGTTGGCATTTGAAGGAGGTCAATGAAGCGCCCCACCTTGGCCCCATTGAGAGGTAGACCCAGAGGCCAGCCAGGTAGAGGTTAGTGACAGTCTTACAGCTTTGGGAAGCTGGGCCAGGGGACATGGCTTCAGGAGCTGAGTCACAGGAGCTTCCTGCTGTCACATCCCCGAGTGAAACTGACCCACCCAGGCACAGGCAGAGTGGAAAACGCCTGAACCTTGTCTGCCCACTCCCAGCCCCGGGCCCCTGCCTTGGGAGTGTGCCCCTAGAGAGTCGACAGCACAGAGGTATTAGGAGTGGAGTGACCTTGCTTTCTGTGGCAGGCAGGCTCCAAGGAGTGGGTGAAGGGCTACAGCAATCATGTCCATTGGGTTCCTTTTACAGATAAGCTCACCCTTCCATAATGAGGAGAGGTAAGTGTCTGAACATGTGGCAAGTGCTCAAGGATAGTGACTTCTTCTCCCTCCCTTTCTCATAAAGACCTTTTGTTCTTTGGCTATGGCCATGGAGAAAGTGACTAGGCTATTTGAAGGTCAAATATGTCTTTTACCATGAGCCCACTGCTGATTCCCAGTACCACGTTCCCCTTCTCCTGCTGCTAGAAGTGAAGTAATAGCCATCTCTCTCATCCTGACCTAGGGCTTGGTCATCGAGCGCCTGGGACGGAGACCCCTCCTCATGGGCGGCTTTGGGATGATGGCCCTCTTCTTTGGGATCCTCACCATCACGCTGACATTGCAGGTGAGAGGATATGCCTGTCATACCCTGAGGGAGGTCAGCATGGAGCTGGCTTCCTGCTTGGGTGCTCTGGGGTTGGGTTCCAGCAGGGTCTCTGCTCCTCGGGTCCCCATCTCTAAAATAAGACAGTTGTCCCTGTACCCAGGGGTCTTAGGAGGATTAAATGAGAAAATGTGCCTACAGTACTTGGAAGGGCACCTGAACATGACAAGTGCTAGGGGAATGTAGATTTGGGGAAATGCCAATGGTGAAAGTGGTATTTTTCCCCTTAATGGAGACAGGCAACTGAGGCATGAATATAAATGAAGAAGTCGCTCAAGGTTTCCCAGCTAGTAAATGGCAGAGCTGGGATGAGATTCCACAATCTTGGGGTTTCCTTCCATGCCCCTCCCACCCCCCTGCGCAGTCAGGACAGCTTGCAAGGACAGAGCACCTTCTTGGTGCCTGGAGTCTGGCTCAGCACCAGGTGCACCACGGTGGTCAATGAATCTTGGCATTTTCCAAAAACGAATCCCTGAGTGGAAAGTCACACGTGTCAATCATTTGCCTCCATGTCCCAAAAACCTCTCAAAAAAGGCATTATTAGGGGTTCCTGAGTGGCTCAGTGGGTTAAGGCCTCTGCCTTCGGCTCAGGTCATGATCCCAGGGTCCTGGGATCGAGCCCCGCATTGGGCTCTCTGCTCAGCAAGAACCCTGCCTCCCCTTCTCTCTATGCCTGCCTCTCTGCCTACTTGTGATTTCTGTCAAATAAATAAATAAAATCTTAAAAAAAAAAAAAGCAATATTAGCGTGGTGGCACCTAATGAACAGCAACTCGTCCTTCAGAAAGGAGGTGCTGCTGGGTGCTCTTACCAGGCAGGAGGCAGAAACGTCTTCCGGGGTGGGCAGAGGTGGTGATGTGCTGGCAGTGACCCCTCCCTCCCAAATGCCCGACCAGGGTTGTCCTGCACATGGTGCCTTGCAGGCCCCTCAGACTGATCAAGCTGGGTCTTTCACCAGTTGGGTGATATTCTGGGATGTTGTCTTTCTGCAGCTGTGGCAGAGCTTTGGAAAAGCAGCCTAGAGCAAATGGGCCCCCCTAGGCCTCACTTCACAAGGTTTCAGAGCTCTTTCCTGCTTGGCAGACCTTGTCTGCCTCTGTCCCCACTTCTCTGCTCCCCAGCCCCATTCTCTGGCAGCCTCCAAAGAGCCTGCCCTTTCCTCTTCCTGGGGCCCTCCTCTGATCAACCGGCTTCTCTGCTTTCCAAACTCAAGAAGCTCTGGGCATCTCTTAGATACCTCTTCCTCCAGGAAGCCTTCCCCTACCCCATGACTCAGTGAGGCACCTTCTGTGTTCCCAGGGACCCCAGGGGCAACCCTGTAGTATCACTTCTCATACAGGATTGCCTTTCCCTATTGACTCCTCTCTCTTTTCTTATACAGTTGTGGGAACAGGGGCCATGCCTGTATCATTTCTGTATTCCTACCTCCCAGTCCAGTGCATGGCACCCAGGAGGAACTAAGAACAGTCTGCCAAATGAACGAATAGATGGATGGACGGATGGATGGATGGATGGATGGATGGACAGATGATGGATCATGGATGGATGGATGGATGGATGGATGGTGGATCATGGATGGATGAGTGAATGTATGAATAGATGATGGATGGATGGATAATGGATGGATGAGTGAATGTATGAATAGATGATGGATGGATGGATAATGGGTCGTTGGGTGGATGGATGGATGGACGGATGGATGGATAGGTGATGGATGATGGATGGAAGAATGAATGTATGAATAGATGATGGATGGATAGGTATATGTTGGACGGATCAATGGGTAAATGGATGGATGGACGATGGATGGATGGATGCCTGGATGATGGATAACTTAGTGCAACAGTGATCCATGCAGTACAAGAGCCTACAATACTCCCTCCATCCTAGGTCCTCCTTCAGCAAGAGCCAGTGGACTTCAACACGGAAGGGCTGCTGTCCCCCTTCTCAACCCATCACCCTCCAATCTGAACATTTGCTGCTCACCCCTGTGCTGTTCTCTCCTGTGTCTCTGTGCCGTTGCTCAGGTAGAACTCTCTCCTGGATCTTTTTTCCTTTTGCCCTTTTATGACCCCAGCTTAACCTCCCAGAATCTCTCTGGTTTGAGCTCAGGTGCCCAAGCACCTCCGAACATGCTCACCTTGTCTCATCACTAGTGACACCATGTTCTGATGGTCAGACGTCCAGTCTGCTAGGACATCTTTCATGCCCAGCACTGAGCCACCCCAACCCTGCCAGACAATTGACAGCACCCCCCAAACATACTCAGTGACACCAGTTATCTCCTACCTGTCAGGACAGCAGGGGTAGAACGGTGGTATTTTACACAATAAAAAGGATTAACTAAGAAAAATTTTTAAATGTGATTAATGCCTGTAAAACTTCTCATATTGCCTGCTTCAGGCAAAGCTCAGTGTTAGTTGTTTATTTACCACCTGCTGTATGCTGCAGACACTGCTAAACTCTAGGGAGGCATCATCTTCTTTCAACTCCCATCTGTAAA
Organism: Lutra lutra; assembly: GCF_902655055.1. Lineage (NCBI taxonomy): Eukaryota > Metazoa > Chordata > Mammalia > Carnivora > Mustelidae > Lutra > Lutra lutra. The sequence continues at coordinate 147,157,786 of NC_062279.1, read as the reverse complement.
ACAGGCAGATAGAATGGCTTGCGGGTTGTCCTTATCCCCATTTTATGGACACTGGAACCAGGGCTCAGGGATGTGAAGGGACCTGCCCCAGGTCATGCAAATGGATCGAGGAGGTGCAGAGGTGAGAACCCAGGTCCTCTCTGCCCCGCAGCCTCCTCCCCTTCCCACACTCCTGCTCTCTCTCAGGACCACGCTCCCGGGATCCCGTACCTGAGTATCATCTGCATCTTGGCCATCATCGCCTCCTTCTGCAGTGGGCCAGGTAAGGCACGCCTCCTTCCTCTCCAGCACTGCTGAGCTGGGGTGTTCTCATCATACCCATGGGAGCTTGGGGCCCAGGAGGGGCAAGGCCTGGCCGGGAATGGAGGGGGAAAGACAGTCCCCTCCCTGTTGAAATGCAGCGGTGGCCTTCATTTCCATCCCACAGATATTAGGTAACAGACTTACCCAGAGCTGGGCAGCTGATAACACAGAGCAACCTCACAGCTACAGTTAACAGCTGCAGGGGCTCTGAGCCAGATGCTCTAGCTTGGGACGAATGGAGGATACTCAAGTTAGAAGTCTGTGCACACAGAGAAGTGACCATTTAGCGTGGAAGGTGTTTATGATAATAATGATGATAATAGTAATGTCTGAGATATACTGATCACCGGGTATGTGCTCGCTGTGGCCAAGTACTTGGTGTGCATTATGAACTCATTTGAGGCTTGTGACAGCTCTAGAGAAGGCGGTAGGGATGGGAGCGGTGTGCATGGAGGGAGTTGTGGTGGGATCACCACCTGACTCCCAGGGCCCTGATCACCACCTTCTACGGTGGCTGTACGAGGAGTCTGGAGTGTTCTGAGCCTCAGTTTCCCCAGGACTCGCTTCCAGCCCCAGCTCTGCCATTTCCCTACTGGGAAAGTCCTCTCCTCTACTGGGGCCTCAGTTTCCCTGGCTCTGTGTCTGTGTCCCATGAGACAGGGGTCCCCCTCAGCTGGGACTGAGAAGGGTGTCAGGGCAGGTCTGACACTCACACACATCTGTCTGGCAGGTGTTGCTGTGGTTATTTCTGTTTCTATGTGGATGAAAACAACACTACGCTTCTATCAGAACACATAGAACTGAATTTCTCTTTCTCCCTTTGTGCTGCTACTTTTCATGGGCCATCATGTCCCACATCCTGCCACATCTGTGATGAATGAACCACATCTATCCCCGATTCAGGACGGTGAGCTGTTACAGTGAGATGGCAGAATGCACTGCGAAGTGAGGGGGCAGGCATTACGCACACACACGTGTGCACACAGACACACACACACCATGGGGTGATGGTAATCGGAGGGTGAGGAAGATGGAGGCACCCTCCCAGTGGAGCAGTGCACTGACCAGAGAACCAACAAGGGCACATGTAAACGAGTTCAGACCTACGGTGCCCCATCACCCCTTCTGTGGGCAGCGTTCACGTGGGCACCCCTGCCGGCAGGCAGCCAGAGGCCCCAGGCTAGGCCTCTGCACACTGGGGAGCAGACCAGAAGGGCAACCTCTGCTCCCGCAGGGCTTACAGGCTGATGTAGACATCCCACTTGAGACATCAGGCCCTGGGGGTCCTCTCCAGACCTCTTAATCTGAAATCAGCACCCACACATGTATGCATGCGCAAGTACAGGCACCTGCACGCTCACATGCACACGTGCACACACACACATGCACACACAGCCACACGTACTCGCTGTCACGTCATCCTGCTTTACTTGCTTCATCCCACCCTCCCTGGCTCATCTGTTTCCCGTATATCCTCATTTACTTAATGCACAGATTGGCAAACTTTTTCTGTGAAGGTCCAGATATGAATATTTTTACAGGCCACACAGTCTCCGTCACAGCTACACACCTCTGCAATGGGGGCGTGGGCAAGCAAAGCCATAGATGATGTGCATTCCTGCCGGAAATCCCTCTGTCACCCGAGTGCTTCAGTCAATAGGGAGCTCACTACCTCACCAAAGTGACAGTGTCTATAGTCCAGCAAACTACAGCATGTGGGCCAAATCCGGTCAAGAGCTTGTTTCATATGACCCCTGAGCAAAGCACTATTTTTCTTATAAATTTTAAAAGAGAAAGTGTGGAGCACCCGGGTGGCTCAGTCGGTTAAGTTTCCGACTCCTGGTTTCAGCTCATGTCGTGATCTCAGAGTCATGAGCTTGAGCCCCAAGTGGGGCTCCAGGCTGAATGGGGAATCGGCTTGAGAGTCTCTCTCTCCCTCCCTGTGCCCCTCTCCCCCCACCACTCACTCAGTCTCTCAAATAAATAAATAAATGTTTAAAGAAAAGAAGAAGTTGAACATTTACATTTTAAAGGGGAAAAGAGAAGGATATGGCAGAGAGCACAGGTGGTTGCCTAAAAATGCTAATGTATTTCCTATTTGACTCTCTGTAGACAGTCTGCCAACCCCAGCTCGAGGCCCTCCATTCTGACATTTGGAAGGTAGCCTGCAGGTAGGGAAGGAGGGATTTCCACATGATGGGAGCAGCCAGCAAAAACACCAGAGTGATAAAGAAGTTCATGTCGAAGGAACGCAGGTTCTGTGTTTTCTAACACACCCGTGTGGTTCCAGGGTGCAGTCGGATTTCAGAACCATGGGCTAGAGCACTGGTTTTCCACTGGGCTGTGTATGTTACAGTCACCGGCTTAGAGGACCACAGTGAACACTGAATGTCAGGCCTCACCCTACAACAGCAGAACCAGACTCTAGGTTCTGGGTGGAGCCTGGGACCCCTGTCCAGAGCCTGGAGCGAGACTCCAAGTGCAGAGGACAAGTCGAGATGCACTGGATGCCAACCCAGAGAGCCCGGGGCGTTGCACTAAGGATTTATGATTTTATCCTGAGCTCCAGAGAGATCTGTCGGGGTTTTCAAGCATAAACATCATGGGGCAGATGTACAGTGGGAAGAGGGGGTTGGGGAGGCAGATAGAAGGGGAGGGAACAAAGCAGAGGTAGAGGCACTGGCCAGGGCCCGACAGGTAATGCAGTCTGCAGCAAACCACCAGGACAAGGGCGAGGGCAGTGAACCTGGGCACTGCCTCCCTGACAAGGAGCCCAGTGTGACCCTGGGACAAGAGCAGGTCACAGAGGGGAAGCTCTCCACTTCATAGTGTGATATTGGTGCTTTCTGGGTCATCTTCTTCCATAACAGCTGTTTTCCTGGGAAGAACAATGAGTGTTCATGTTGTAACTCAATGTTACATCATTGAGGATCATTGATGTTGTAACATCTTCCGTCTGCTTCGCAAGTAGGCGAAATTGGACTCATCCACAAACCCAAGGTGCTTTCCTGACCCAAACCACTAAGCTTTGCCTTGGGTTTTGTCCCAAGTCCTTGCTCCTCCTACGATGGTGTTGATTTTTCTCCCACTGTGGGCAAACACGGTTTTCTTCTGATCATAGCACCTGCTGAGTCTCCAGCGGTTTAGATTCTAAGCTCTCCCTCAGTTTCTGGGAGCCTCCCTAAAGGGAGGTCCCCCTGCCCTCCCTAATCCCAGATCAGCAGGGGCCCTTTACCCTCTGCTCCCCAAGCCCCACTACGGTCCCCCAGCAGCCAAGCCTCACCCGCTAGGAGATTGCCAGGCTTTAGAAACTTCTCTTGAATTCAAATTGACAGTGCACAGCTTAAGCCCCAGGGAAATTACCTGTCTAAGGGAGGCTGCCTCTTGGGACGGGACATCATCTTAACTGGACCGGAAGGAGTGGATCCAAGGAGGAGCCATCCTGGGAAGGTGCAGCTCAGAAATGCTGATAGATAAGGCATTGAGGGACTCCCTGTTTGAGGCTGCTCCCCACCCCACCTCCCCCACCCCTGCCAACATTAAGTAAAAAGGATCATCCTCCAAGGAAAGACATCAGGAGTTTGCCCGAGGCAGCTTCTGTGATGAGCAAACAAATTCAAGGAGGCTTGACAGGGAGTTGAAATGAGGTGAAGGGAAAGAGAGAAACAGGGCAGATGGTTTCCTGCTACATATTTTATCTGTGTGCATAACCCTGAGGCAGAGGCCACGACAGCTAATAAATGAGGCACTGTCATAAAAGAGCTTTATCTTTGCGGGAAAGGAGACGCCACCAAAGCGCTTCAGTTACAGTGTGAAAAATCTGACAACGTGGGGGCTCTGTGCCTGGCACCAACCCTGACACCAACTGCCTTCCCAGGGAGGTTTCCATGCTGGTGGGGAGGACAGACACACCTCTGTCTACTCTGCAACGTGGGGTGTGGTCACTGCTCCTAGAAGGTCACTCTGCTTGGAACACTCCAGAAGGCCAGAGCCCCCCTGATAGGGACATACCGAGTGCCTAGTGCCTAGAAAAAGGGCTCCCCTATCTATCACGTTGATTTAATCTGGAAAGACCATCATGGACTCTCATCTTAGAGAGAACATAGATAGATAGATGATAGATAATTCATTCACCCATTTCACAAATAGTGAGGGAGTACTTGGAGCAGGCGTCCTTCCAGGCATGGAGACACAGTGAGGAAACACACACGCACATACACACACACAGGATCTGTCCTGGAGGGAGCTTGCCTTAAGTAACAGATGTCAGGGTCCTACCGGGAGGACGTGGCACACTCAGAGTGGGGTAATTGGAGGAATGTTTGATAACAAGACAAGTTATCATGGTAAAGGCAGATTACAGGGAAACGTCAAAGATGTGATCATTTAGATGGTCTCAGCATATGACACTAACTGCCGATGTCCACCCCTCCATCTGCTGGCCATGCAGGAACCATGCTACTGTAGCGAGGTGAATAGTGAGCGCCCCCAGATTCGCATCAGCTCAGAACCTCAGAATGTGACCTCATTTAGAAGTTGATCTTTGTAGCTGTCATTAGTTAAGGATCTCAAGAGGAAATCACCCTGGATTGAGGGTGGGCCCAAAAATCCAATGACTGGTGTCCTTATAAGATGAGGAGAGGGCATGTGGAGACACACAGAGGAGAAGGTGATGTGAAGACAGAGGCAGAGAGCTGAGTGACACGGGGACAATCACAGAGCACCAAGGACTGCCAGCCAACACCAGAAACTAAGAGAGCCTCGGGACAGTGCCTCCCTCAGGGCCTCCGAGAAAATGAGCCCTGTCTGCACCCTGACTTCCACTCTGGCCTCCAGAACTGGCAGGAAATGCCTTTCTGTTATTTCAAGTCACCAGGTCTGCAGTGATCTGTTCAGCAGCCTTAGAAACTAGCAAGGCACAGAGTTGGCAGGAAACTACTTCCTTACCCTGGCAGCTGTAGGTGCAGGGCCAGTAGCCATGGAAACGAGGGGCTTACGTCGTCTGACACTTATGGCAAATGGATGGGTGGCAGGCTGCTTGCCTTGTTCCCGGGCAGGTTCTGCTTATTCAAGAAGACCAAGCAGAACTTTTTAAATGGATACATCCTGCTCAGCACTAGGTACTTTGCCTCATTCACCCTGGTCCTCACAGCACCCTACAAAGGAGACATCCTGTCCCCGACGAGGGCACCTCCACTTCGGGGAGCCTGACTTGACCACATGACCTGGTGCACGGGCGGCCCGTCAGGATTTGAACCCACATCTCCCCTGGTCTGCGGTCTCCTCTTCCCTGCCGTTCTCCCTCCTTCACTTTTGCCAGCACTTAGCTTTCCTACTTATCTCTTTCCCCCAGTCTAAGGCAGAGTTCATTAGCGAGCTTATCTCCAGAAACCTGAGTAGGAAGATGTGGCCGTGCTCTATGATTTGCTGCTACGTCCTCTCTGGAAAGGCTCCTTCCCTCCGAAGCAATCCCAAGCAAATGCTGCTCTGAGAATGAATTTGGGGCCTCCGAGGTGTCAGGGCATAAGCCTGGATTTTTGACAGAAACAGGGAAAAATCTGGTCCTGCAGACCCTGAAATGAGTGACAAGCCCCTGCTTCTGGGTTCTTCTGTCTTCCTGCTAGCTGTGCCTGAGCAGTCCCTGGGAACCTGGCAGAAGAGGCTGACACCCAACTGTTCCCTCACAACCGTGGCTCTGAGAGCTTGGCTCTCAGTGTGAGGGTCTTAGTTTCCTGTGGCTGCTGTCACGCAGGACCAGGAACAGGAGCCTGGAAGGGACGGAAATGCATTCTCCTGCAATGCTGGAGGGCGAAGTTGGGCATGAAGGAGGGAGCAGAGCTGGCTTCTCTGGAAGCCCTGGGGGACAGTCTGCTCCAGGCCTGTCTCCTGGCTTCTGGTGGCTGCCGGCTTCCTCCACTTGCAGCACTGTGGACCCACACTGATAACCCAGGAGAGATCACTCACTGAATCTTGAGGAATGAATAGAACGCCATTCTTCCGGACAAGTCAGGGTGAGGCAGAGCTGTGCTTACTTCCTGCGGCTCCTGCTACAAAGGACCAGTAACTCAGAGGCTGAGAGCCACGGGAATTTCCTCTCCTGCCGCTCCGGACGTCCCAAGTCTGAAACCACTTGCATGGACAAGGACAGTTCCCTCTGTCTCAAGGGGATTTGCTTGCTGGCCTTATTCCCACTGAGAGACCACCCACACCCCAGACCTTGTGTTCCAACCTCGGTCCTCAAAGCAGCGCATGGCATCTTCTCTTGGTGCTGACCTCCTGCCTCCTTTGTATAACGACCCTGTGGTTATACCAGATCCACCCGGCTTAGATAGGATGCTCCAGAATAACCTCCCTATCCCAACGTGTTTAATTTGATCACACCTGCTACGTCTGTTGTCACGCAGATTCCGGGGCTTCAGATGTGGACACCTTTGTGAGAGAGCCAGTGAGGGGTGGAGGGGTTGGGACATTCGGGTCCTAATAGCCTTTCCTAAGGGTAAAACACATGAGACAGCAGCATATATGGGGAGTGGGCAAGTGGTCCAGGCAGCTAGCGGCATTATAGGGGAGCTGGGTGTTAGCAAAGGGGACTAAGAGGTAGGCAGGACCAGATCAGACCTTCCCCCCCGCCCCCACTCCAGTGTACTCAGCTTGAATAGTGATTGGATGAGTCTGTCAGCTGCCAAACCAGGAAGCACAGACCGACAGGTTTAAACGGCAGGGATGTACCGTCTCACGGTTCTAGAGGCTCGAAGCCCCAGAGCAAAGTGCAGGCAGGGTTGGTTTCTTCTGAGGCCTCTCCCCTTGCCTTGTAGATGGCATCTTCTCCCTGTGTCCTCGTATGGTTGTCCCTCTTTCTCTTATGAGGACAGCAGTCATCATGGCTAAGGGCCCACCCATCTGACCTCATTTTGCCTTAGTCCCCTCTTTAAAGGCCCCATCTCTGAATACAGTCACATTCTGAGGTCCTCGAGGTTAGGACTTCAACATGAATTTTTTAGGGGGTGTCAAGAGGGGATAACACAATTCAGCCCATAACCTGATTCGAAGTAAAAAGCCTGGAACAAGAAGCCTCCGCAATTCAGACACCAATTCTACCTCTTCCTAACAAGTGGCTTCAGGCAAATGTCTTAATCTCTCTAGGCTTCACCTGAAAATTAAAGATAACCATAGTACCTACCTTGCTGGGCCCTTCTAAGGCTTGAATCCACCTATTCATTCAAATAGTTACTAATGGAACCATGTGGCAGGCATTCCTGTAGGTGTTGGGGAGACAATAAAAACAAAAGAGACAAAAACACCTGTCACCGCGGAGCATTTGCTATAGTGGAGGGAGACATAAGGCAATATGAAAAGTCATTAGTAAAGCGTGCCAGATGGGATAAGCACTGTGGTGAAAATCAGAGCGGGGAAGGTGGGTGGGAACCACCTCTGGGAAAGTATTGAATTTGAACTGGGGTTGTTAGGGAAGACCTCAGTGGCAAGGTGACAGCTGAGCAAAGATGGGAAGGACTGGAGGGAACAAGGCATGCAGATAGCATGGAAGAGCACCCCAAGCAGAGGGACGAGTCGGTGCAAAGGCCTGAGGCAGGAATATGTCTGAACTGTTGCAAGAACAGCAAGGAGACCAATGAAGTCAGGGAGTGAGTGAAGGAAGAACGGCTGGAGATGAAATTGAATTGCGAGTGATGGGAGACAGAAAGCAGCAGGTCATGTATTGCTCTGCAGGCCATTTTAAGGACTTCTGGCTTTTTCTTTGGGAGAGATGGCAACCCTCTGGGGATTTGAGGCAGAGGAGTAACAGCTTCTAAGCTCCATTTTAAAAGGATGTTCTTAAAAAAAAAAACAATCTTTAAAAGGATGTTCTTGACTGCTGTGTTAAAACAACCTGTAGGAGGCCAAGGGTAAAAGCTGGGAAACCAGTCAGAAGGTTCTTACAATCATGCAGGCAGATGGTGGTGACCCCTTGGACCAGGCTGGCAGTGGAGGAAGTGATGAGAAATGGTGGATTCCAAACACGGTAGTATTTGTAAGTTTTAATGGACTGAAGGCTTTGGCAGGTTGGATGTGGAATGTGGAGCAAGACTGGAGCAAGACCAGAGTGAAAAGACTCTAAGCATGGTGTTGCTGTTAACTGAGGAGGCCAAAGGGACCAGATTGGGGTCAGTCTTAGACATGGTAGTTTATTTTTTTTTGTTTTGTTTTGTTTTGTTTTGTTTTGTTTTTTAAAGATTTTATTTATTTATTTGACAGAGAGAAATCACAAGTAGGCAGAGAGGCAGGCAGAGAGAGAGGAGGAAGCAGGCTCCCTGCTGAGCAGAAAGCCCGATGTGGGGCTCGAACCCAGGACCTGGGATCATGACCTGAGCCGAAGGCAGTGGCTTAACCCACTGAGCCACCCAGGCGCCCCGACATGGTAGTTTAGACATGACCATTAGCCATTGCTGCACAGGTGAGCTGCCACGTTAAAGTACAGGACCTGTCACAGGGTAGCTTGTCCAGAATCTGATGCCAAGATGTAGTTCAGATGAGGGATGTTTATAAGGGCTCCTCGCCCACTGAAGGGAGGCAGGGGGTGGGTGGAGAGAGAGGTTGGGCTGTGATGCGGGCCCAAGGACAGCTCAGCCAACACTGTAGGAATTCTGCAGTGGAAATGGCTGATCAGATAGGGCCGTGCTGTAGCCCAGGCCCTTCTACCCCAATGCCTACAATCACTGGAAATGGGCCACCCCAGGAAGGGTATGTGCTGGGGCCAGGTGGGTCTGACTGAGGCTCACCCTAACATGGCTGGAGACATCTACCAAAAGCCCTCCTTCCCTGAAGTCTGATCAGAATAGCGTAACTCTATGCCTGTCATGTCCACATCCCCTTATCTGCAATTCCAAAATTCAAAAGACTCATAAAAAACAATTATTTTTCAATAGTTCGGCACCAAAACCTGATCTGAGCAGATGTGAGCCTCTTTATTGTCTTTTTGTTCTGCTCAGTGAGACACATGATGATTCTTACCTTAAAGCTCTCTTTTTCCTCAGGCAGTGGCAGGTCTGGTTTCTCCATTTTTCCCCCCTGGCTGCCCCTCCTTTGTCCTCTCACACTCTTGTCTTCTTCCTGTCCATGGATATTGCCACCCCCTGCTTCTGCCCTTGAACCATGCACTTCTCACTGCAGATGCTGTCCCAGGTTGACCTTTCCACTGAGAGTGTCCACGTCCACTCTTCTCTGGTGCCCCCACTCCTTCTCTCCACCTGCACTTCCCTCCCAAGTTTCAGACCCAGGTGTCTACTTCCCTACAGTTCAGCCCCACATAGACATGGTATAGGTTCCTAAAAACTGACCATGCCCAGTAAGAAATCATCATTTCCTCCCTAAATCTGCTTCTTCTCCTGTCTCCCCTTATTTCAATGTATGAAACCACCAGTGACCTACTTGGTCTGTAGGTCATGCTAAACTCTCCATCCCCCTCATTCCTCACTCCCACACAGGCACTGGTTTTGACATGGGCTCAAACACCTCTGTTAGTGCTCAATAAGGAATCCAACAAATCTCAGCAGAGTATTGCAATTTAACAATTATCATCATCACTACCACCCACCATCATCACCACCATCATCATCACCATCACCACCATCACCACCATCACCCCATCACCATTATGTCCATCACCATCACATCACCATCACCACCATCACACCATCATCACCATCACACCATTGTCACCAGCACCACCATCATCACCATCATCACCATCATCACACCATCATCACCATTACTACCATCGTCATCACCACCATCACCATCACCATGAGCACCATGGTCACGGCATTATCATCACCAATACCATTTATTGACACTCATTATGGGCCAGGCACAGGGTTAAGTACATTACCCACATTGCCTCCTTTAACAAGAAACTCAAATTAGTTGAGACAGAAAATGAGGGATTTCTGTTCACACCAGAAATGCATGTGGACTCAGAGTCTGCAGGCTGGGGCTGTCAGGGGAATAGACCTGAGAGAAACACCACTTCCACTTTAATTTCTTCTCTAACAGTGTTAATGACTGGACTCTTGTGGGGGCTGAGGGAATGGTATTAACCTTATTTAAATTTGCATTTTTCCAAATGGGATATAATTACATGATCATGATTCACTTCTCTGATGTGTCAAAAATAAGCTGCAAGAAATACAGACAATTATAAGAACATACTATGAGCAACTCTACGCCAACAAATTTGACAATCTGGAAGAAATGGATGCATTCCTAGAGACATATAAACTACCACAACTGAACCAGGAAGAAATAGAAAGCCTGAACAGACCCATAACCAGTAAAGAGATTGAAACAGTCATCAAAAATCTCCAAACAAACAAAAGCCCAGGGCCAGACGGCTTCCCGGGGGAATTCTACCAAACATTTAAAGAAGAACTAATTCCTATTCTCCTGAAACTGTTCCAAAAAATAGAAATAGAAGGAAAACTTCCAAACTCATTTTATGAGGCCAGCATCACCTTGATCCCAAAACCAGACAAGGATCCCAACAAAAAAGAGAACTACAGACCAATATCCTTGATGAACACAGATGCAAAAATTCTCGCCAAAATACTAGCCAATAGGATTCAACAGTACGTTAAAAGGATTATTCACCACGACCAAGTGGGATTTATTCCAGGGCTGCAAGGTTGGTTCAACATCCGCAAATCAATCAATGTGATACAACACATTAATAAAAGAAAGAACAAGAACCATATGATACTCTCCATAGATGCTGAAAAAGCATTTGACAAAGTACAGCATCCCTTCCTGATCAAAACTCTTCAAAGTGTAGGGATAGACGGCACATACCTCAATATATTGCACTGCTGGGTATTTACCCTAAAGATACAAATGTAGTGATCCGAAGGGGCACGTGCACCCGAATGTTTATAGCAGCAATGTCTACAATAGCCAAACTATGGAAAGAACCTAGATGTCCATCAACAGACGAATGGACAAAGAAGATGTGGTATATATACATAATGGAATACTATGCAGCCATCAAAAGAAGTGAAATCTTGCCATTTGCGACGACGTGGATGGAACTAGAGGGTATCATGCTTAGCGAAATAAGTCAATCGGAGAAAGACAACTATCATATGATCTCCGTGATATGAGGGAGAGGAGATGCAACATGGGGGGTCGAGGGGGTAGGAGAAGAGTAAATGAAACAAGATGGGATTGGGAGGGAGACAAACCATAAGTGACTCTTAATCTCACAAAACAAACTGAGGGTTGATGGGGGGAGGGGGTTGGGAGAGGGGGGTGGGGTTATGGATATTGGGGAGGGTATGTGCTATGGTGAGTGCTGTGAAGTGTGTAAACCTGGCGATTCGCAGACCTGTACCCCTGGGGATAAAAATATATGTTTATAAAACTGTAAAAAAAAAAAAAAAAGAAAAAAGAAAGGATGAATACCCAAGTTTTGTAGCAACATGGACAGGACTGGGAGAGATTATGCTGAGTGAAATAAGTCAAGCAGAGAGACTCAATTATCATACGGTTTCACTTATTTGTGGAGCATAACAAATAGCATGGAGGACAAGGGGAGATGGAGAGGAGAAGGGAGTTGAGGGAAATTGGAAGGGGAGGTGAACCATGAGAGACTATGGACTCTGAAAAACGATCTGAGAATTTTGAAGGGGTGGGGGGTGGGAGGTTGGGGGCACCAGGTGGTGGGTATTGTAGAGGGCACGGATTGCATGGAGCACTGGGTGTGGTGCAAAAATAATGAACACTGTTATGCTGAAAAAATAAAAAAATTAAAAATTAAAAAAATAAATTAAAAAAAAATAAGCTGCAAAATGAAAATTGGCCCACTGTGTTCACACACTGTCCATCACTTAATCTTAAGGAGGCAAGATTCATGCTGATAAAAGTACTTGAAGGGTTTCCACTCAACTCACCATATTAGAGGCAGGATGGCTAGCATTTGTGGGGGATCTTAGGCATCCAAAAGTTGACCGTTAAGGAGCAAAAAAAGGTGATGTTCCCCAGAGAGACTACATGAAATGGGAAAGGACCTTGGCTCAGAGCCCCTCCCATTGGTTCATATCCCCACACAACCACCAGGGTGGCCTTGGCTTTCTCATCCTCTCTTGTGTCAGTTTCTCCACATGTAAAATGGGTCACAGATGTCCTGAGGATGAAGTGGGTCAATGCGCAGGAAGCAAGGGGGGATGTGGCCGCATACAGACAACTAAAGGGAAAATCTTCCACGTAGAAGCAGTAACAAAGGCAAGAAGCTGCCTGGCAAGTTCCAGAACAGTGTTGCCTAATAGAAATATCATTCAAGACACAAGTGTTACTTAGATTTTTCTAGTAGCCACATTCAAAAAGTAAAAAAGGAACCGATAAAATTACTTTTGATAATGTATTGTATTCAGCCCACATATCCAAAACTTCATCATTTCAGCTTGGAATCATTATATAAAATGTGTTAATAAGGTATTCTAAATTTCTTTTTTCCTTTTATAATCTCAGTCTTTGGAATTGGTGTATACAGCACATCTCAGTTCAGACTGGCCACATGTCAGGCACTCAACAAACCTGTGAGGCGAGGGCTGCCATGTTTGGGCCGTTCTGGAGAGAGCAAGGACATGTTTGTGGTGGGAGTGGCATGAACAGAGTGGAAGGGACGGGATGAAAAGTCAGAGAGTGGGAAGGAACAATAAGGTCCCACTAGGTCAGCTGTTGGCTCCCAGTGTTGTTGGAAAGTGTAGGAGGGACTGATCAGAGGCTGATGGGATCTGATTTCTATTTCCAATGTTCACTTTGACTGCTGTGGGTAATAGATTGGAGGACAGGGTCCTCAGAGACCTGCTCTGCAACAAGTCGTTCCAGAGTAATAGTACCAGTAGTGGTAGTCGTGGTGGTGGTGGTAATCATAGTAAGAGTAATCCAACAGAAATAACAGTCACTTTCACATCTATCATATCACCCTCTTAGATCAATGTACCCATTTTGCAGATAAGAAAACCAAGAGTCTGAGAGGAAGTAATTAGCCCCACATAGCATAGTCAGTATCAGAGGAAGGACCTGGACCCCTTCCCCTGGGCCACAGTCCCTCTACTCTCCTGAAATGGCTGGCCAGAGGCAGGGGTTCCCAGGAGAGGCACCCATCCCTGCCTCAGTTCTCTGCATTATGTCCCTTCATTCGGGAGCCATATGGTTTGAAATACTCTGTTTGCTAAGATGGCACATCATGGGCCCGAGGGCCAGATTCCTGCAAACCTGAGTTCCTACAGGAGTCTTGGACTGTCTCATCAGTCTGCTGGTGGCAGATCTTCAAACTCTGCCAAACACGGAACCAGCTCTCACTCATTTCCTTCTTTTGTGTTCTAGAAAGAGTAAGAAACTCACTCCTGCCCCATGGCACCAAGAGAGAGGCATGGGCCTGGGGTCTGATCAGGCCACCCCTTCCGACTACCTGTGACACCCTCAGAAAGTCACTTAGCTTCTCTAAGCTACATTTCCTTGCCTGCAAAATGAGACTAGCAGCCCCAATCTTGTTTAGTGAAAGGGCCAGTGCTTGGCACACAAAAGGGGCTTGGTAAGTTTTAATTTCCTTTCTTGCCTCCCTCCCTTTATTGAGGCATATTTAAATGGATTCCGTAACAACACAAATTATAAATTCAGAGTCCTAGAAAGAACTGATAAATGGTCTGATAGAAATTTGGTATTCACAAGCTCCCCAAGGTGATAAATACATGGTAAATTAATGATGCCATGACTTGATTTCCTGTAGAAAATTCTAGAACAGGGTTCCTCAACCTCAGCACTACAGGCACTGGGGCTGGATAATCCTTTGTGATGGAGGTCATCCTGGGCATGGTACAATGTTGAGCAGCACCCTTGGCCTGTACTCCCCAGCTGCCGGTAGCACCTCCTCTTAGTTGTGACAACCAAAAATGTCCCCAGATGTGGCCACATGTCCCTTGGAGGCAGAACGCCCCCCAGTTTATAACTACCATCATAACCTGGTATTGTGGAGTAAGTACAGGCTTCAGACTCAAACCAACCTAGCTCATCACCTGTTTCAAGTCAGCCTATGTGTGTGAGTGTGAAAGTATGAGTGTGTGAGTGTGTGTTGTCACATCTCTGCTTATTTCCTTGTGTCCAAATAGCAGTCTTTACTTGAGTGTCAGCTGTGTGTCATGTATTAACTCCTGTGAATCCCACCAGAAGCCTCTGTGATCATTACCCTTTTACAGGAGATGAAACTGAGGCACAAAAAGAGAAGGGGTCATATAGGGTCCCACAGCCAGTTTCAGGCAAGCTGGTTTTCAAGTCTGAGCATTTCAGCTTCATGCCCTGTGTTCTTGTAAACGCTACTCCATAGCTGTGAAATGCACATGAGGCGGTAGGACCTCCCTAGCACCACTAGAACCTGGCCGGGCATATAGTAAATTCTTGGTGAACACTAGTTCCCCTCCTCACTTAGACAGTTTCATCCAAGAAGATTCTTAGGGTCCCACATTCCATGGTTACATCGTGAAGTGTTTATATTGGAATAGGAAAGGAGCTTAAAATCTGCTAGTGATCTCTTGTGTTAGGGTAGGACACCTGCAGGGGTTTGACTCACTAAGTGGGAAGAAGGAGGTATTGAAACAGCAGGGGAAGAATCAAATGCTCTTGCTCACGTGCTCAGAAGAGGTGGGAGCTGGGTCTTCAAACCCATCTCATGTCTTCAAGCCGAGACCTTTCTGAAGCACCTTGTCTGTATGAATGGGGCATCTTTCAGACGTCTGTATTAGATTCCTGCTGTTGTTATAACAAATCATCACAGACGTAGTGGATTACATCAGCACATGTATTTTCTTACAATTCTGAGTTCAGATGTCTACATGGGTCGGCAAGCTTGTGTGCCTCCCTGAGGTTTTGGGGGGGAGTTCATTCCCTGACTTCTCTAGCTTCTAGAGCCTTCTACCCTGCTTTCTCCAGGACCCCTATTCCATCTTCAAATTTCTGCTTCTGTACAAATCTTTTCCTCAGATTTTAACCCTCCTGCCTCTCTCTTTTAAGGACCTCATGATGACACTGAACTGTCCTGGTATTCCAGGATCTTTCCCATCCTAACATCCTTCACTTAATCCCATTGGCAAAGTCCCTTTGCCCTGTAAGGTGACGTTATTTACAGGTTCTGGGGGTTAGGACATGGACTTCTTTGGAAAGAAAGATTCTGTCACAGCCTCCTTCACACTTTAAGTTTGCATGAAAAGAAATAAGCACCAAGAATATGAAATGGCCTTTCCTCTACTTTATGCCTTCCATGGGCGTCTTGATGCAGTTGAGACTCCAGGCTTCACATTCACCCAGCAGTTCTCCCTGGCACTTTGCAGTTCTGAAGCTATGCTCAGGAGACATGAAAGTCTTTGCTACATCAAGCAAGCCTCTGGCGAGAGAGCTGGTTCTGAGAGCTCATCAAGCCAGCCGCATGGAGGGCTGTTTCTCCCAAACAGTGGCAGCCACTAATGGGAGGTCTTACCCGCGGCCAAGTCTCCTCTATCAGACCCATTCAGGGAAGCGGGTCCATGCGCGTGTACGGCCTTGCCCTGGGGTTCTCCATCTGTGCACCCAACGTCTTGATTTAAGCAATATGGACGCAAATATAAAATCAGGCTTGTTAGAATTCTGTCTGAAAGGAGCCCACAGGGACTCTCTTTATGAAGAAAATAATGCGTACTTGAGTGCCTGGATTTTGTCTGCATTGGCTATTTACAGTATAATTTTTGCTCTCTTACCAGTTCTCTGTTATGTCCCCCATTAATTCATTCAACGAAAGATTTCAAACATGCACTAGGTGCCTGGTACTATGTTCTGTACTGAGGTTGCAGAACTAGAGTCAGAGATGTTTTCCTTTCATCTAGAGTTGAAAATCTAATTGAGAGGACAGACACTCAAACTGATGGTTACAATCAGCCTGGGAAGTGTAAACATAATGAGTCTGACTGGCAAGTCTAAAAGGGAGGAGTTGGAAAGGTAAGGTGGATAGGTAAGTGCATTCTTAGTACTTAGTACTTAGTAAAAAAAAGTACTTACCAAGCACTTCTTATGTTAATCAGGCTCCAGTGAATGGTGATCTCACAGGGGTAGGGAAGGGGCCATCTCAGACCACAGGCTGTCCCCCAACAAACGCATATTTATAGAACCCTGACCAGTGAATGAATAAATACTTTAAAATGAATGACAAATGCTAAGAAGGAGTAAACAGAATAAGGGACCAGAGTCAGGGAAGGAACAGCAGCTTTAGTGAGGATGAATAGGAAGGTCTTCTGTGAGAAGACAGCACTGGAGGCAAGATGCTAAGAAGGGAGCATCCCTCTGAGGGTCAGGACAAGAATGTGCAAAGGTCCTAAGGCAGGAACTTACTTGGAAGGGTCAAGGAAAGCTGAAGTGTTGATAGCAAGGGAAGGAGATGAAGGTAGAGAGATAGCAGAGGCCCAGGAACAGAGGAGCTCACAACTCCACTGAAGAGTTGGGATTTTCTCTTCTCTTTTCTTTTTTCATTCAAATATAATTAGCACACAGTGTCCTATTAGTTTTGGGTGTACACCATTATGATCTAACAATTCTGTACATTACTCAGTACTCATGAAGATAAGTGTACCCATCATCCCCACCCCCTACCCATCCACCTTCTGGCAACCACCAGTTTGTTCTCTGTGTTTTAGAGTCTGTTTGTTTGTTAGACATGTCTCTCTTTATTATTTTCTTTATCTGTTTTGGTTCATAAGTTCCACATATGAGTGAAATCATATGGTATTTGTCTTTCTCTGACTTATTTTGTTTAGCATTATACTCTCCAGGTCCATCCATGTCATTGCCAATGGCAAGATTTCATTCTTTTTATAGCTGAGTAGTATTCCATTGTCTATATATACACCTGCTCTTCTGTATACATTCATCTGTCGATGGACATTTGAGCTGCTTCCATATGTTGGCTATTGTAAATAATGCGATAAGCATAGCGGTGCACCATCCCTTTGACTAGTGTTTTTGTTTTCTTTGGGTAAATGCCCAGTAGAGCAATTATTGGATCATATGGTAGTTCTACTTTTAATTTTTTGAGGATCCTCCACCCTGTTTTCCACAGTGGTTCCAAAATTTGCAATTTACCAACAGGGCACAGGGGTTCCTTTCTGTCCACATCCTTGCCAACACCTTTTATTTCTTGTCTTTTTGATACTGGCCATTCTGACAGGTGCAAGGTAGTATTCTTGGTTTTGATTTGCATTTGCCTGGTGATGAGTGATGTTGACCATCTTTTCATGTGTCTGTTGGCCATCTATAAGTCTTTGGAAAAATGTATAGTCTGGTGCTCTGTCCATTTTTAAATTAGATTACTTGTTTTTCTGATGTTGAGTTGTATATGTCCTTTATATATTTTGGATATTAACCCCTTATCAGATCTATCATTTGAAAATATCTTCTCCCCTTCTATAGATTGTCTTTTTGTTTTGTTGATGGTTTCCTTCACTGTGTAGAAGCAGTGTTTTTTGGTGTAGTCCCAATAGCTTCATTTTGCTTTTGTTTTCCTTGCTGTAGGAAACATATCTAGAAAAATGTTTCTACAGCAGATGTCAGAGAAATTACTGCCATGTTCTCTAGGAATTTTATGGTTTCAAGTCTCACATTTAGGTCTGGGAAGCTGAGGGGATGCTTTAAGCTTCCCACAGTGCACCTGCCAGCCTCAGAGGAGGTCCCGAAAGCTAGGGCTTCAGAGGCGATCAGATTCAGACTTGAGCTCTTTCTTTCTCAAAGGAATGAGTTCCCTGTCACTTGAGGTATACAAGGAAGCTTGTTGTAAGGATTCCATGGAAGAGAGCCAAGTTGACTGGGAGTCCAACCCTAGCTGGAAGGGCAAGGCCCAAGAAGGGACAACATGATTCCTCACGAGGCAAAATGAACGAGGGGTCTGAAGCCAGATTCCAAGCCAGTCCTGCCTAGGAAACAGAGGTTTCCAGTTCCTCTTTCCCTGTTTCTCACCTACTCATTTGTCTGATGGCTCAGTCATTTGCCCATTTCTAGATATTTGTTCATGTGCTAGTTCACTCATCATAACCCTTTCACAGAACACTGCCTCCTGAAGCTCTCTTTCCTGGGCCTGTCAGTTCAGTGCTCTGAGATCCATGGGGATGACAGGCAGCATCCCTCAGCGTACCAGGGCTGGCAGCCTGGCAGGCAAGGGACAGCTAGTGATGTGCAGTGAATCCAAAAGGTAAGGTGGAGTTTTTCAGACATACAGGGGGAGAGGGGGAAAAAGGGCAGGGGCTCCACACATAGAAGACCACTAGGTACAAGCCAGCTTGTCAAAAGCAGCAGGTTCCTCCCCCCCCCCTGCTGCTGTCTGAGCCACTCTGGCCCTTTCCCAGAAAGTCTGGAACTTCATGGGGCAGGAAGAACCCAGGCTGTGGGAGTGGGCTGGCCAGACAGCTGTGGGCCAGTTCACAGGAAGGTTTCTGCTCCCCACCCTCCCTCCAGAGCCAGGCTGAGCCAAGCCATGCAGAGGCCTGCATGTCTACAACCAAGCAGGGCCGAGTGCGTCTGGGTGTGCTGGTTCCGGGGGTGAGCTTTTAGCTCAGGCTTAATGTCTGCCATAGCAACAGGAGCTGAGGGCAGAGAAGACTTGAGGAAGATACCTGGAAAAGAAAACTAAGCTCACCCCACTGTTCAGAGTAACTCCCAAGAAAAGGCAGGAAAAGGAGCATTGCCTGATGAGCTTGCATGTGCACAGAGTACTTAAACTTGACCACATGTCACGTATTCCCGAGTTCTCCTGGTCCCGTTTCAATCATCTGCATGTGGGCTTCCTTCTCTGTACTCCCTTACTCAGCCTCAGAGCCAACATGGCAAGAAGACCAGGCCTCTCACCCCATCTCTGCTGTATTAGGTGAAGGACCTTGGGCAAGTTACCTCACCTTTCTGTGCCTTGGTTCCTTGGTCTGTAAATTGGGAATAACATTACTTGCTTGAAAGAGTTTTAGGCACATGAGCATTAATCACGATGACTACATAGATAGCCACACTGGCAGGGTTCAGCATGGTGGGGGAAGGGTTGCGGGGGTGGGGGCAGGGATTAATTTTTTAAAGATGTTCTCCTGGACCGAGAGGATTTCATGGGGAGCAATAGATGTGGGTCCAGATCCCATCTCTGCTACTGCCTTACCAGCTGTGGGACTTTAGCCAAGAGTTTTTACCTTGGGCCTCGATTCTCTTACCAGTAGTTTGCTCAGATTCTACCTGATATCCAGAGTGCCATTGTCAATGGCACCCCTTGACTCTGAAGATGTCTGGGTTTAAAAAGCAAATCAAGGGTTCTTCCCACCCATCAATAAAGTGGGCCTGACAGTACATCCTCAGGGGGCTTCTGGAAGGATGAACAAGGAGAATGCAAAGGAACACTCATGATAAGCCTGAAAATGCCCACTCAGCCACCTCATGCCACTATAGGCCTGCCTATAGTCACATTCATGGAGGTGTCAGTCTGCTAGCCAAAAAGAAGTAGCAGTGTACATTCTACCGCAGTCATGAAGACCTTTCACAGCGTGCAGAAGTTGTTGGAAACTTCCTTTCTCCTTCTCTGTTGATCTCAGCTCAGAGCTGCCCACAAAGACCACCTCCTGCCCACTGCAAGCCCCCAAGTCCCCCCACATTTGAAGCCCTGTGCTTCCCCATGTCTTCTCTTCCTGCCCAATCATTCCCTAGGGAGATCAACTCAATCTCTTGGAAGTATGGTACAACTTGACATCTTCTCTTATCCGCTTCTACAACCATCAACCCTTCCGGCAATCAGGAAATAATCAAGTTGAGATACCACTGGGAGGACCAGTCGGCCCTGGGGGTTCCTGAGACCAGATGTTCTGCTTTCAAAGCCGAGACAAGTTGGTCACCCCAGATGCCCAGGAGTCTCAATGAAAAATCGGTAGAGTTCAGTAAAGGGCAGGCTGGTGTGGGCCTCAGTCTCCGGCAGAGTAGGACTTTGAAAAACTAGAATGGGTTTCTCTAGAAAGAGACCCACAAGACTGATTCAAGGAAAGCAGCTTACTTGGGGGTTGATCCCAGGAGGCACCTGGAGGGAAGTAGACATGTTAGGTGGGGAAGGAAAGGCAGATCAAGGAAGGGGCTTTACAGATCAAGTTACTTCCACATGCAAGCAGAACAGAATCCAGCCAGGGAACTCTGAACAACTGTAGGAAGTACGCGTATCAGAGTCGCTCTGATCCCAAAGACGTATTTACAAGTCCCTCTGGCCTGGGAAGGGAGAGGTGTCAACTCTCCAGCCCTGCGGCTCAGGTGGAAAGGCAGACCAACACCTCTCTGGGGATGCAGGCAGGCAGGGGGGTTTGGGGCAAGCACTGAGATGCAGAAAACCGATGGGGGAAAAGGGACCATCACCCACATCTGCTTGGGCATTCGAGGTCTTGAGCCAGAGAACACCATGCACCCACAGGATCTGAGATCCCATGTAGCCCCAGGACCATGGCTCCTTCAGAGCTGTAGACCCAGGGCCCAGAACAGCACTAGCTCCCCGCACAGCACCAGAACCCCGTAGGAACTCAGGAATTTGTGTTCACTGACTGAATAAACAAACCAGTCCATTCCACATCTGGGAAAACTAAGACCCAGGCTGAGAGTGGTCTTACCTCCAGTTACAGGTGTCCCCAAGGTCCTGGCCCTTATTCCAGGCTGCCTTACAAGTGCAGGACCCATAACGAAGACCCTTCCTTAGCCACTCATGCACACTTGTCTGTCTCAACACCCCCTAGCCCACGCAAACAAGGAGGAGGGTTCAAGCTTAAAGCATGCTCATGAAGAACTTACACCAAGCCCTCTGCCTTCCATGGCACTGGAGTAGAAGCTCCTTAGTAACAGATCATCAGAGTGTGGTTAGCCCAGCCAACAGAACACTTCACTGTGGGTTTTTCTTGATTTCAGTTGTCTTCTCTGACCTGCTAGTTAGCTGTCATCACTCATTACAATGTGGCAGCTCCCCATTTTTAATTAGAATTAGTAGAGTCTGTTTCACGTGGCCCATTTGCCTCTAAGATTCTTCAGGAACATCCTCTCTTCTAGAAACTCCAGATGTCCAAACTTAAGAATTTGACTTAAATGTCTGGATTAGAGAAACTCCATTAGAATAAAGTCTCTGTGATAACTGGAATTCAAGAGGGGCCTCATTTCATGTTTCAGTGGAGTGGAATTTGGGAAGGAATTTAATGATATCGTGTGATTGATCCCATGCAAATGCAAGGTAGAATCACAGAAGGCAGCCATTAATAAGACTGAGAGGCACCAAGTGCTTTATCACAAACATTTTCCCAGCCTTTTCTCACGTTCTTAGCTACAGTCTCCTAATCAGTGTCCTTGTCCACTTCCACTCTCCCTCTGCAACCCCGGCTCCACTCTGTACCAGGGACCATTCTCCAGTGTGCAGTCTGATCGGCCTCCCTCCTGCTAAAACCTTGTGCCTACAAACCTCTGACCCCCCAGCAGATGTCCGGGGACCCCCCAGCTCTGTATAGTCCTGTGTGGATATGCCTCTGCTGCCCCAAGACAGACACCCTCCAAACCCACTCCCATGTTCTTCCCCTCCCCCAGCCAGTTCCTTGACTATGTAATGAATTTTTGCTCTCCCTTAAAAGACCAGTTAATGATCATTATTTCCTATTTCTTCGTCCATTCATCCATCCAACAAACATCTATTGAGGGACACAATTTGCTGTGGGGAAAGTGACAGTGAGCTAAAGAACACACTACCCCCAAAGAGCATAATAAACAAGCAAAATAAATAAAGAAATAAAAAGACAAGGAAGGCTAGCATCCATGGAAGGCATAGGTGGGGGTAAAGGGACCTCTTCGTTCTCTCTAATGAGACACATTCCACTCTCCTTCCCTACTCCTGGAGAAGCCTCCCTTTTATTTCTTTAGCAGACATACTCCCTGTGGGTGAGACCACAGGCTTGGGTCAGAACCTTGTCTGGTTACCTGGGCTGGGCTGCAGTTAGACTAGCAGGAAGGGAAGAAAGGTGTCATGGCTTATATGTCATGTATTGAGGGCCAAGCCCATGCTGAGTAAGTTGTCCCTATGCTGTGTGCCCCGAAGTCCCTCCGACCCCAGGCGCATTTCCAGCAGTAGGCACCATCTGAGCATGATGGGAGTGAGGCATTCCCAGGAAGAACAGTGCTCACAGCAGACAGGCTCATTGGGAAGGCTGAAACAGGGAGTCTCATTTCTCTCTGGCCTCCATCTGCCCCCGTGGAAGGTAGGCCTGGGGTTGGACAGTTGAAGCCCAATTTTGCAGCATCTCTGAATTCAAAAGGAGAAAACTGGTTTTGTTCCCTCAGTTCAGACCACTGACTCCTGATGACTTGTAATTCTTCTTTGTCCAAGATCAGCAGTGTCTGAGACCGTCTCTCTGTGGAGTTTATCACTCCCTTTCTACAATAATTTAAAACCCCACAGAGGGCAAACTTTTCAAAACTCTGGCATGTAGTCAGTATCAGCAAGCATCTACGTGATTGCATGACGGGAAGAAGAACAGCCGTGACAGTTGATAGCACTGAGCCTTTACAACATGTTCAACACAGTGTTTAAGGACTCTTGTTTGATCCCCAAAACAATGCTAAGAGGTAGGAGCTGTCCTCATTTTACACATGAGAAAATGGACAACCATCCCTATGACTCATCTGTGGTCACACAGGCTATAGGTGAAGAGTTTCTCGGACTCCAAAGCCAGTGCTCCTGGCCACCAGCATGGCCATCTCAGTGTGTGTGCCATGTGCCAAGTGGGTGCTACTACTGGCTTTACTGAGAGGCTAAGTAGCTCATCAAGTGCCCAGATTGTAAGAGGGGAAACCAAGGCTTGCAGAAAGCCCAAAGCCTCCCATCTTATTGTCCACGGAGCCAGAAGTGCCCACTGAAATTCAGAATGGGACGAGCCTCTGCAAGGTTGTCCTAGGGGAGCATCCCCACATCTCCCATCCTTCTCTGCCTGGGAAGCCTGCACCCAAAGAGGTGGGCACTCCCTCTGAGAGGTCAGACCTGCCTTTTCTCCATTTGGCTGAACAGGTGTCCTCCAAGGTGATGAGCTTCCCAAGCGAATAGCACCCCCCCTTCCAGCGCTGCTCCCCAGCTGTGTCTTCTGAGTGCTGATCTACTCCTGGTTGTCCTCAAAACAAACCTGCCTGAAAGGTTTGCCCTTCCTCTGGTGTCTTCTGGAGACTGGGCAGAGGAGAGGGTTGTTGATCTGGAGCAGAAGCTCTTGGTGATGGCTTGTGTGGCCTTCAGCACCTCTTTCTGCTTCTCTGCGGCCTCATCCTCTCACCTGTCAAATGGGTATTAGAATTCCTGTCTCCTAAAGTAGTTATGTAAACTAGTCGTGTAGACTAGTAGATTCTGAAAATGCCCAGCACAGGGCTTGGAACATAAATGTGGGTGAAAATGGACAGATGAACAGCCCAAAAAAGATGAAGTCTAGTGAGGTAAACACAGCAGAATATCCATGAAGAATTTTCAAAATTATTATATTAAATTGAAAAAAATGTAAAGGTATTTTTTAAACTGGTGCTTGGGGGGAAATATGTTTAAAGGATTAAGTAGCATATGGGCACACCTGTGGAGATTATTAAGGGGATTTAAAAGCCCTTATTAAAGGACTTTTAAAGTTGATGGTAATGGCTCTATTAAAAGAATGTAATAATACGAATTATAGAAAATTTCGGACAGTTGCCCTTTATTTCTTTTATAAGAAAATGAATTACGATTTGATATTTTACGTAGATACCTAGCAAGAGCTAGAAAACAGAGATGGGGGGTGAGGCGGGGAGAAGGGAGGGCTGACAGCCACGTGCAGGGAAACTGTCAGAAGCAGAAATGACAGCTGCTGCTGGAGTACCACAGACGCACATTGCTAAGCAGGTTCCTTTTGGTCCTCAAAATGCCAGACAGGTAGAGACTATGGCCTTCTTCATTCTGAGATGGGTTTTCCACAGTTTCCTGAGGGTCCCCAGTTGGATTCAGTTCTGGCGGCCCATGGAGGTAACTTGCTGCTTACTCACCCTCTCTGCCTGTCCTTCAGTCGCCCACATGCTTACCAGCATTTCCTAAGATCAACTCACACACAAACTACATGTCGGAATCTGCTTCTGGGGGGAAGCCAAAATAAGCTAGCCAAATAAAATAACAAGTAAGAACTGAATAAGATAGCAAGGTCTATTGGCCAAGAGATGTAATCACTTGGGGCTGACTTGTAAAGTCTAAGCTACATCACGCTACTTGCCAACGGTGTGAGTCCTCGCCGGTTACAGAGTGGAAGCAGTAGCATGAAGGCACAGTCATCTTTTTATCCTTTTGAGCTGGGAAGTGCAGTCGAAAGAAGTCAGGACTTTGGGGTGCCCAAAATCCTGGCTCAGTTGGTTGAGTGTCCGAATCTTGATTCCAGCTTCAGTCATGATCTTAGGGTTGGAGGATCAAGACCCATGTTGGGCTCCATGCTCAGCAGAGTGTCTGTGTGTCTGTCTCTCTCCTTCTGTCCCTCCCCCCTGCTTTCTTTCTCTCTCTCTCTCTCTCTCAAATAAATAAAGGGGCACATAGATGGCTCAGTCTGTTAAGTGTCTGACTTCAGCTCTAGTCATGATTTCAGGGTCCTGGGATCAAGCCCTGAGTCAGGCTCAGTTCTCAGCTGGGAGTCTGCTTGTCCTCTGCCCCATCCCACCCCGTTTGTGCTTGCTCTCTCTCTTTCTCTCTCTTCCTCTCAAATAAATAAAAGAAACAAATCTTTTTTTAAAAATTTTTTTTAATTAAAAGAAGGCAGGATTTCGAGTCTGAAGATACACCTCTGTGTCCTGACTCTTGTGGGGCGGCCTGACCTGGTGGAGACCAAAGGTACAGGTAGTGAAAGGATTCACTCATAGCAGAGCAGAAGAGAGAGATTATTGAAAGCACCACAAGGGAGCAGCGGGCGAGACAGCAGAGGAGAAACTGTCACAATGAGGTGGTGGGAGCCATAGCATTGGGGCCAGTGAGGAGCTATGGGAATGTATGGAATTTTCCTTTTTTGGTATCTGTGCCCAGTTGTAAGTATCCTGTTGGTCAGCTAGGGCCTGTGGCTGTTTCAAGGTCAGTGGCTTAGTGCACCTGTTTGCATTCAGCCCAGGGGTCACTGTGGGTCCTTGCGCCTTGATCGGGTTTCCATTACTCAAGCCTGTTGCTTGAAAGTAGACTTTATGTCTTACACTTTCAAGTGATTCCAGTAACTTCAGCCCTTCATCTTCTAGAGTCTCAGTTTCCTAATCTGTATTCATAATTCGTAACTCAGAGTTTGGTCATGAAGATCCAGTGAGATATGGCTTGCAAAATCTTTTTGTAAACAGTAAGATCCACAAATAAAGGGCCCCAACCAGAGAATTTGGAAGAGAATTTGGAAAGATTTGTTAAAATCCTTTACAAGAAGGGATTTTTTTCCAACCGCTCTTTTTTTTTTAATTTAATTTAATTTTTTTTTATTTTCAGCGTAACAGTATTCCTTGTTTTTGCACCACACCCAGTGCTCCATGCAATCCGTGCCCTCTCTAGTACCCACCACCTGGTTCCCCCAACCTCCCACCCCCGACCTCTTCAAACCCTTCAGATTGTTTTTCAGAGTCCATAGTCTCTCATGGTTCATCTCACCTTCCAATTTCCCTCAACTCCCTTCTCCTCTCTAACTCCCCTTGTCCTCCATGCTATTTGTTATGCTCCACAAATAAGTGAAACCACATGATAATTGACTCTTTCCGCTTGACTTATTTCACTCAGCATAATCTCTTCCAGTCCCGTCCATGTTGCTACAAAAGTTGGGTATTCATCCTTTCTGATGGAGGCATAATACTCCATAGTGTATATGGACCACATCTTCCTTATCCATTTGTCCATTGAAGGGCATCTTGGTTCTTTCCACAGTTTGATGACTGTGGCCATTGCTGCTATAAACATTGGGGTACAGATGGCCCTTCTTTTCACTACATCTGTATCTTTGGGGTAAATACCAAGTAGTGCAATTGCAGGATCATAGGGAAGCTCTATTTTTAATTTCTTGAGTAATCTCCACACTATTCTCCAACCACTCTTTAATTTTGAAGCACGTTATTTTAAGATGAGCCACAACTGCACGTCCACCACAAGAAATACTAATCCCTAACCTTTAGAAAACATGTCATCAGGGTACTTTAGGTAAATATGTCATGTATAGCCTTATTATAGAATCTTCCTCCCATAAATACCTAACAAAATGAGCTTTAAAAAAAGTTAGGGACACCCGGGTGGCTCAGTCGGTTAAGTGTGTGCCTTTGGCTGAGGTCCTGATCTCAGCACCCTGGGATCAAGTCCCACATCCGTCAGGTTCCCTGCTCACTGGGGAGTCTGCTTCTTCCTCTCCCTATGCCCCTCCCCTGCTCGTGCTCTCTCTCTTGCTCTCTCTCTTGCGCTGTCTCTCTCTCAAATAAATAAAATCTTTTAAAAAGTTTTTTTTTAAAGGAACAACCAAACAAATCTTTACGCAGGAAAAAAAAAATTGACCAGGGGCGCCTGGGTGGCTCAGTGGGTTAAAGCCTCTGCCTTCGGCTCGGGTCATGATCCCAGGGTCCTGGAATCGAGCCCCGGTCGGGCTCTCTGCTCAGCAGGAAGCCTGCTTCCTCCTCTCGCTGTCTGCCTCTCTGCCTGCTTGTGATCTCTGTCTGTCAAATAAATAAACAAAATCTTAAAAAAAAAAAAAATTGACCAGCAGCATAGTACATTCTGTCTCCACCCTTCAGAAACAACACTGACCAGGGAATGGGATTCAAAATCCCCTAAGAACGCTTACTAACATCACTGATTTGTGGGGAAAATAGAGTGAAGAAGTGAGTCAGCAATCAGGGGAAAAGATACCTCCCCCAACAGCAGCCCCCAAAGGCTTCTCACTTTCCAAGACTTTATCCTAATTTGAGGAGACTAGTTGAAGCCCACAGAAGCTGAGTGTACTTCTGACCTCCTGGAATGGGTTCCAGTGCACGTCACTTAAAATGTCAGAGGTGGGAACAGAGCCCAGATGCTCCAGAAAGGTCTGCCCCCACCACATTTCCTCTACTCCCAACTCCCAGCATTGCCTTCCATTCAAGGAAAAGTACTGAAAAATAGTACTCATGCCTCAAACCATGATTTGAAAGATAACCTGGAAGAAGATAAGAGAAGGTGTCAGGGATGAATCACCATATCAGAGCAGGTGGAAATCTGGACAGAGCAACTTACTCTATGTATAGAAAGACAGAGAGCAGTGCATAGAGAATGTACAACATAGGACAAGAAGAAGGAAGAAGGGACAAGGGATGGAGAAGAGAAAGAAGGAAGAGATTGCCCAGAGCATGAAAAATCTGTGCAAAAACAAGAGGATAAAGTCATTCAGGAAACAAAAGATATGGAAGAGGGACAAAAATCATCCAACATAAGGATAATAACTTCTCTGGAGTGAAAAGTCCAACAGGCAGAACAGGAGAGAATTTCAAGTCTAAGGTGGGAAATAAATGAAGAGTAGATCTGTACTTGAGAGGGACACACTGTGTTCTAAGAAAGACTGTTACAGGAAGATCAACACCGGGCACATCATAGTTACTGAATTGTTAAGTTAATAACTTCAAGCATAAGGAAAGATTTCTTCAGGGCTTTAGGTGGAAAAAGCCAATCCTCTAAAGGATAAATATTAGAGTAGCTCTAGGCTTCTTAATAGCACACTCAGTATCAGTGCCAAGCACCAAAATACAAGAGGAGATCATCTCGGGATGGAAGGTTTAGGGACAACTTTTGTCTCTTTTCATGCTTTTCTATGTTGTATGCTTTCTTAGTTGTTAAAAATATTTAAAAATATGGGGCACCTGGGTGGCTCAGTGGGTTAAGCCGCTGCCTTCAGCTCGGGTCATGATCTCAGGGTCCTGGGATCGAGCCCCGCATCGGGCTCGCTGCTCAGCAGGGAGCCTGCTTCCTCCTCTCTCTCTGACTGCCTCTCTGCCTGTTTGTGATCTCTCTCTGTCAAATAAATAAATAAAATCTTTAAAAAAAATATTAAAAAATATTACTCATGACCATCAGAAAAATATAGTTAACACTATTTTCACTTTGGAAAACAACACAAAAAGAAAGGGCCTACCAGAAATCCATTCTGTTTCCATATCAAACCTCATTCTTTCCCACTTTATCCTGGATTAAAGAAACAGACAGTGAGAGGCTCTTAGGAAACCTGGCTATCAATAACTGAAGACAGAAGAGAAACAAATGAATTTCAGGATTTGGGGGAGCATTCAGATAAAACCATGAAGACTGCTAAGTTTCCTTCCCATATTTTAAAAATTGTAAACATCTTAGTCTTGCTTGCATCACAGTGGAGTTATTAAGACTCATACTGGCATCACCCACCCTTGAGTTTGAGACCCATTGGTGGTATGACTCGAGGAAATTAGTTAACTTCTTAGGCCTCAGTTTTATACATTAAATGGGAAAAATAGTAATCATAACTAGTGCATAGTAGTGGTGATTAAATGAAATAATGTATGTCAAGTGCCCTTTACAATGTATGCCATGTAGTTACTGTCACCACCATCAGCACCTGCAGTAGCACCATTGTCCTTTCTGTAATCATCACCATCTTCATTTCTATCATCATCACTTTCATCATCATCATCACTAACATCATCATCACCATTATCACCATCACCTCTAACATCATCATCACTATCATCATCAGTCATCATGATCACCATCAACACCATCAGCAGGAGCAGCAGCATCACCATCATCATCATCACCACCAACACATCATCATCATCACCATCATCATCATTGTCATCATCATCACCATCATCAACTTCATCACGACCACCATAATCATCATTACCACCACCATCATCACTCTTTGCTAAGAGACCTTGGGCATGTCACTCCCCTTCTCTGAGCTTCAGCTAACTCATTATAAAATGGAAATAATGCAGCAGGAGAGTTTTAAATTATTATCATAGAAGCTAAGACTTATTGAGTGTCTCCCTGTGCCAGACTTATACTGAGTGCCTACACACAGAAGTTCACTTAATCCTCACAAACACACCCGTGGTAGGTCCCTACTGTCATCACTGCACAGGTGAGAGAGATTTGGTAGATCCAGCACTTCAACCTGTTCTTACTAAAACCAGAGGCCAAGCCCTAGTCCCTTGTGCTTCTCCACCTCCTTTGGTTGTGAGGTTCAAGGGAGATCACGGAAATGAAACCAATCAGAGAAACAGGCTGTGCAGGATTCTTCAGGTTTCTTGTATTTGCCTTCCAGGGTGATCTGAAGGAAGAATAGAGGAGACCTGATGTAGACATCTTATGAACTCTGTCTTAATCACTCCTCCTGGATCCTACAGACCTCTACTGAGTGCCTCCTATGTGTATTCTAGGTGCTGCACTAGAGTAATGGTCATTACCAACAAACAAGTTCTGTCCCAGCCCTGAAGAAACAAAGAGGCATGTGTGTCAACATTCTCTGCTTCATTGTAAGCTGATGCACTAGTGTCAGAAATGTTAGCAGAGTTATCCACAGGTGCTTCCAGAACACACCTAAGGGAAGTCATGGAAAGGAAACACCAGCCTTCAAAACTGTTCAGACTTCACATAAGTGTGAACTGACCCCCAAGGATATGCTATAAGGCTTACAGCGGTGTTAGCTGCAGGAGCACCTGAGTGTGTGACACACATACTTTCAACAAGGCAAAACTATACTCTCTACAGACCTAAAGCCTGGTACTTAGGACATTTCAATGTGTAACCATTGTTCTTGCACAGTTTCATAGATACCTTTAAGATATGGAAAGTCTATTTTCTTTGTAGTTAACAGTATATCAAATCTTTTCAAAATTAAAATTTGAGTGCCTAATTCAAGTAAGAAAATATCCATCAAATATCCACTTTCTGCCAAAGATGCCAGGCCAGTGGGGAGGCTGCAGGCCCTGGAGGGCTCATGGTCTAGTGGGGGCTTGAGGGGACGGTCCATTCTCGGTCATTTTGATGTGTTGGAGTCCAAGGCTTGCTGGCAGAATAGAGGTGTGACAACAGTGAAAGCTCTGGAAAGACAGGCTTGAGTTGTCCTTTCTCTGTGACCTTAGGTTGCATGGTTGAACTTGACAATGAGTGGTATGGTTGTGTGCAGTGCTTACAATCAAAGTTTTGCCTCCATGGGGTGGAGTCTCTGAATTCTGCCCCTTCCTTCCATCCCCACTGCCACCATGCAAGCCCTCTGCATAACCATGGCCTCCCTTCCTCACTGCCCAGCAGCTTCCTGCAGCCCTCCTCTACCTGCCAGTCCCCTCTCCAAATAGCTGCAGTATCTATGAAATGCAAGTGGATCACATCAGTCCCTACTTGAAACCCAACGTTGGTTTTCTTCAGTTGGTTTTCTTCAATAGTAGAGCTCTCCTTGATCTACAAGATGCTGCCTAATTAGCCCTGCTTGTCTTTCCTGCTTTGTACTCTTCCTCCCACCCCTCCCTCAGCTGTGCAGACAGCATGGCCTCTGCTCTAGACCTTGACCCAACACATTTCATCCTCTAGGGTATCTGCCTTCTCATCCCTTCCCCTACAGTTTTCCCCAAATCTTAGCAAGCTGTATCTCCTCCTTCAGGTCACATCTCAGCCATCCCCTGCACCCCCCAGATAGTCCTCTTAGCCATTACAAACATAGGCTCCCCCCATTGCTGACTGTATTCCCTCCATGCTTATCACATGTTGTAATTACTTATTTATTCATTCATTTCTTTTTTGATAAACACATCATCCTTTCTCCTCTACCAGATGAGGGAATTCCATGAGAGCCGGAATTGTCCCTATTGTCCACCAGTGTGGGACCAGCCCCAACACAGTCAATAATCATGGTCAAAATGTTCAGTGTCTCCCTGGAGTTTGATAAAAACCCACCACCCTTGCTGTGGAATGCCAGCGTATAGAAGTGATTGGCAGAGTGGGGATTCCATTGGGGAGGGGGAGGTGAAAATAGGCCCCGGTGGTCATGCTGAGACCCAGGTCAAGGGTCTGGGCACAGGGCCCAATCCCAGGTCTCACTGAGTTCCAGAAGAGGAGGGTGCAGACCTTGAAGAGTCTAAGCTAGGTGTGGTACCCTGCGGTTAGAAGTGTGTACAAGCAATCTGGGTTGCCACAGTGACCATTAGAGTGCTGGCATCCCTAAGGTGAGGGGTGAGAGACATCCTGCAATTGCACAGGATGGTCATCAAAATAAAGAATTGTCCTCCCTTAATGCCAATGACACTTCCACTGAACAACACTCCACTGCTGGGGTGACGAGTGGGACCCACCACACATCCAGTCATGGGGAGATAAGGAGGACAAACCAATAGCCAGCTTGGCGGGGGCTCCCATCCTGTCCAGCAAGGATTAGCGGGGAAACAAAGCTGTGATTTGGAGGTTGGAGTCCCAAGCCTGAGTTCCGGCTCTGCTCCTCAGGAGCTGAGTAACACTGGAGAAGTCCAGCAACCTCTCTGGGCTTCAGTTTTCTTACCCAGGTATGGTAACCCATACCTGCCTGACACGCTGTATCAATAAATGTCAGTTACCTTGTAAATCAAATTTGTACGTGCTGTATTCATTTTGTAGTGGATTACAGCTTGATTCAAAGGGCATTCCAAGAGCCGAGAGGCTGAATCCCCTCTTGTTCTGATGGGCCAGGTCAGGAAAATGGTTTCTATATGTTAGGAGTGATGGGCTAACTCTGGCACCCAGTCCTGAAGTTGTCGGTAACCCAGGTGGGGCCGGCTCATGGAGAGGGTGCTACCCTGCCATTGGAGGGGATGCTGGTGTCATGAGTCTTTCCGTGTGGTTCATTCTGTGCCCTTGCTCTGCCCTTGCAGGGGGCATCCCGTTCATCTTGACTGGCGAGTTCTTCCAGCAATCCCAGCGGTCGGCCGCCTTCATCATTGCAGGCACTGTCAACTGGCTCTCCAACTTCGCTGTTGGCCTCCTCTTCCCCTTTATCCAGGTACGACTGACAAGGGGTCTGCTGCCCATGGGATGCCATCTGATTCGGCAGCCCTCTGCCTGAGGGGTGAGTCACAGAGCAGAGGCTCAGTCCCTCAACTGGAAACTCACACTGTTGTCCTAAGGAAGGCAGAGATATGCCTCGGTTCCAACCCTGAACCCTCTTTCTCCCTCCCGCACCTTCCAGGTGCTGTCCCCAGACACTAAGGGCTGCCTCAGAAGGAGTGGGCTTCCTATCACCAAGGGTGTGCGAGGAAACCTAGGTTAGAATCTCAAACCCTCACTTTTGCAATGTGCTTGTCATGGTGTTAGACAAAGTCCATAGTTACAGTGCACCCTGTTGTGCATTTGAAGTCCTCACTGTCATCATAACCAAGCTGATGGGGTCACTGTCCCAAGGGTGACCATAGTGGACAGGAAAATGTGAACTCAGGAAATGGGTACAAGTTCTCTGTGTGTAGGTCAAGAGTCTATTCATTCACTCGCTCATTTATTCAGCACATACTTATCGAGTCCCTACTCTATGCTGGGCACTGTTTCAGGCAGTGGGGATAGCGTGGGAATGAGAATGTGTGCTCTATGGTCCTGGAGCTGAAAAGGGAAGCAGCCCAGGAATAGAGCAGTCCCCTTCTCGGGGCCTATTTCACCCCTCACCCCCTCAATTAATAGTCTGCCTATTAATTGACTAGCTTCGATCCCAGCATGCCCCAGAGACTCTGCTGCCAGCTTGTCTGAGTCCAAGGTCTGTAGCCCCAGCCACAGGCCCACGTGGCTACTCCTCATCATAGAGCAGCTACTCTGTGCCAGGTCCCCAGCACGTGGCTTTTCATGTGCTCATGGCATCCATGCCTAAGCCTGGGGTTCCTGCCCGTCCCACTTTACTGCATGCAGGGAGGCTAAGGCTCAGGGAGCAGACATCATCAACCCAAGGTCCTGCGGTAACCTGGTCCTTCTGCCCCATGGCCTCTTACTGTTGGACATTCTCTGCCTGCCTTTCATTACTCTCAGACTCATCACGTGACTTTTACAGCATCTTTGACCGCATCTTAGCTACAAGCATCCTGCTTCTGAATGTACATGCCACAGGGGACTCCTTGGGCCCCACGTCCATTTCCTCCCAACCTTGGGCATCTTCAGCCAACATGGCCAGAGCATAACAAGTAACCTTTTCAGTGGACTCCTAACCCCAAATGGCTTCTTCCTAATTCATTCAAAGCCAGCAGAGTCAGGGGTCAGTAACATATCCATTGCTATGGGGAAAATTAACTTCAAACCACTTCTCTGTCAACACAGATCTGCCTACCATTCTTACCATTTAAGTGGAGAAATTCTAGACCCCTCCACCTGGCCCACCACTAAGCTGTTTCTATGTCTGGGAAATAGGCCACAGTCTCCTGAGAAATTTGGGGCAGGGGTCGGAGATGTGTAAACGACCTCACTGTTGCCCCACACAAAACACTCCACCTGACTCTCCTGCCACAGTTTGGGAGCAGACAGCTCTGACGTGCCACCTTAACACTGACATTTGCTGAGTGCTTGCTGTATGCCGGGCTCACTGAACCCCAGTCCGCACTGGGAGGTCAGGCCTTCATGTCTCCCTGATTCAAACCAACAGCCTGGAACTCAGACAGCAGCAGCCAGTCCCCAAGGTCACCCCCATGAGAAGTGACAGAGGGGGCAATTGTCTCATCCTTGCCTGTAAGACAAGGGGAAGAAGGAACCCTTGGTTATGCAGCAGGTGATTCTGTCCAACATGCCCGCTGGAACTGGGTTTGAGGAGTTAATTTATATTTAGGCATACACATGAACAAGGTACTCACGTGTGTTCACACACAGGCACACGTGTGCTCACACACACACACACACACACACAGGCCCGCATCTCAAGGAGGTCTCCAGCGGATTGGACCCGTCTGACCTATCTTTCACATTGTTCACTTGGGAAATCACAGCCCATCTGCGGCTTCTCCCCAACAGAAACGTCGTGCTGCCTCTCCCTTGACATGCTCCCCCGGACTCTGTTGGGGGTGGTGGCTGGGCTTATTCCAAGTTCTGGAGAGCTGTGCCAGCCCCACCTGCTCAGCTGGATTACTTGGCAGGGAAATGGCATGGGAGAGGACAGCAACCACGATAGGACGTTCAGCATGCAGTTACGCCATCGCATGAAAGGTCTTATTACGCCCACTTGCCAGTCAAGACAGGTTGGATTTGCTGCAGAAAGAAATAGCCCCAGGTCTCAGTGGCTTTAACTCACCCAGGACGAGGTCTTACTCATTCTCAGTGTTCATTGTGGGGGAACTAGAGATTCTAGAAGGCCCCAGAGCTTCCCGACTCAGTCCCGGCATGTGGAAGGAGTGTGGCAAGTCTCACACTGTCCATTAAGGCCGTCACCTGGCACCAACACAGATTACCACCATGAGAGTCCCCTGAGTGAAAGTTACACCACCACACCTTACCACAGGGAAAATTCAGGTAGCTTTCTGTCCAGAGGGGAAGAGCCAGAAATCTTAAGTCCTTCCATAATAATGGCCATCGCCTGGGACTCTCTGAGGAGGAAAGCCAGGCTCAGCAGGACACTTGCCCAAGGCCTCAGACAGTGAAAAAAAAAACATTATCACACCCATGGATGTCACCTCTGTGCCCTTCCTTGACCCCCAGGGCTTTTGTGTGTATCAAACTCTTTTCCATGATAACCCATTTTCTCACAGCCTTGACTACAATTTCAGGGAATCATGTTCATTTCAACTGGCTCACTTCCAGTGGAGTGTCCAGGAGCCTGAGAGGCTTCTGGGGCCATAGCTCCTCCCAGAACACCCTGTTGTGATGTGCTGGAGTATCTGGGGGCAAAGCAAGACCAGGACTCTCGGTGGTTTAGCAGGTCCCTCCTGCAGAAGCCCTGAAGGAGCCCCTGAGCATGCCAACACTGTCACTATGAATAAAAATGCATCCATTCACTCCATGGGGATGATCTCATGCCAGATTGCACAGAGAAAGTCAGCCCGAGGGCTGCTCGGAGCCTGGCCTGGAGCAGGGGAATAAGGCCAGGACCCAGGTGAAGGGCTCTGGGCCGAGAGGGACGCCACCTGCTCACAAAGCTGAGGTCCCCCATGCACACAGGACACAAATCTGCACGCCTGTCCTAGAACAATCCAGACCAGCTGTCTCCTCCCAGACACAATAAGGGCACAGGAGTCACTAAAGAGCTGTGGGCCCCCCTCCTTACAGGCTTAGGTCTGGGAGCTTGGGGCAAGGCTGAGCGAAGTGCAGGGGAGCTGCAAGGAAAGACAAGTGGTTGGGGAAGATCTGGAAGGCAGGTCTCCGATCCATTCCCTGAGAGGTATTGGGGTCAGATCTGGTCACTGACTGCCTTTGGCATTTTGGTGCTAGAGCTGGAGAGGTGTGTGGCTTCCACATCAGAAGAGACTGCCTGACCTTGGCCTTGACCTTGCCTGGTAATGCCTGCAGCCACACAAGGCACATGGGCAAGTGGTTAAGGGGAGCCAAGGGTGGATGGATGGATAGATTGGTGGGTAGACAGATAGACAGACAGATTGATGGATAGCTAGAGGTTGAAGGGAGGAGATAGGACAGATTGATTTGAAGACATTCATCAGACCCTTACACAGGAGTCTGCCAGAGGTAGAAGGAGGGCATTGCAGGGCAGAAGCACTGAAGATAAGAAGGGGCAAAACGGAGAAACACAGACAAAAGAGAAGCTTTGCTCCATCCAGCAGTGACAGGAGATCAGGAGGTATGGAGCCTGTGAGCTCAGCCCTTGCCCCTGGCGGCTGGGGGTAGAGTGCAAAGGAATGGGTGGTGGAGGGAGAGGGAAGGAGAGCATTAGGTAAGTAAGCTGACACATAGCACACTATAATTCAGGACTGGCCTTGGAGCTGCTCCCACCTGCCCCAGGCAGGGGAGGGCTGGGGGAGGCTGAGGACACACTGCCCCTTGGACCACTACCATAAGGCATCAAATTAATGACATTATCCTGATGGTATCAAATCATGGGGCATCTTTCTGATTTTTGTGCCAAGCCCCAGACCTGATGTTTTTCATCCATTTTCTCAGGAGTCCTGACAGCTGTTGTCGGGTTCATTCCCTCAGCTGGTGTTTGAGGATGGCCTAGTGGGTCCCTCTAAGGGGGCAGAACACAAGGGCCAGCTCTCTGTAGGGCACCGTCACTGACAGTCTTCCTCATCTTCCCTTCCTCTCCTTCTTCTCCTTTTCCTTCTGTTTATTCCTTCTTCTCCCCTTCGCACTCTTCTCTCCCTCCTCCTCCTCCTTCCTTTTTCCCTGTCAAGTCATGAGGGCATGCTAATTATAAATGATCAGCCTCACCGTAGAGACTCTAAAGGGGTGAAGCCAAGCACGTTAATGGCTTAATGACACTGTC
The DNA here is from genome assembly GCF_902655055.1 of Lutra lutra. NCBI lineage: Eukaryota > Metazoa > Chordata > Mammalia > Carnivora > Mustelidae > Lutra > Lutra lutra. The sequence goes on along the minus strand of NC_062279.1, from coordinate 147,121,025 downwards.
CTTCTTTTCTTCTAAATACATGTAATGTTTCGTATTTATAAAAATCGGAACCAGTTTTTTTGTTTTGTGCTTTTGCTTTCCTCACCCGGCACGATATCATGAGCATTCCTGGACACCTGTGGGTGTTCTCAAGGCACTTTCCCTCTGGAACCAGAGCTCCTGCCAGCTGGGGCGTCTCCGACATCTCCGGGGTCTCCGGGGCTGGGGATCATTCAGGAAGCGTGGAAGTTATGAGCACTGACTCAAGCCAAGGAGCCTTGCTGGTCACACCGAGGCCAACACTGGCCAGGGGGCCACAGTGAGATTTTGTGAAATGTCGGTCTCCTGGCCCAGGACAGGGAAGGCGGCAAGGGTTCGTTTCCTTTCTGGCTGTGGGCTGGCCAGGGCAGAGGCCGGGCTCTGGGAGCTGCTGTTGGCTGTGACAACTGCACTTAGAGAAACACAGGGTGTGCACGTTCTTGTTCCCACACCCCCCCTTCCAACCTGGACTGTCCCATGGGAGCAGCTCCTGCCGCTGCAGCTTCCACAGCTGACCTGCTTCATTCACAGCCCTTCCAGAAGTCCTCTCAGCCATGGTCAAGAGCCTGCCTTAGTCTGCTCACGCTGTCACAACCACATACCCCAGACTGGGACTTAACCAACAGAAATGTGTTTTCCCACAGTTCTAGAAGCCAGAAGTTGGAGATAAAGGTCTTGGCAAAGTTGATTTCTTCCAGGACCTCTCTTCTAGGTGTCGTAAAGACCACCATCTGTCCCCGTGTCTTCACACAGTCGTCCCTTGTGTGTCTGTGTCCCAATCTCCCCCTCTTCTAAGGACACATGTCAGATTGGGTCAGAGCCCATCACAGGACTTCATTTTACCTTAATCCCCTCTTTAAAGACCCTCCTTCCACATAAGCCACATTCAGAGGTGCTGGGGTTTAGGACTCCAACATGTGAATCCTCGTGGTGGATACAATTTGGCTCATAACAGCCACCGAGTGCAATTTTTCAAGCATCTTGATCTTTTCATTTGTTTCCAAAATGTGTCAGTGGCAAGTGTCCCCAAGCAAGGACCTATAAGGGGCCCAGTCTATTCCCACAGAAAACAAATATCAGAGCCATCATGGCTGCAGACGGGTGACACGGCCCAGAACTTGTCTGTGTCATACGCGTCAGCAGGGGGCCCTGGGCTAGGTCCTTGCCCACTCTGAGCCTCAGTTTCCCCATCTAGAAAATGGAAAATTCACTCTTCTCTCAGCCATGGAGAATGGAGCCTGCTGAGGACACGAGCAACCCATAAGCCTGCCTGCCCGGGCAGGGCTTACCGGCTGTCCAGACCACCCCCTACGCAAGGAGACCTCAAGGGTCTCAGGAGGGTTCTGCTGTCTGGGGACTCCCCATCTGGGGCAGTACCAGTAACCCAGAAACCATTTCCTGTACAGAATAGCTCGGTGACTAGTGGCTGCTGTGGCTGTTTGTTGTCCTTAGTCCCCTTATGTGCCAGGCACTACCTTAGACATAAATGAGACACAGGCGAAAATGCACAGACTTTGAAGTCACACAGTCTGACCTTGAATCCTGACCATGCCTCTCAGCAGGGAGGTGAAGTGCATGCTGGTCAAATTTATCCAACTGCGATTGCTCTCTGAGCTATAATTTTCATGTCTATATAACAAGAGAATGGTCCCAATTTTACAGTGGTGCTCCTGAAAAAATTAGAGGTGGAAGTCAAGTCTTGAGCAGTGTCTGCCCATGGACACTCAGGATCAACTACTCTCATGGTCATTACTAGTACTGTAAAGGCTGCTTCCTGCTGTGTGGTCTAGGGACACTTGGGAAGAGGAGACAGGACAGGAAGATCAATTCATGGTGAGTCCTGGAAGCTTTCACCACCCCTAACTCACTGAGTCATCCAGGACAATTTGCCTCTCAAAGCTTGCCTTCTCCTTCCTCCTTCCCCTTCTCTCCCACACCCTGCCCCTTCCTACAGAAGGTTCTAGATATGCATGGATGGGGCAGGTCACCTTGACCCCTGGGGGGAATCAATATCACTGTTTCTCTGTCCTTAGCCTCGGGCTGCCTCTTCCTTGGGCCTTTGCTATGGTGGCATCAATGTTTGTACCAGCCTGCAGACAACTCGGCCTCTGCCATGAGCACCAGTATTTTCTGGTTCAGACAAAATGGCATGCAAACATATGCCTGCTTGATTATACTGGAGTTATAACATTTCGTTTGAGTTCAGTAAAATCCAAAAGTGAGAAAATGATTCTTTTCAACTCGAAATTTATTGGGTCCTATCCCACATGCCTATGCAACGTGAGGAGGAAGCCAGTGCAGACCCAGGATCATGGGACCTGACCACATGAAAATGCCCCTCACTTCTCCAGAGGGTCCAGCTGCCATCCTGGGTCTACAGGGAGGAAGGGAGCATCTTTCACTAGCTCCGTCTCCGCCAGCACCAGCACCGAGGCACAGTCTTGCCCTAACATTTCAGAGAGAAAAGACATGCCCCTCAGAGGAACTGGTGTGTTTTGTGTTTCTCGGAAGGAGGCAGGCAAAACGGGGCCTCACTGGGCTGACCAGTACAGGGACCTTTCAGGTTTAGGTTGAGGGAGTCAGTGGCAGTGGGGGCAGCAGGGAGCAGGAAGATGCTGGCAGAGGCCCTGAGCCAGCCCCAAGCAGGCGTAGGGGCTGGCAGTGAGTGTAAGGGAGGCCCACCCCAGCACTGAGGGCATGAGACGGATTTGGGGTTTTTCCAAAGGACTCTGGGAATCCACTGCATGTTTTTAAGACATGATCCATTTTTTTACTTTAAAAGAACTCTCAGGATGCCTGGTGGCCACTAGATTCGAGACAGGGGACAGGAAGAATGGAGGAGAAGGTGACAGACAGCAGAACGATGGTTGACAGTGTGTGTGTATTGGGGGTGGCAGGGTGGCAGATGGGAGAAAGGAGGCACTGACTAGAAATGGCACAGGAAACTTTCTAGAGTGGTGGCAATGTTTTAAGTCTTGACAGAGGACTTAGTTACACAGGGGACTCATTGAATGCTACACTTGAGATCTGTGCAAGTTACTGTATATAAATCCAATCTGGATAAAAATGTGTATATTTTTTAAAAAAGAAGAAGAAGAAAGGTAAAAGCCATTTCAGGATAAAGGCATCAGGATGCAAGAGCAAAGACAGGCAGAGAGGGAGGAAGCAGCCAGAGGTGATTCAGGGAAGACAGCAGTGCTTGTCTGAGAACCAGTGGAAAAGAGCAGGCCTGCCGGGGAGGAGGGCAGCCCATAGGAGGCGTCCGCAGGGCATGCAGGGCTGAAATCCCATCATGCAGCCACGGGGCTGTGTCTACCTCACAAGTACCCAGGCAACTCCAACAAGATCCTACGTGTACACACGGCAGAGACAGAAGACATCCCTAAGACCCCTGTTTCCCCCAGCTTCTCCCAGAGACATCCTAGCATTTCAGGTCGACTCTGCTCCCACAGTGGAACAGCCTTGCGGAACAGGTCTCTGCAGATCTGGAGGGACAAGTGTGAGGCACTCGACTTCCCATCAGTTCTTGAGTGGCAGCCCTTGCATTGACACAGCCCAGAGCTTGGGGAGAATCTCCAGTGAGCCAGCGTTCTGTGGGCCGGGGGAAAAACCAAGCAGAAGGATTCTACTTTTGTCAAGTCGTGAACTTCTAACCTGAACCAACTCTTGTACCCTCGATCTTCTCCATGGCAGTGCTCTCATTTCATTCATTTACCCACTCATTCAACGTATTCTTATTAAGACAGAGCTTTCAGTGATGCGGGCACTGTCTTGAGCTGGGGGTATAATGGAGAGCAGGTGGCATGGATCCCACCATCATGGAACTCACGGCCCAGGGCCTGTGGACGCCAGATGGCCCATGGATGAGTTTCAGTAAGACCATGACATGCCCCCACTCCAGAAATGGCATTGAAAATGTCAAGTGTATGAGGTTTTTTTCCCCCTTTTGATAGAGAAGGGGTTGCGTAGCTTTTTATCAGGGTCTCAGAGAGGCATGTGGAATGTCACCCTCCCTCACCTGTATGCCCTTCCTCACATCTACTCAAGTCCCAAAACAGCTGCAACCTCTACACCTCTCATCCTTCAAGACTCAGCTTACAGGTGACTATTGAAATGTGGCTGAACACACCAGGTGCCTGACCCACCCACCCGGAATCCTAGATATACTCTAAAAGGTGTATCCTGCTATAAAACAAGATGGGGTCCCAAGGTTATAGTTGTAAGAGGACATCTCTTAGCAGATGGGACGAACAGCAGAAGACAGACTGGCCCAGAGTGCATCCAGGACAGGGCTGCTGAGACAGTGGAATGGGTCCTCGGACACAGTGGACAAGGAGCTGGCTAGGGGTCCTCACCAGGGAATAGCCAGAGAAATGACAGAAGGAAAATTCCCAGACCTGTTGAAACACCAGTCCTCAGCATGAACAGTCCGCCTCATGCTAAGCAAATTTGGTATAAAGGATCCCTTTCTAAACACAGGGATGTGCAATTGAAGAACACTGAGTTAAAAAAGAATATCCTAAAAGTTCCACTGGGAAAACTCAGATAACCTGAAAAGAAGTGATCATCAGATGACATCCCCCTGCTCCTGAGGGAGACTCTACCTGTAGGGTAAGAGATCCTGTCTTCACAGTCTGGAGAGGAAACTATTTTGAAATTAGAAGTCTGTACCTTCACATACGAGAGAGGGGAAAGGGCATTTTCAGACATGAGAGGCTCAGAAAGCTTACCACGTGCCTTGGCCACCTATGGCCTAGAAAACTGGAGATACTTGGTGTCCCATAGCTCCAAAACCTGTTTGCAAAATTGGTAAGAACAGAGTTTGAACTTGCAGGCTATGGACTGCAATGCTAACCAATGGGAGGCCTCAGGCAAGCTGCTTAATCCCCTGAGAGCAGATGACTTAGTTCAATGTCTGGCCCAGAAGCCTCACCAGACAAGGCTTGGTACTGATACCATTATTCACATCAATAGTGTTCCAGCTGCCGGCAGAGGCTGACTCACATCCACAGCAGCAACGAAGGGTCCTGTTTACATATCTGTTGCAAAGTCTAACCATTTAAAATATCCTTTCTTCTTGACCTAGCCATTCCCAGTAGCAAGTAAAGTATTTGAATTTGCACAAGTTTCAATTCAATGTGAGATTTTTTTTTAATTTATTTGACAGAGACACAGTGAGAGAGGGAGCACAAGCGTGGGGGAGTGGGAGAGGGAGAAGCAGACCCCCACCGAGCAGGGATCCCGATGCAGGGCTCCATCCCAAGACCCTGGGATCATGACCCGAGCCAAAGGCAGACACTTAATGACTGAGCCACCCAGGTGCCCTTCAATGTCCTTTATTTCAAAACGGGGACCTAGGTGTTGTAATTATTCATAGTCATAAATGATAGGAAGTCGGGGCTAGGGGTAGTCTAGTCTGCCAGGCTGCCGTCCCAAAGTACCACAGACAGGGGACTTAGATAACAGAAATCAATTTCTCACAGTCTTGGAGCCCAGAAGTGCAAGGTCAAGATGCCAGCAGAGTCGGTTTTGTTACAGAACTTGGGGTTTTTTAACTCTTGTGTGTAGAAGTAGACATGAGGCCAAGGATGGTGCAGGAAGTGTTTATTGCTAGCTCACTCCCAGGCCTGAGGAAGACAGCTTTAGGAAAAGGCACACGGGGCTGCTCCCTGAACGATGGTCAGAGGAAGAATTTGAGGGGCTGAGGTGGAGAAGGACGTACTGTCCTAGCACTTAGGAGTTAGGAAACAGGAAGCTGGGTGTGGGGATGCGGTTGCCTGAACCTGTATGCCTTATTTGCATGTTAAATTTCCTCCTCAGGCAGGATTTTTAGCATTATAATGAGGGGAAAGTCTGTGGGAGGCAGGGAGGTCCCCTGCAGCTCTGACTGGTCTGGTCTGGTCCTTGCAGGAGTAAGTCAGTGGTAAGTGAGCCCTGGAGCTTATTTCAGGCTTCCGGCTTCCGGCTTCCTGAGGACCTGCAGCACGGGCCAGGCGGGCTAGAGAAATGGGTTACCATCTGAGGGGCCCGAGGTGTCCTGCAAGTTCTGATCTGCAGAGGAACTGCCGCAGAAAAGAGAACTGCAAACGAGCAGACAGATATTTAAAGAGCTTTCTTTTTGCAACAGACTGAACCTGTAAGGAGATTAGGGCCCAAGGGCAATTTCAGCCCAAGATCTGCTTTTCTAGGAAGATGCCCAAGAACCTCTCTCTGGCTCAGTTTCTGGTGAGGGCTCTCTTCCTGGCTGGCAGGCGGCCACCTTCTCACCATGGCTTCCTGCGGCTTCTCCTTGGTGTGCACAGGGAAGGAAAGAGCAATCTTTCTCTCCCTTTTCTTAAAAGGCCACCCATTCTATGGGATTTGGACCCCACCCTTATGACCTCATTTTACCTTAATTATCCCCCAAAAGCCATATATCCAAATACAGTCGCATTGGGGGTTAGGGGTTCAACATATGAATTTGGGAGGCCCATAAATCAGTCCATAGCAACAGGGAAACTTTTAAGACAGATTGACTTGTCAGATTCAAAATCTGATTGACAGATGGATTGATTTGTTCACTCCATAAATATCCACTGAGCACTTGCTGTTGTCCACACGCTGACATGGGCCCTGGGCCATAGGGATGAGCAAAATCGGATATCACCCTGCTGCCTCATGGGGCAGTCAGTCTTTCATCAAGCAGCCACACACATAACTCTGCCGTTATCATCAACATGCAGGGAAGGAGGGTGGAACCAGGAGAGATGATGATTCAGGCGCCTGGCCTGGGGCAGGGCCGGCTCCTGGAGGAGAGAGACAGGAGCTGAGCAGGTGGAAAATCACAGGAAGAGGGACCAGCAAGTCAGCAGAAACATGGTGGGAGGTGGGAGTGATGAGGCCCAAGTGGAGGAAGCACAGAGGAGAGGAGACCTCACCAACTCCCCAGGACAAGCTAAGGAAGTAGGTTTTCATCCCAAGAGCCATGGGAAGCGAGTAAGAAGTTCTAAGCTGGGGGCTGGCATGATCTAGATATGTTTTTGCAAGACTCCTCGGGCTGCCTCACAGAGAGCAGATGGGGAAGAGGCCAAGTGGATGGTGGACACGGGTGAAGAAGGTGAGAGGCAATGATTGCTTCATGAGGCAGGGTTTGACAAACTCCTACCCACCGCCTGATCTATCTTTCTGTAAATAAAATTCTACTGGCATGTAGCCAGTAGATGGCATGCACATCCATTTATAGATCATCATCTGTGGTTGCCTTCCCACAAGGTCAGAGGCTCGTGGGCCCGTATGGCCCTAGCCGACCGCTGGGCTGGACTTCCGGAGTGGGCGCGAGAGGAGAGGCAACACTGGGGAGATGTCTGAGGAAGGAAGCCCACTGGGACTTAGTGCGTGGGTCCCACATGACAGCTGAGGGGACAGGAGGTGTCACAGATGACTTTCAGGATTCAGCCGGCAGGGTCCAGCCCCAGACACCCTCATTTATCGTATGTAAATATGATCTTAAAATAACGTTGAGCAAGTATGACATTTTGCTTTCACGATGACTATTTTTTTTTAATAGGCCTAGTTTTCAAAAAAGAAAACAAAAGACTGCCATCTCCTTGTGGGTCCCAGGGTTGGAAGCTGACGTAGTCATGGCTCATGGGAAAACATCTCCTACAGATGCTAAGCCCAGCACCGCTGGCCGTTAGAGCCCACAATGCACGCGCAGTGTGCCATCCAGGAATACTGATAGAGGAATGGGGAGCTATGAAAAACTGTGCAGAGATGGTTTCACAGCCAGTTTGAGGGTTGTCTACTTGATGTTCTTTGTCTCTCCTTTCCACAGAAAAGTCTAGACACCTACTGTTTCCTGGTCTTCGCCGCAATCTGCCTCGCAGGAGCTGTCTATTTCTATTTTGTCCTGCCTGAGACAAAAAACAGAACCCATGCGGAAATCAGCCAGGCATTTGCCAAAAGGAACAAGACACACCCACCGGACAACATTGACCCGGCTGCACCTGACACCAAGGTGACCAGAAGGCCTGAGCCAGACCCCACCTCCACTCGGGACAATTATGCCAAAAACGGGGTTGTCTAAATGGATGATCTCGCCATTCCAGGAGATCAAAGATTTCCCTACACGGTTAATAGTATTAAGTATTTAAGAATAAACCTTTGCTAATCTAATGTCACAACCATTTGGGTTTTATTCGTAGCTAAATCTCCAAACTCTTCTGGAAGATGGAAGGGCTGTCAGCTTATGTTTCAGTAGATCCACCCTTCTGTTTGTCTCGATGGCCTGTCTCCTTCATGACTTAGCCCATGGTTTCAAAATGAAATTAGGGAAATAGCACTTGACGACTTTCTCACAGGAAAACAATCTAGTCTGACAAGGAGACACGAGGACAGGAAACCACAGACTGAGGTGCTGCTTCCAGCTCTGCTGTAAGTAGACTCAAGCTGCCCTCAGCCTGGCTCCTGAGACCTCAAGGGACCCTGGGCTTTGGTCCTAGATGAACATTTTTGGAATTCAGTGGAAAGACTCTCTGTACCTTCTAATAAATACCCATTACCAACCTGTGGCTCGGCCTTGTGGACCTCAGGCTCAAGAAGCTGATACCAACCCACCATCCTCCAGGTTCTGCCCCTCCCAGGCTGTGTCCCACAGGGCTAAAGACTTCCATGCCTGAAACTGTCTTCACCTCAGAGCATCAGATGTGTCTCAGAAGGCATAAAGAGGATCAGGATGTGGAAGAAGTAACTTTCCAGTGGCTGGGGCAGGGACTGCAAAGGGAGTTCTGTTCAACTGAAAAATAAACAATATTAAGAACGACTCAGAAGCTGAGTCTAGTCTTGGTGGAAAGACAGGGCAGAAGACCCATGTCATAACTCAACCAGTAAAGCTGAGGGCAGATTCTCCCTTCCTCGGCCTCTTTGTTTTCTATTCTAGCCCTTGACAGATTGGCTGAGGCCCACCCATATCAGGGAGAGCGATCTGCTTTCCTCAGTCCACCAACTCAAACGCCGATCTTGTCTGGAAGTATCCTCACAGACATGCCCCAAAAAATGCTTAACCAAGTATCTGAGCACCCCGTGACCCAGTCAAGCTGACACAGCAAATTAGCCATCACAGAAGGTGAGTTTGCCATTACAAAGAGCGCTCAAGCAAACGTGGGGTGATGGCTTGTCTTCACTGTGGTTAAAGAAATCTGATTGTCACTTGTGGAAGAGGTTGCTAGGAGTAGATGTGCTTGAGGACTCTTCCAGCCCTTCTGTGCTTGGGCTGTTTGGGTTTGAACGACGTCCAGCCTGCCATGGTAATGCACACCTGTGTGGTTTGGGTGATTCCTTGTGCTTGCCTCATGGAAGTACATGTGATTTAGCATGTGTGTGTTTGAATTTTTCTCACAGTAGGTGTGGGCCAGAGAAGAACGTCTCTGGTCATAGCAACACCCTTGAAATCCCTTCAACCCCAGTCCCTCAGGCTTTTCTGACCATTCTTGACAAGGACAGCCTTAGCTAAAATCTGAATTCTGAGTTTCCTTTCCCACTGAATATTCTTTCATCACTGGGCTTCTCCTTGGGTTGATTGCCAAGTCCGTGCACTATAATCCCCAGCTTCAGTTTGGCAGAAATATTTGGACAGTGTGTCTCAAGATGGAGAGAAAGTGATAGGTGGGTGCAAAAAGTGCGAGAAACCCAAAAGCCAACTAAAGCACAAACAGAGATCTTAGCTGTGGAGTGTTGTCTTTCATGTGTAGACTTGAGGATTTAGCTTCTAAATAGTAGGTACCTAGCATGGGCTAGGCCCTAGGTAGGCTCTGAGGACAAATCAGGGAATAGGAAAACACCCTGCCCTTCCTCACATTGGCTCCTGCTTGCCACAGAAGACTGAAAATCAAAGAAGCAGCAACAGTGAAGTGTCCCATCAGGACCCAGAGGACAGGGGACATAGAGATGTAGGAACGGTTCACAGGGCCACCTCACTGGGGGTCAGTGAAAGGTGAGAATCAGAACAGACCAATTTCCAGAGCCACAAAGTCAGTACCTACAGAAAAAGCCTCAAGAGAAACCCTCCCTGTCTGGCCAGAGGGACAGAGGGGGTGACCCTCTGGGGAGAGAATGTGGGGCCGGGGGTAGGGGAGAGTCACTGAAGACTAAAAAGTCCCTCCCTGTTTTTGGCACTGAGGCCCATTCCAGTCATGAAACTAAACTCCTGGGTGGTGGCTATATACTTGCATGTATCCACCTGCTCTGGGCTTTATCAGCTGGTGCTTGTCTTTAAAAGATGAAGAACTACCCCCAGGAGGGCAGGAGCCATGACCGTTTGACTCCAGCTAACATAGTATCCAGCACGTAGCAGATGCACAATAATCATTGGCTGAATGAATGGGTAGTGTGGTAGGCAGAAAAATGTCCCCTGGAGATGTCTAAGGCCTAATCCCCAGGACCTATGAATGACACCTTATGGGACAACAGCGACGTTGCTGTTGTGATCGAGTTAAGGGTCTTGAGATGGGGAGATTAACATGGATGGTCCAGCCAGCCCAATGTAATCCCAGCGGTCTTCATAAGAAGGCGGCAGGAGGGTCATTGTCAGAGAAGGACTTGTGGGGGAGAGAGGAAGGAAGGGAGAGAGGAGGTAGAGGGGGAGAGAGAAAGAGATATTGGAAGATGCTACACTGGCAGCTTTCAAGATGGAGGAAAAGGGGTTGCAAGCCAAGGAGCACAGGTAGCATCCTGGGAATTGAAGGGAAACGATCTCTCCCCTAGAGACTCCAAAACGGATGCAGCCCTGCCCACATCCTGAATTTATTGTTTCTGACCGTTAGAACTAGAAGATAATAAATTCATGTGGCTTTAGGGCACCAAGGTTGTGGTAATTTTTCCGGCAGCAGTAGGCGACTGATAACAGGTCTCCCAGGGCAGTGTCCCCACAGAGAGGGGTGAATGAGCAGGGCACAGGGCACAGGCTCACCAAGATGTGGAAAGAAGGTAGTAGAAATTCTTTATATTTTCATTTTTTACTTTGAAGTTAATATTGCTGGACTCGCTGTAGATTCAAACTCTGTCCCCACAACACGGGCCAGCCATCACTTGGATTTCACATCCCTCTTCTCCTCATCGACATCTTGAAGACCTTCTCTCTTCCTCCTTCCCTCAGGACCTCGAGAGGGCTGACATTTTGTCTCACACATGTAGCACACAAAGAATTGCCTTTACTGGAGGAAGGAGCAGATAAAGGTGTGCATGGGCCACCATCTTGGACCCTGCCATTGATGCCACATCCCAAGGGTACAGGGGGATAAGGACCCTGGGGCCATACGGCATGGACAGAACCACCCAGCAATGGCCTCTGCTTCAGAGTCAAAACTTCCATATCTTTCAAGTCACTCTTATTTTGAATTGCTCTTACTCGTGACGAAGCCTAAACTCAGCTCATACAGGTCGTAACGGGAAAGAGCCTGAGGCAAATGAGAACATAAGAAGCAGACCCCATCTTTAGACACTCAGCGAGCTGTCCCTCTGGGGCACAGGGTACCTCAGGACTAGGGCAGCGTGGATTCACATTCACAGATGACCTGGTGACAGAGGCTTTGCTGGGGTCTTGAAGCTGGCTGTGGTGCCGACCTGGGTTTTCTGCCCAAAAATACTGATTTCTCTTCCTCTCAAGTTTGTAGCCTCTGACGCCGGAGGTAACTTGTGAAGGAAATGTCAGATACATTTCATCTGACTCAAGCCCTGCTCTTCCAGCTCCAAGTCCAGCCAAGTCTAGGGCTCCAATCGCTGCCCGGTGGTACTTCAGAAATTTGGCCCCTCATCTCCAGAACAAGGATTCTGGCATGTACCATCCCTTCCAGTGTGACAACCAGATACCTGAAGACCTGTGGTGGGTTGAAGCAACAGCAGCCCCAGTGAATCATACCTCCCAGTCGCTCATCCTTGTGTGACATCCGACCACGCTGAGTCTAGATGTGGCCATGCAACTCTCTGGACACGGAGACATCAGAAAATATGACATGAGCAGAAGCTTAATAAGCATTTGTGTTCTTGGGCTTTCCTTCTTAGGATGCTGATGTTGTCATGTGATGAGGAGCCCAGTGTAGGCTCTTTGAGGATAAAAGGCCAGTGAAGGGGAGGAGCCCACTATCTCCACTGTCCCAGCCAAGCCCCGATCCAGGGACCCTGCAGTGGAATGCAGCTATGTGCATGAGTCCAGAGGATAGTGGCCAAAAGATCACTCAGCCAATCACAGAATCACAAGGAATAATAGGTTGTTGTTGCCTTAAACTGCCACGTTTTGGCATGGTTTGTAAAACTGCATGTAGATAGCCCATGTAGACCATTCTCTTCCATTCTGTTTTGTCATTATGCACTGAGGTGTGTGGCACTGCTTAGAGCCCAAATCTGCAAACAAGAATAGAATTAAAATTCTCTGGGGTGAAGTCTAGTTCATTCATCCACAGACATTTGTTGAGCACCTAGTGTATACCTATCCTAGGTACTAAGGATACAAACATGGATGAAACCAATCTCTTCCTTCAAAAGGCTGAGAATCTGTGAGGAAAACGAAACCACTGATCAGCTGCATGTGTCAGGTGGGCCCACAATGTAGACTGTGTTTCTCCTTCTCACTTGGATGATTTCTATTCATCCTGAAAGACAACACTGAGGCTCCCCACTATAGGAGTGCTGACAACATTGTCTCCATCGTTGGTCTGCCATCTTGCTCATATCTGCACAATGACCTTCCTCAGGGATACATGTTCCAGGCCCCCTGGAAGTTAACATATGCCCTGACAGGAATGTGAGGAGGCTTGTTCTGTCCCATCTTCCCTAAGGTGGCGTACAGATGGCCCCACTTTAGGTAATTCCCCTGTGACCTCACCACCATGCCCTCCCCCTAGAAAAGCTGTGGATTATGGTCTGGACTTGATGGAGAATAGCAGCTGTATGGTGCTTGGATCACTTGTCCACCGGGTCATCCCCACCTGGAAGTCCCCCTGAAGAAAACTCTGTCAACAGTTTGAAGCGGCTTGCTTCATCTTTCAGTCTCAACGTTCCTTCTCAGTCCAGAGGCTGTTTTCTTGTTCATCCTTCAGCTTCTAACACCTGCCCCTAAAGCTCTCTTTCTGCTTCCCCAGTCTCAGCTGGATTCTTTTCTTTGGCTTCTCACAGAAGCCTGTGCTCACCTCTGTTCAGGGATCTTGCACAGCATCTCTCTCATGGCAACCTTTGTTCACTTGGATAGCTCCCCTCCTAGGCTCCCCAAGAGCTCCTACAAGAAAATGACTGATTCCTCTCAGGACCCGTGTTCCCAGCAAGTGCTCATTATGCACTCACTGAACAAATTAGTGTCCTGACGAAGCCATGAGGAGGATGGGACGGGACCCCTGTGGAGGAACTGGCTGTGGGCCATTAGGCCAGATACCTCCGAGTGGTAGTGTGGAAGCGTCATCTCGGTGGTGGTATTTGGCTTCTGCCCAGCTGAGGAAAGGCAGGGAGGAATTTGAGACAAAAGGGCCAATGACATGGGAATGGCAGCCAAACACAGTAGCTCTATGTACAAGCGTAGGAAACCACACTGGTTGGTGGTTTGAGTCTAGATTGTGAAAATTCACGCGGGAGTCGCCTACATATGCCTGGAACCAAACCCGCCCCACACCTTCCGTCTCTGGCTGAGCACAGGTCAAGACAGACAATACCCTATTCTGATACTACTTCTTACTGGAATAAATGAGGGGACTCTAGGGGTTCAGATCATTATAATCAGGCTTCCCTTCCACTGAACATTCCTTTGCCGGCTGTGAACCCCGAAGGAGGGAGTTCTCATTGAATGACAGGGGCTTGGTGGCTGCTCAGTTTCAGACATTTGCTGTAATTTACACCAAGGTGTAGATATAATTATCCTTATCAGAATCAGGTCCCTTGGCAAAATCTGTACATTAAGGCAAGTAAATTTCCTCTCATTAAATCACAGCATTTGAGAACTGCGGTTTGTCTCAGCCAAGAACCAGAGCTGGAAGTAATAAAGGCCAAGGCAAAAAGGAGTTGGGTTCTCAGCAGGACATGTGGGTGGTGAAGGCAGAGGCAGACTTTCAGAGCGTGCCGGGAGCACGAACCTCCAGCAGCCCCAGGACTGTGCCTCTTGAATTTAGAGCAGGCCCTTCCTGGCCGCTCACCGCCTCACCATGTGGCAAATCGAGGATGCTGCATTCTGTGTGAGCAACAAGAGCAGAAAAGAGCATCTAAAGGAAGGTATTATTGATGATGAAGCAGATACCTCTGAAATGGCCTTCTAGTTTGTCCCACGAGTGAAACTAAAAACGAGCAGTTTCGTGCTAGACCTATGGCAGGTGTTTCACCCATGAGCCGCCCTCGTTTTTCACAAGAGGGCAAGGGGAGTTGTGAACACGTTCATCGTGTCCATTTCTTTTTCTACTTGGAATCTAATGCAATGTGAATTAAAGAGCCTGGACTGGACCCTGGGGACACTGGACGTGTCCTATCACCCACTGAGTGTCCAGCCGTTGCCACTGTTCCTTGCACATGGTGAGTGCTGAATAGAGAGCAGCTGAATGAATGAATTGTCAATATGATAATTTGTTGAAATCAGGAAATTTTGACAGATATGGAAACTACATTTAAAGACACTAGAAATCACCAGACCAGCAAAACGTGGCTGCCAGCAAATTGCACTGAACACACCCAGCAAATGAATGTCAGCGAGTCCCCTTCCAGTTGTGGGTGATGGAATCGTGACAGCTACTAGCTTCAGACGTAGTGATGGAATATTTCCATTCGCTAAACTAGAAGTCTAGGAAGGCAACCAGCTTCAGTCTTGCCTGGATTCAGGGGCTCAAGTGACATCACTCATGACTCCCGCTCTGTCCCTGTCCTCTCTTGGTTCTGCTGCTCTCTGCTTGGCTCTCTCTGCTTGAGAGTCCCAATTTGTTGGCCTCTAGTAGTCCCCAGCCGTGCACATTCTCAGCCTGGCCACCCGGTGTGGGGAAGAAATCGTTCTCCAAATGCATTATGTATCTATTGCTACAGAACAAACCCCCCCAAAACTCAGTGGCTTGAAAGAACAGCACTTACACTGCTCACAATTCTGTGGGCCAACAAATTAGGGATGGCTCAGCTGGGCAATTCTTTGGATGCACGTGGAGTCCTCTGGGCTCAGTGAGGCATTTGTGGTCAGTTGGAGGCTGGTTGGGCTCAGAGGGCCTCATGCACATGTCAGAGGCCTCAGCTGGAATGGCTAGAACATCTGGGACATCCAAGCCTCTCTCTACATGGTCTCCCTCTGCATGAGTGTTTCCATCTCACAAAGTGTTCTAAGAGCATGAGAACAGACTCTCCAAGTCCTCTGGAGGCTGAGGCTTAGAATTCACACATCTCCTCGACTGATCAAGTCATGGAACCAGCCCATGACCAAGTCATGGGAACAATTCAAGGGAAATGGATTCTACCCCTTGATGGGAAGCACATGAAATCACAAATAGGATGGAGCTGTTGTGGTGGTAGCCAGCTTTGCAAACAATCTACCACCCTCGATGTCCACATATCAACCTCACACAGATTCTGGTTTCCCCACTCAGGTCACATCCATATATATCCCCGAAGCCATCACGGTGACCAGGGAGCATGAGTTGTTCGTATGCTCAACCCAGAAAAGGTGGGCAGCGGGTAGTATAATCTGATCAGCAGTTCTTCCAGAACCACCCAGAATCAGAGGGGGGATCCCCCAAACCAGAAGAGGATGGAAAAGTGTGTTCTAAAGACAGAACAGGAGCTAGCAAGCTCCAAGGCAGGCTCTGTCCAACATAAGGAGATGATGATCAGTCACAAAAACCTAAACATAAAGCTGGAAGCATCAAGGGCATTGGCAGTTTGGCCGTCTCGAGGATAAAGATGCCCTGACCCATAGACTGAGCCTGTCCAAGCGCCCCTTTATTTTGGAAATGAATGCACAACTCTCAATGCCGGCCGCCAAAAATAACGAACATTCCCGTCAGTTAAGTCCCATGCCTTTCTTCTCCTTCCATGACACCCTGGTGGCTTTCTCTTGAGATGATTTCCAACAAGCTGCTCAAACCAATTGGAACCCTGATTTTCCTTAATTCTATATTTTGCAGCAAAAATTGGCAAATTACCATGGCTGGTTTATAAATCTCTCTTGTGAGAACAGTAGATATGTGGCACCCCCACTCCAGCTAATTCTCGGGTGCCAAAAACTTGCCTCTTTAAGGCTAAAAGCCAGACTGTGATGAGCCTGCAAAGCCCTTATCCCTTGAGGCCTCTTGCTGAGGCTTTCTTGGAAGCACTTAAACTCTGCTGAGTGGCCAGGCACTGTCCCAACTTGATGTCAGAAGAAACTAAGGTTTTGAGAAGCAACTTGCCCAAGGTCATGAAAACTTGGACCATAACCCATAAAGTGTCTCCTCCTTACTCGTTAATTACAATCCATTTACCCCCAGGACTCTTGCCGCGGTCCTACTCTGAGCCCAAACGTGTTCCAGGGGCTGCTGATCAGATGGGGAGGAAGGAAATCTCCAGCTATCATGGAGTTGACATTCAAGTGGAGGGGATGGTGAATAAGAAGCAAACAAACAGGTCACAGACACAAAGCAAATGGTGATGAATACAGTACAAAGGATTAGAACACAGTGTCTGGGTTGTGACTTTAGATCCGGTGGCCACAGAATGACAATGTGAGAATAGCGTCCCCCCATGAAGCTCAAATGCCCACCTGCCAAATCAGTAACTCTGTTAGCTGGACAGAATGGCCTCTAGAGCATCATCGTGCACAACACATCCTGTGGATAAAGGACTCGATAGGCTAGGTTAGCGCTGTATAGGTTGGATTCAGTTAAAACCATTAACATTAGCAGCAGTATCTATAATTTACTGAGCTGTGCTGGGTGCTTAAAATGAATGATCTCTCATGCTCATGATGACTTGCCAGTGCAGATGTTAGTCTCAGCATTTAACCATTGGGGGAACTGGTGGCAGTGTTCACTGAGATTGAGAAATTTATCCCAGGGGAGGTGGAGAGGGCAGGTGGTAATGAGTTTGCAGGCCAGGAGAAAGCACTGTTTGGAATTTGCTATGCTGCCCCCTTCCTCTCTCCAGATTGCCCTCCCAACATCCCCCTCCCTCTTCTTCCCTAAGAGCTCTGCTCCCCTCCCAATATTTCAGAGACCCAAGCCCCACCTTCCTCTGTCACCTCCTCCCAGAAGTCAGCAGGGATTCTGTTTGCATAGGAAAGGCATCTGGCTTTCCAAAGCCAACTGGTTCCCTCCAACTTTCAATAACCAGGTGCTCCCCAGCCTCTGAGCCTGGTGAATCATCGACCAGGATCACAGGGCCTGGGGAGGGACTGGGGCAGGAGGATAGAAAGCCTGAGGACTTCCATTCCACCCGCCCCACCCCCACCAGGAAACTTTAAAGCAGAAATGATATGCCCATTGGCATCATTTGTATTCTGAATTCTGGGACCTGCCCAGGATATCCTAGTGGATGAACAATGGAGTTTGTATTTGAGCCTGAACACTCTTCAGTTCTAAACTAATCCTCATTTTACTGTGCCACACATGTCAAAAATATAAAGGGATTTTCTTAACGAGGGAAATTAGAATCAATACGAGTCCCCTCTTTTCTTCTCCTGGTATCAAGAGCCTCCCAAGAAGGGCCACTTGGCCCAAACCCAAATGTTGTCTACCTCCAGGGCTACATGGAATCACCAGTGTCTGATGATGTAGGAAACAAAGGCAGAAGAAAAATTACTAAATGTCCTTACTACCTACAGCCCACTGACGAGTCCTTGAAACAAGCAGAGTGACCTTCCTCTAGGAGCTCAGCTACCTCAATGTTAGTGCTCTGCCAAGGGCAAAAGGCAATCTTAGCCCAACCCCCAGGATCCTGTAAGTCTACTTCAACATTTAAAAATCCTTTGGAAGCTTCCTTTGTCTCTACCCTCCAAGGTACATGTCGGCTATCATCCTCCAAGCGCTGACCCACCGATATACATCTGAAAGGTCTCACAACTCAGGTTGTATTAGACTGTACTAAATGACCTTTTCCTGACAGCAGCTAGCTCCCTCAAAACCTCCCTGGAAACATGGCTTCCAAATTCCTTAGAGACTTAAGCTATCCCTAACCCCCTCCCAACTTGAAAGTACATAACGCACCATTCCTCACCACCCAGTGTGCCTCTTTCTGCCCACGGGTCCTGGGTCCTGTGTCCGTGCTCTAAGAAAACCACCTATTTGCCTCAAGGATGTCTCAAGAATTCTTTCCTGGCCATTAGCTTCAACCCCTAACATCTTTCCTACATCTCCTGGGACAAGAAGGAACTAATGCCTGTCAGGCTGGCCCAAACCAAGGTTATCACGCTGTCCTTGCCTTTGTGTCCATGGTGCCCCCCGGGGTTGTGCAAGGCAGCCCTGACCCTAACCAAATCTGACCGAGGGGAGAGATTCCTAACCCAAAAGTCACCACTCCTCCAGGACTCACACTGCTGCTTCCCTTGGAAGTGTGTTGCAAAGGCGGAGAGAATAGGACTTTCTCAAAGACTGGGTTTTTGAGCCTGCATCCCATGTGTGGACGATTTTTATTGTTGGTGTGAGACACTGATGGAAGAATTCCAAAGATTCTCTTTTAGATGTGCAACCACACTTACAATCTCGGGAAGTAAGAGGGTGTATGAGAAAGTGCCTTATAAACCACACAGGACCCTAGAATGTAGGGAATTGCTCACGGGTTGGTAAGAGCTAGGCCAAAGAATAATTGTTCTGGCAGAAATTTAACCAGTAAGCTCTGTCTCTGCCTCTCTCCATCTTTCTATTAACTCAAAACACTATAATCAGGGACACTCAGCATGTGGCCAGCCCTGGGGATAAGAGATGCTCTGACACACCCTCACCACTGAAGAGAGCCAAGGCAGTGAGAAAGGCAGCTGGTGCACAATTTCAGCACCAAGGGGTGAGTACTGGCATGGAGGGAAGCCGGGATGTTATGGAATTAACCTGAACAGACTGAGAGAGTCAGAGAAGGCTTCCTGGAGGAGGTGGGCTCTCACTAGAGTGAACCACAGATGAAGGAAAGAGCCTGCTACCTAGAACCCAACCACAGGAGACAATGGCATATGAGAGCCTGTGTGTGGTCGGTGTGGTGGAGTGTTGGGGTGGTGGAGGGGTGCTGATTTAGAAGGACAGGAAGGTGTAGTAATTTGAAAAAGCAGGCAGGACCGAGCATTCCATTATGAGGAAGGCAAGCAGTTAGCAAATGTGCTTCGTGGAATCCTAGACCCCAGGTGCCTGGGAAAGAGGGGCTCCTTGGTCATACAGTTTGGGAAATCCTCCTCATCTTCGAATTTCTTGGAGGGTCACTGAATACATTAGTTAACAACTCTGAGAGGTCCTGCAGTGAGAGCCTGTTTTTTTGTTTTTAAGGTTTTATTTATTTGTGAGAGAGAGCATGAGAGGGGAAAAGGTCAGAGGGAGAAGCAGACTTCCCGCAGAGCTGGGAGCCCGATGTGGGACTGGATCCTGGGACTCCAGGATCATGACCTGAGCCAAAGGCAGTGGCTTAACCAACTGAGCCACCCAGGTGCCCAAGTGAGACAAATGTATTTGGGCACCCTTCCCAAATACATTTGTCCAGGAGAAATCAGATTCCTATAAGGGTCCAACGGAACACTCTGAAAAGTCTTCCAGAGCCTCTGGGGAGACTCTGAATGCCTTCTGAAGCACAAGAAGGACCTGGTTGGATTGGTGTATCTCATTAGCCTACTTCTAGACTTTCTCCCAATGTCACAATTACTGTAACATGTCACCCCTTATTGTCCTTACTTTCTTTATCCTTCTGGTGTCCTCCCTTCTCACCTACTGCAGGCATTTCCCAAGCTCAGTTCAGGTGTCATATCCTCCAGAATGCTCCCCAGACCCACCCTCCTCGACCTTCCCCTGATCCCTGAGTAGATGGCCACACTCAGTCCCCAGGGTGACATGTGGCACAGTGACCACAGCGACCACACAGGTTCCTTCCTTTCTAGGATCCTACTCAGCTTCCGTCACTGACTCTGACTTCTCCTGCTCTTGCTGAGGCTCCGTTGTTAGCCTTCATCCCTTCTCAAGTTCAAATGCTGTCCTTGGACCAGATCTCCTATCCCTATGGTTTCGGCAACCCAACCAACAGATATGCACCTCCTGCCAGAGGTCGCTTTCCAGTGGCAGACCTGGTTCAGATACCTGATAGACAGCTCCTCCTGGATGCCTGTGGGGCCCTACAAATCAGCACCTCCAAACCAGAACGCACCCCCTCCTGCAATACAACTGTTCCTCTTCTGTCAAACAAACTCAGAACAGCAGCACCCATACCTGCCCGGGCTGTATCCCAAGGGCTATGTGGACTTTGCTGTCTGCTCTCCACCCAGTCCTGACGTCAGATGCTACTTCCGGAAAGGATGCTTCTCCTTTGTGTGCCCTTTCCCCACTGTTCTGCCTGACCAGGGTTTCCCCATTGCCCACAGGCACCACTGCAATAGCGCCATGTCTTCCATCTCTCACACCACCATCTCTCACACCACTGCAGCAGAGCCATCCTTCTAAAGCACAGATGTGTCCCGTCCTGCCCCTGCTTCTAACACCAGTGACTCCCCACTGCAGCCCTTCTGCCTCACTGGCTGTGCCCACTCACCTTTGGGACTCCTCTGCTCCCATCTTACTGCTGCCCATGCCTTGTTCCCTCTGCCCTTTTTTTTTTTTTAAAGATTTTATTTATTTATTTGACAGACAGAGATCACAAGTAGGCAGACAGGCAGGCAGAAAGAGAGGAGGAAGCAGGCTCCCTGCTGAGCAGAGAGCCCGATGCAGGCTTGATCCCAGGACCCCGGGATCATGACCTGAGCCGAAGGCAGAGGCTTTAACCCACTGAGCCACCCAGGTGCCCCCACTCTGCCTTTTTTAAAAAAAATTTGTAATTCAATTTAAATAACATATAGTGTATTATTTGTTTCAGAGGTATAATTTAGTGATTCATCATTTGCACATAACACCCAGTGCTCATTACAATGCTTACCTTCCATAGTCTCCATCACCCAGTGACCCCATCCCTCCACTCCCCACCCCCTCCAGTGACCCTCAATTTGTTTCCTAAGATTAAGAGTCTCTTATGGTTTGTCTGCCTCTCTGGTTTTGTCCTGTTTCATTTTGTCCTCCCTTTCCCTATGATCCTCAGCCTTGTTTCTTAAATTCCACATATCAGTGAGATCATCTGATCATTGTCTTTCTCTGATTGATTTATTTTGCTTAGCATAATACCCTCTAGTTCCATCCATGTCATTGCAAATGGCAAGATTTCATTTTTGATGGCTGCATACTATTCCATTGTGTGTATATGTGTATACACACACACACACATATATACATATATATACACACACACACATATATATATACATATATGTGTGTGTATATACATATATATATGTATATACACACCACATCTTTATCCATTCATCTGTTGATGGACATCTAGGCTGTTTCCATAGTTTGGCTATTATAGACATTGCTGCTCTAAACATTGGGGTGAACGTACCCCTTCAAGGAGCTATGTTCCTTTGTATAAATACTTAGTAGTGTGATTTCTGGGTCATAGCATAGCTCTATTTTCAACTTTTTTAAATTTTTTTATTTTTTTATTTCTTTTCAGTGTACCAGAATTCATTGTTTATGCACCACACCCAGCGCTCCATGCAATACGTGCCCTCCTTAATACCCATCAACAGGCTCACCCAACCCCCCAACCCCCTCCCCTCTAAAACCCTCAGTTTGTTTCTCAGAGTCCACAGTCTCTCATGGTTCATCTCCCCCTCCGATTTCCCCCAACTCTCTTCTCCTCTCCATCTCCCTTTGTCCTCTGTGTTATTCCTTATGCTCCACAAGTAAGTGAAACCATATGATAATTGGCTCTCTCTGTTTGACTTATACTAGGAAGTATTATGCCTCCATCAGAAAGGATGAATACCCAACTTTTGTATCAACGTGGACGGGACTGGAAGAGATTATGCTGAGTGAAATAAGTCAAGCAGAGAGAGTTAATTATCATATTTTCAACTTTTTGAGGAACCTCCATACTGTTTTTCCAGAGCGGCTTCACCAGCTTGCATTCCCACCAACAGTGTAGGAGGGTTCCCCTTTCTCACATCCTCCCCAAATCTGTTGTTTCCAAACTTGTTAATTTTAGCCATTCTGACTAGTGTCAGGTGTTATCTCATCATGGTTTTGATTTGTATTTCCCTGATGCTGAGTGATGTTGAGCATTTTTTCATGTATCTGTTGGCCATCTGGATGTCTTCTTTGCAGACATGTCTGTTCATGTCTTCTGCCCATTTCTTGACTGGATTCTTTGTTCTTTGGGTGTTGAGTTTGATAAGTTCTTTATAGATTTTGGATATTAGCCTTTATCTGATATGTCATTTGCAAATATTTTCTACCATTCCATGGGGTTGCCTTTTAGTTGTGTTGACTGTTTCATTTGCTGTGCAAAAGACTTTTATCTTGATGAAGTCCCAATAGTTCATTTTTGCTTTTGTTTGTCTTGTGCTGAATGCCTTTCCGTCTTAGGGGTACAAGGGAAAATTCTGCCCCATCACCCAGAGTGGCTTCTGGAATCCCCACTTGAGACTGATTCCAAGAGTTGCTCAGGCCTTGACGGCCAAGCCCAGCCCCTAGGCGGGAATACTGGCCACCGCCCCTATAGCTGACTGGCTCCCACTGTGGCTGCTGCTGGCCGAACATCACGAAAGCCCCAAACCTACAAAGTTTGAGCAGGATCAAAAGCCCCTGAAAGACAGGCGAGTAATAATGCCAACGACCAAGGAAGGACTGTAGCTGGCCCCTGGCTGTAAAGAACCTCATCAAAATGGAAATAGGTTTGCTGAGGAAAGTCTGGCCTGAGGCAAAGGGAGGCTGTGCCCAGCTGCTGTTAAGAAAGTGAGCACAAAAGCCAGAATTCGAGTCCCTGCTCCTCACCAGGGCACTGCGACAGCCCAGATTCCACCTGACCAAACACAGAGCCCAGGGGCCAGGGCACCTCCCACAGACAGTGAGTTTTCTCCATGGTTCCATCATGGTTTTGAGCCACCCAGCTGCTGGTGGCAGGGTGTGGTAGAATGGGCAAGGGAAGAAGGAAGAAATAAGGCTGGGGGCAGAGTGGGGCTCACAGAAGTCTCTGGGGTCCTACCTTGCTCATGGCACAATGAGGCTCTAGAAGGATATCATTCCAGAGCCCAGAGAATAAAAGAAGCATGTACAGCCTTTCCACATAAAACTGTCCTGGCTACTGACAGCTGGCCAAGGATTTCGGCAATTGTGGATTCTAGCCAAGTCTTCTGTCAAGCCTCAGGCTGACTCGAGACAGCCTGACCCCTGCGCTCTAATGAGAGCAGTGAGATCCCAGCACGTCACATCTGCTAACTTGAGCTTGTGGAGTCTCAAGCAGTCATTCAAGTCAACAGGGATCCATCACGCACAGATGCTCTGCACTGGGAATGCAAGAGGGCAAGGAGCGAGGGGCATGGGGCCACCTACGGAAGAGCTCAGACCAACTGATAAACAGACAAGTAGGTCTGCGTCAAATGTCAAAACAGGCTCTGGAAGCTCAAATGAGAGGCAGCTAGCCCAGCAGCCACAGGGAAGGTGATGGAGATCAGGGATGGCTTCCTGGAGGAAGAGGCACCTCAGCTGAACCTTGAAGCCAAGTAGGAATGTGTAAGATAAATAAGGGAGAAAGGATGTCCTAGAAGACAGAATGAACAGAGGCATGGGAACACGAAACATCGGGGTGGGTTCTGGGCACGCTCAGCAGTCCCCTGTGGCTGCAGCTCGAGGAGGAGAAGGAGAGGCTACATGAGCAAGGCCAGGCAGATGCAGAGGTCAAGAACGTTGGTGGGGGAAAGGACCTCGCCTGAATGTGGTCCCTCCTGAACCAGCTGCCTCTACTTTTCCAGAGTCATGATATTTCTCCCCTCCGTCCCCACACCAAAAAGCAGGATGCCACTTAGGTTTTGGGTTATTTGGAGCCAGAGGGTTGATTTTTCTGTCCCTAGAGCCAAGCACTGAAGCCCTAACAGCACGTATACATCTGAACAAGCCAGGCAGGTGGATGTCAGGCAGCTAAAAACGGGTTTGGGAAGGGAGCGCGGGAAGAAGTTGATACTTTTGGTCCCTTCAAGTCTTTAAGAATCTTAAAAGCCCCACAGATGTTTCTCCAGCCAGTGAGAGCATCTCCCAAAAAGCTATTTTGAGTCAAGTCCATCCTCTTAAGTGGCTCTCGCCAGCCTGAAAGCAGAGCAGCAGAGGGCCATTTTCCTGGCTTTTAAGAGAAGTATCACAAAGGGACGAGAAAACCCATTTTCGGGGAGAGGGGAGGTCCTGTCTATTCGGGCGCAGAATTGGGGAGACCCACGTCTGCCTCCCTCACACACACATGCAAGCGTTACCCAGGAGGGAAGGGAGCCTTCTCCACTATTCGCTCTCCCAAAAAACCCAGTGCAGCCCGACCAGACGAAGAAGGTGGGAAGAATTTAAAGAGTGCCGAGTGGCCTCAGCCACTGAGCCCAGCGCTCTCTGTGTGTTTCCTCATTTGGCATGCAGCACTGCAGGGCAGCCTCTGGAGGTGGGCAGACTGAGGTCAAGTGCAGGCTCCACCACACTCTTACCGTGGGCCTTATATCAGCCACTTTCCCTCCTTTGCCTCAGTGTTCCCCGGCTGTAAAATGGGCATGATGGTACTTACTTGTAGGACTTCAGTGAGACCACAGTAAATTAATGAATGCCGACCTCCCAGAACAGTGCCCAGCACTTAAGAAACGCACAGTGATTGTTGGCCATTACTATTACTAGGTCATCAGTAAGACGAAGCAGAAGTTCCCTTATTAGAAGCAGCTGGAACCTGTGGCTGGCAGCTGGGCTCTGCTTTCCCGCCCCTCTCTCCTGGGAAGGGCTTCCTCGGCCAGGTGAGCGCAGGAGGGATCATGGGACTTTGATTAGCCAATGAGACGGGGGTGGCAGTGACCTGCATCCCTTCTGGGCATAAGCGTAGAGAGGCAGCTCGTGGTTCACCATCTTTCTCTTGTCCCTTCTGCCACAAAATCGCAGTGTCCCCGAGAGAGGTCGGCCCTGCAGCCTGGGTTCTGGAGTGATCCTGCAGCATGAGCAAGAACTAAACCTTCGCTGCTGAGAGCCTCTGAGGTTCAGAGGTTGTTCATCACCGCAACACAACCCAGCCTGGCCCAGCTGTTGGGTAGATTAATTAAGTCAATAAGGTGGAGATGAGAAGCGATCCATACGTTACAACTAGTGTATTTTTTTTTAATGTATTTATTTGACAGAGATCACAAACAGGCAGGCAGAGAGAGAGAAAGGAGGAAGCAGGCTCCCCGCTGAGCAGGGAGCCCGACGCGGGATTCGATCCCAGGACCCTGGGATCATGACCAGAGCCGAAGGCAGAGTCTTAACCCACTGAGCCACCCAGGCGCCCCACAACTAGTGTATTCTTAAAATGTAAATGTGCCTTCATTCACCTGTTTTACAGAAGTCAAGAGTGTTCCTTTCAGCGTCATTCAGTTGATGGGACCTCCATTCTGTCTCTCACGAGCCCACCTCTGACCCTCTAAACTGGAATGGGAGCTTGGATCTTCCGCCGCAATCTGAATATGGACTTTTGTAGATTTTTAGATTTTTAGATTAGATTTTAGAATTTTTAGATTTTTTAGATTTTTCCTAGTTTTAAAAAATAGTCTACAATTGTCTCTCCCACATTAATTTGACAGCAACTCTTTCAGCAACTCGAACTTTCAGAGCTTTCTAATTTTTTATTTTAATTTAAAATTAAAATTTAATTTAATTTAAATTTTTAATTTTAATTTTTAAAAAATTACTATGACAACTGGAATAAAGTGATATAAATGTAGATGCGGGACTCTGTTAAGGCAGTCCTAGAAACTACTCCAACTGAGGGGTCCTCTTTCCCAGCCCAGGGCCGGCCACCATGTGACAGTGGTCCTCCTAGACACAAAACTGTGCATGTCGTCAAAGGATTTTGATAACCACAGTCCTGTCTGTTCGTCACACTAAGGTCCCAGAGATGGGACTGTTGCCATTTTACAGTAGACGAAACTGAGGCCAGGGGAAGTGACTTTTCAAGATAAGAGTAAGGAATGACAGTTACTGGGTGTGAGGCTTCCATAATTCACAACCCAAAAAATAAAAATAAAAAATTATCCATGTAATTGCAAAAAACTCTTAGTATGAAAATGAGGCCAGCCACTGCAGCAGATGCGACCTTGAGGTTGAGAAGGCCAAGGACACCAGAAGATCAATCCTCAGTAGACGCAGGGACAAGACAGCATCAGTAGATACTGCTGTCCGTGCCCGGGAAGACCAGGAGGCACACAGCCGTCAGGGCCCGCGTTGGGCTGGGTAGATGTTGGGGGCCCCACCCCGGAGAGTAGAACGCTTCCTGCAGATACCCTGGTTCTACACCTCACCTCCCTCTGTAGCTTCCAGAACACTGGTTTCCTGCGGACTTTCACTCTACTTTTGGAAAATCCTTTTTTTTTCTGTTTCCCGCCAGAGAAAGTCATCAAACAAACTCCATTTCAGGGACTGCAGGGCTTCCTCAGCCTTCCTTCCTTCCAAGCTTCCTTCCTTCCTTTCTGCATGTAGAATGAGGAGGCTCAGAGGTCAATTCCAGTCTCAAAATATATAAGGCTTGGAGCTCCAGCAGAAGGGCAGAGCTCTGAAAAAATGTCCTGGGTGTTTTACTGCTTTATTCCAAGAAGCAAGAACCACACCACGATCCTTTCAGACACACACCCCTCTCTCTCGACTGAACTGTGAGTGCTTACTCTCCTGTTTCTCAGGCGGAGCCCACCTTTCTTCCCTTCTCCCCATTCTGCCCACGGGAAGGATGTAGTACCTACTAACTTAATAGAGACCACGATTTAACAAAGACCATGACAGCTGCACACTTGCTCTGGTCCTAGCTCTGACTTCTGGTTGGCCTTTGTGTCTTGGGTCTTCTAATGGTTGGAGATGAGAAGCGGCTGAGCCTTCCACCCCTCCAAGCCCTCCAATTTTCCAGGGCTCTCTATTCCTGCTCAAACCTGCTTAGAGATTCGCCCGTTCTGGGCTCATGGACCAGGGGGTCATGGGGCAGACATTCTGCTTCTCAGCCTGCAGCCCCACAAGCTCCCTCAGTAGATCCTCCGCCTTCCCCGTTAGTCAGACAGCAACTATTTGCCAACTATTTCTCTGCTGCATGAACATGTCGGGATCTCGCCCACCTCCAGTGACAGCTGGTGCCACAGACTCCACTTCTGCAGGATGAAGCTCTGTGTTCCTGGTACGCTAATACAATATTCAGAATCCTCTGTGGGTGGTGTTCTTCCCGCTGAAAACTCCTGGTGTATGAGGGGAACGTACTCGGCTTTTGTGGCTTGTGTTGTTACTCTGGTTAAAGCAAGGTGGGGTGATGAGAAGAGAGATTCTGGTCCTGAGTCTTCTGTGATGACACCGCTGTGGCATCTACTAGGCCCAGAGGCTTATACACAGTAGCTCCAACCGTCACAGAATTGATGTCCTCCTCCCTGCCTTCCAGAAGGGAAACCTTGGGCCCAACCACCAGGGACCTGGCTCAGAATCGTGTATATTTTAAGTGATCCAGCATGATTTAGAACAAAGTCTCAGGTCTCCAGGCCCCAGGCCTTTCGGTAACTATCTGACTTCAACAACTAGCTTCCCTCCTGTGATCTGCAAGTTTTTTCATCTATAACACTGCATGGTTACACTAGAAAATCCCCAAGGTCTCCTTTCTCTCAGGGGTTCTTTTTCTTCTGAAGATAAGAGTAACAAGGCTCCTCTGCTGTTAGTACTTTCCCATTCACAAGCCCATTAATTAAGTCTGATCGCTGCAGCCAGAGCCTTCCACGGAATGAGAGATTGACAGCCCCGGGGGAGGAAATAGCCCTCTTTACATAATGATTCTCACTATGATTTGGCTATAAATAACCCACTAGGAAAATGAGGCTTCTCTGCAGGCTCTGATTGTAGTGGGTGTTGGGATGCATGACCCCGACCATACAGATGCTCTAGACTGACGGGGAGGCCGCCGCTGGTTCCGCAGGGCAGGTGCTCCCGCTTGAGAGGAGTGTTTGGGTGAAGGGCTATAGCCGGCCGATAGAATGCAGCAAGTACAACTAACACATCAGGACACGACACAAGACTGTGGTCTTAGATGGCCACTGTTCACTGACTACCCAAGGGAGCTCCGGCAATGTCCCCTGCACCTGCATCCCTGAGACATGCCAGTGTGTGGGTTCACCAGACCCGTCCTGCCTGAAATCCCTCCCAAGGCCAGAGCAGAGATAGGGACCAGCAGAAGCCTCATCCACTCCCCTTCCTGGGCTCTCAGCAGCCCCTACTGACCCAGCCATCCATACACCCATTCCACATACTTTTGTTCAAGCCCCGCTTAGCACCTGTCCCTGAGCAGGCACTCCAGGGGCCATGGAGGTGAAACTGGAGAACACAGGCTTTCTGGGAACAGGGACACCCAGGATATACATGCATATAAAGAGTAACAAGGGGGACGGCGCCTGCAGAATGTGCCCAGCACTGTGGAAAGACCAAACAAGCAAAACTTGAAGCAAGCAAAAATTGAAGATGTTTCCTGGGAGGGAATGATGGGCTAGAGGATGTGGAAAGCAGCTTCTGGACAACTCAGGGACCAGCAGTTGATTACTTGAATCTGCCCTTCAGATGGCTAGAGTCACTAGCCCAGCTGGGAAGGTCTAGGCTTGCAGATGTGCCTGTCGGAGCTCACATGCATGCGGACCGGACTCCTGCCAGGATCAGAAGTTTTGGCCAGTCCTCATCGTGGTCCTGCTGTCCCTGCCTTCATAGTTGAGTTCATGGCTGCCATGCCAAGAGCACAGCCCTGGGACAGTCACACCAAGGTATGGTTCCGGGCTCTGCCATTTTCTGGCCATAGGACCAAAGTGTCTTAGCTCCCTGAGTCTCAGCGCCCGATATGTAAAATGGGGTTGGTGATACCTGGTTTATAGAAATATGGGAATTTAAATAGTTCTTTCTGGCCCCCAGGAAGGGTTAAGTTCTCTGGGGGGCCTCCTGTGGCCTCCAGTGCCAACTATTGCTGGTGTAGTGACAGTGTCCTTGAGGGCAGGTCACTGACTCACCTCTGAATCTTTGGAGCTTGAGACACTTCCTGGAAGCTGTTGGGCACCCAGGCAATGTTACTGTGAGAGACTGTATTCTGGTAGACTATATTTTTGCTTGGCACTAGCTCCCCTACCCCCACGTGCCCCACCCCCACCCCAGCTGTGCTGGGTTTGGCTGTGTGACTTGCTTTGGCAACTGGTGTGTGAGTCAGCTTAGCAAGGGCCACATCCCTGCAGAAGCATCCAGTGTCCTTCCTTGCTTGGTTTGACGTGGCCTCTTAAGATCCTGTCCTCCAACAGGCCGTGAACCTGCCTCAAACAACTACTGCTCTTTTCCTGGGTCTTCTAGTGACAGCCAAGTGAGGCAGGCATGAACCCAGCTCACAGCCTGAACTCAGGCCCATCTGCATCCAGGCAAGCCCTGTAGAGCCCCATAGAGCTGGGCTCCCTGATGAGTGTGAGAAGTAACTATTGGTTAGCACTGAGATTTGGGGAGTGTTTGTTATGCAGCATAATCACAACAAAGCCTAACACATCATACAAAGTTAACTCAGTACTAAGAGTGTGCAGTTATTGTTCTAAGGGCTTTATACAGAGTATCTCATCGAATCCTTACGGGATTCCATGGGGTGGTACTATAATTATCTCCCTCAACAAATAGGGGAACTTGGGCATGCGTTATCCCTAGGGTCATATAGTAAGTGGGAGCACAGGAATTCCAAAACGAGCACTCCAGCTCAGGGCCTGAGTGCCATAACACCTCTGCCATACTGCCTCCCACAGGAGTTGACAAATTAATTAACCTGCATGTGGGTCGTGACTTCTGCTGCTCTTCCTGCATTATGCTGGTTAGACACCCCATCCCCTGAGCCCCATTTGCCAACACAGTGCCAGGGTCTTGCCTCCTCAAGACGGAACTCCTGAACAACCCCACTGGATCCTCAAGAAGAGAGTCTATGTCTAGACTCTCAGATCCCATAATGGGAAACTCCAGCACCAGCTGCTGGATTGCTGGCCATCCACCTTACCCCTGAACTTCCAGAATGAGTCTCTAGACTTGCCCAGTTCTCATTGTACCACATTCACCTGTTAGCCATTCAGAAACTATATCAGGTTCTCTAAAGAAACAGAACCAGTATCATAAATATATATGAAATGAGATTTGTTAGAAGGAATCGGTTCATGCAGTTATGGAGACTGAAGAATCCCCAGATCTGTAGCCAGCAAGCTAGAGATAGGCATGAGACCCAATTAGCACACAGCCTTCAAACTGATGGGAAGTATTTTAAAAAACTGAATTAGCAGTGGAATTGACCACTCCAGGAAAATACACCATTCCTGAGTCATCTGAGATATGCTCAACAGATTTCTTATCCGTCAGATAAATGATAAATCCAAATTACCAGTTTTTAATCTGATTCATAATAAATATTGCTGATAGAAGTCATCAATAAATAACAAAACTGACGATCACACAATTACGTGGTAAATTGTTAAAAATCACACCCTTCTCCCCAAACAGAAAACACAGTGGCAGAAGGTATCGATGAAGTCTGATATGGAGGAAAGACACTGATCGATAAATTCATATCTTCACTTTGAATTTTTTCAAGGAAATAATTGATTCCATAAAAACAAAGTTAGTAAGATTAAAACAAGAACATGGAAAATAACACTCTAAATGGCTTCCTTGCACCAAAGAGAAAAACGATCAATGCATTTAATATGTTCAGTGCTTTTTCCTGTAGAAAATATTTGTTAGGGAAAAATGTGTTGATGTTGATAGACTTACGGTTAAAAGGTTTGTTTCCAGAGCCACAGAACCATCATCAGTGTCCAGTGGTAGGGACAAAAATGTGAACCAGGTGAACCAGGACCCCAGGCCAAGCTTGCTGGAGAAAGGCATGGCCGGAGCAGGTGGGAATGGTCTGGAACCACTCCAGGTGACAAGGTCAAGGTCAGGAAACTGCTCTTAATAACCCCAAACTGTTGTTGATACCATGTTCAAGAAAAGATAGGGATTGATTGATGTCTTTGGATGGGATCTCCCAGCACTCAGGCCTGAGGGAGCATAAGCCACGTAGCCCTAAGAGGACGAGCATTTAGTGTGGGGAGTGGCCTCCGGAGCCTTACTGCCCGAATCTGAATTTCAGATCTGCCACAGTCCCCGTGTGACCTTGGACGGGTCACTGGACCTCTCCCTCCGTTATCGATGGTAAAGTGATGGTGTTAACTGTACCTATTTCCTGGCTTTTCTGTGAACAATCAAATGAGTTAATGTTGGTAAAATGTTGGGCATACAGCAAGGAGACCACAAATCGGGTTCTCACGACCCTCTGCTAAGGGTGCTCTTCGGCACCCCGAGGCCCTCTGTGGACACAGAACCTGAACATGTCTTGTACTCGCACAGGGAAACAGGACTTCGATGTCTGAAATGTCCAGATGATTTTACCAAAGAGGGAGAGGCTGGGCAGGGGACAGAGAGTCACTCACATTCCTTCTTGGACTGTGGCAGCCCCTCTCCCTGCAGGAGGAGACCCAGTGCCCCTGAGCTTGTTTTCACTTCATTTTTAAAGCCCTATTTTCTTCTTTGACAAGAGCTTCCTGCCACTTCAGTTTCTCTCTCATGAAATAACAAGGCAAACAAAGAACAGGCCTTCCAGATGCCCTTTTGCTCCCGTGAGAGCTACGGTTCATCAGTGCTAAATTACCATTCTCTACACTTCATTCAGTAGGAATGAATCAGGGTCCTAAAAATCCCTGGGCATTTGTATTTAATCCACAAGCAACTTGGCAATGTTCCTTCTTAATGGGGAATATTGTAGGAAAAGAATAAATCTCATCAACTTAATTTTACATGGAAAAGACCATTGACCGTGAATTTTTTGCATCGTGATTGCCTTTAGAAAAAGATTTCTAAGGACAGGGAGCACCCTCTGCACACCCACCCCCAGTGAAAGGTGCACATGGCTGCAAAAGGAGCGGTGCTCTGGGGGCCTGGACACCTGGGCTCTAGATTCTAGTTCCTGTGACCTTGCTGGGCTTCTTGGCCAAGTCGCTCAACTTCTCTGGGCCTAGTTTCCACATGTGCACAATACAGGAGGTAGACAAAATGAGATTCGATGTCTGCAGCCAGCTTCAAAATTTGCTTAAAGCACATAAAACATTGCTAAAGAAGAGAAAGGAATAGTGTCCATTTCTGTTTTGAAAACAACATTCTCCATGTTTCTCTGGGCCCAGCATTGTGCTCATGTCCTACAAATGGGACACAGGTGGCCCCACGCCCCAAACTGGGAAAGTCAAAGCAAAGTCTGATGGCCCCACCCCTGCTCGTGAGTGCGCATGCTCATGCTTCCTTGGAGTCCTCTCCAAAGTGGCCTGGAGCCCCGAGGGGTTCCTTCTGAGCTCAGGAATATTCTCTTCTTAGATCTCCCCCGGTCTCAATTATTCCTCTCCTTATCAAGCTTGACATCTTGCCCTATTTCTTCCTGTGACCACATGTTTGATTTTCTGTTGATCCATTTCATTCCCCTCCTAGGTCTTGGCTTCTAAGCTCTCGGTTCCTAGAATGGGGCACCCAAAAATGGAGCATAGGACTACTGCATGGACACAGAGAGGCCTGCCTTAGGCTTTCCAGGTACAATCACAGAGCTGATAGATTTCCAATTCTCACTGTCTGTGTGGCTTTCCATTCTGCCTGCATCATATGACATAACCCTATCAATAAACTCCAAAGGAAGTCTAGTGATTATTCCCTTTTTGATATGGAAAAACGAAACAAAACAAATCTTGGCATGTAACTTAATCCCTTTGACTTCCAGGTCTCATGAACTAAGAAGTTCAGTGAGTCAGGATTTGAATGGGGGTAATGATTTTAAAATATGTCCACAAGGAGTCAGAAGAAACCCTAGGGACTTAATGTCTGTATATAGCTAGGAACAGACATAGAGAGAAACTTATGGGTCTGTGCATATAAGCATAGGAGAATATGTGTGCGAATATAAACATATATCTGTATCCCAGCTCTGTCCTCTGCGGGGGCCTGGAAACCAATTGCCTGAGTAGCATAACACCTTAGCTCCCAGATCTTTATTTCTAAATACAATTCTCTGCTAAAAGGAACTGAAACTCCTTAAAGAAATGGTTGATTCCAAAGCTCAAGCAAGAAATATACAAGATGAGTCTGGAGTATCTTGGGCCAAAAAAATAGCAAACTGCCTAATGAATAATAACGGCTTCTCAAAAAGGCACAGAATGCAACTCAAAAGGGCTCCTCCCTGGTCCAATAGGAGACCATTTAAACATTACAATAAATACAGAGAGGAAAGGATTATGACCTATTATAAGATCTAGGAATCCAAGAGTCTACACAGGTATGAATTAAATAAATGCCCTTCCTTGCAGAAAAAAAAGCCAACAGTAAAACGACGATGGAAATCTTTTAAATACCCCATCTGGCAATCACAACAATAATTGATTCAGGGAAAGATCCTTCATAGATGCCAACGCCAGTGGGTAAAATCTGAGGGCTAATGGGTTGTTTCCGTAGTCTCAAATTATCTCTCCAAAGGATATTTATCAAGTATCTTTGTATTGAGTATCAAGTAACTTTATATTCACCACCATCACCCGGTGACCAGAACGCACGTTCCCAGTGACAGAAAGTGACAGCATCTTCCCCGGTATGATGCTGTGAGAGGAACAGGGCGCTGCTTCTGTGGGGCTCCTGCCCAAAGTGCGTGTCTGAATCTGCACAGCAGGGAGCACGAGACAACCCCAAATTTAAGGACATGCCACCATGTGACGGGAACACATCATTCCTGTTGTCACACAGAGCCAGGAGAGGGTGAGGACAGTCAGGCACGAATTTTAAGGACATGCCTGCTGTTCTCTGTTGTCACACATTCCTTCCATGCCATGCGGTGGGGAGGGCACAGGAAGTATGGCCACCTTCAGATTTAGTGTGAGCGTCCCTGGTTGGGTGACCTTGGATGAATCTCAGGACATCTCATTCCCTGTCCTTGGTCAGCTTGTCTCATCTCTGCCATGGGCAGGCTGGAAGGACCTCACCGGATATTCATGGGGCTCTGGGGGAAATATGGAAGCCCTCTCCGAGTTATAAAAGAGCGTCTGGGTGTGTTGTACGATAATAACCCTCCGTGTGGGGCTTTCAGCCCTGCAGGCCTTTGCTTAGCCCAAAATGTGAGGACCACCACCCTGGGATTGCTGCGTAAACACCTAATTACTCACTCAGTTGTAGCATTTAAGACTGGTGTGTGTGTGTGTGTGTGTGTGTGTGTGTGTGTGTGTGTGTGTGTCCGAGGTGGGGACACACATTCACTGAACACCTCCACCATACCAGACACTCTTCTAGGCCAAGAAGACCATGAAGCCAAGACAGAATGACTCTCAGCTCTCAGGGCTTCAGCTTCTAGGACGATAGAAAATCTCAAGTCGATTTAAACGGCATCAAGCCATGGAGTTCTTTTAAGGAGGAAAAAGAGAAAGAACAACACAAAAATAACCTCAGTGATGTACACACTCATTTAATTCTCCTCCAAACCTTTGGGGTTAATGTTCCCATTTCTCAGATAAAGAAACTAAAACGAGGGGCTCCTTAGGTGGCTCAGTAGGGTAAGCGTCTGACTCCTGGTTTTGGCTCAGGTCATGAACTTGAGGTTCTGGGATGGACCCCGCATCCCGCTCCAAGCACGCAGTTCAGGATCAGCTTGAGATTCTCTCTCTCCCTCTTCCTCCGCCCTTCTCCCTGCTCGCTCTTTCTCTCTTTCAAACAATAAAAAAATCTTAGGAAAAAAAAAACTGGAATTAGAAAAGGTGCCCAAATTCAGACAACTAATAAATGTGGGGGCTAAAATTTGGACTGCAAGCTGTGGAGCTTCAGAATCCCGGGGTTGTGGATCTGTCGGCCACCGCTGGGTTCCGGAGCCCACCAGCCTCAGGGACTCTCCAGGCTGGAGAATTCTTTGTGCTGGAAGCTGTCCTGTTCTCTGTAAGTTGATGGCAGGAACCCTCCATACCCAGCTGTGACAACCAGAAGTGTCTCCAAACATGGCCAGATGTCCCCGTGGAACAAAATCACCCCCACAGAGAACCACTGGATCAAGTGTAAACACTTGTTCCAACACGTACTGTCATATGACCTTGGATAAGCAACTTACCCCCTCTGTGGCTCAGTGTCCCCTTCTGTAAAACGGACAAATGACAGTAGGTGAGGTGAACGAAAGGATCAAGTAGAATCAGGAAAGCACTTGGCCATCCACATACAGGCTCAGGACATGGCTCTTTTTTCCACTACCCTCTGCTGCCTCCCCTCCAAACACCAAGAATGTTCAGAGCTGGCGCACAGTGGAGGTTGGCTTACATGTGGAAAGTGTCCTAGGAAAGTGTCAGGTAACCAGCTCAATAACAATGGACAAGGGATGCTCTGATCCCAGCAGCAGTGCACCTGCTGCCTGGGAAAGCCCTGGCAGCCCTCCTTACCAGTGCAAGGTGTGAGGATTAAAGACTCCAAGACCATACTGCCCAAGTTCAAAGTCCAGCTCAGCCACTCATTAGCTATATGACCCTGGGCTCGTTATTTAGATTCCTAATGCCTTCATTTTCTCATCTGTAAAATGGGAGTAAAAGAGGTGCCTGCCTCGCAGGGCTGTGAACATTGAATGGATTAGCGTGTGCGAGGTGCCCAGCCCTGAATGCCGGCCCAGTGCTGCTCTCCCATCCTGGCCTCCAGCCACACCCACCACCTTTCTCTTTTCCCCTTGTGCCAAGCATAGTCCCATTTCTGGGAGTTCATCCTGCCATTCCCTCTGCCTGGAGCACTCCTCCTCCCAGACCTTAGCATCGCCCGACCCTCCTCCTTCATCTGGGTCTCTCTGCATTGTGCCTCTTCTGAGAGGTACCACCTGAAGTCAGACAGCAGCTCCCCCACTCTGCACACTGGGCCATTCGTGTCCCATCAGTTGTCACTGCCCCGCATACACCGCACACCACAGGGCAGTGTGGTAGTGATCCTTCGCTCGTCTCCCTCCTGCTGAAGCAGAAGCTCAAGACCCCAGAGTATCTGATTGGTGACCACATTCCTAGAACAACGCCCAGCACAGAGTGGGTATAAATAATTACAAGAACTGATTGGAGCTCTTTTGCAAAAGGGATTTTTAAGGTTCTCACATAATCCATTTTCCTTCTGTTAAACAACAGAAGTTGTTTAAACTGGGGCCTAGAACAGGTTTGCAAAAAAAAAAAAAAAAAAAAACAAAAACAAAAATGAAAACAAACAAACAAAAAATCTTGCTTATGACAATGGGTCCTTTAGAATAGATTAGATACACTTAAGAGACATCCAGATTGATTCAGTTTCTCAAACCCTGTTCCCTGCAGCTGTGGTCTCCAGAGAAAAGGGAGTAACGAATTGAGCCAAACAAGGATTCACAAGGTCAAAGACATCGGGAAGCAATGCAGAATTCTCTCCTGCTTGGGGATTCACACCACACAGAAAAGCTCTAAGAAGCCCTGTAGAGAAAAGAGTTATTTTCCCCAGGTTTGCTGCACTAACCTGAGACCCCACCTGAAACCCCCACCATAGCATCTGCACAGTAAAGAACAATTTGGAAAACACTGCTTCAGTATAAGTGTTTCAACTTACAGATGTGGACAGAAAGTAGGGCCCAGAAAGGTTACTGGACTCATTCAAGGTCACGCAGCCATCTCCTGAATCCTAGAGCAAGACCACGTCTCACGGCCCCCGATGTTTCCCTAATGGTCCACAGAAGTGATCAGGTTACCAGCGGCCAATAACGGAACACAGACCTCAGATTCCAATATCAGTATGACAAGATTCTGTATGAAAATTGAGGTACCGAATGGGACTTGGCTTCAACTTCAGTGTTCCAGAGGTACTCATTCACCAAATATTTATGAAGCATTATGTGTCAAGTACAGTACATCTTGCCATGAACAAGATGTGGTTGCTTAGTAGACTGACAATAAAATTATCCCAAAAGAGACCAACATTGATTGAACTGTCCTTGATGAGCCTGCCTCAGAGTAGGGACTTGTAAGAAATTACATATTCAGATTTCATTTGCTTCCATTAACAATGCTCACATTTAGATCCAGTGGTAATAACATGCTCTCAGTTGGAATGGCTCTGGCATAAAACACTTCTCTTCCCCACACAGGCTGCAGAAAAGAACAAAAAGGTTGAACGTTTTGGGGCTCTTTTCATGTTGAGCACCTCAACCAATAGATTTTCCCATTTCAAGTTCATTCAAATATCATCTCGGGCTCCTACCTTTTTGTTAAAGTGCATTCTCTCATTTCCTGGTGCCTACAGATGAAAATGTCTATTTAAAAATAAGATTTGTTTTTTTTTTAAAGCATATCAGCTCACACATTTCAGAGACTTTCAGAAATGCAGATCAAAAGCCATGTAAGTCTAAAACACTACAGATTTGAGATTGAGAAAGATTCAGCTCTTAATGCTCTATGATCTTTTCAATGAACTGATCTGGGAGGAACTGGGAGAATTATTTTATGTTATTTAAACAGGAGATTCCAAATGAGAAAAAATATTACAATTCCAGGGCACAGGAGTTCCTATCTGATGCTGTATCACTGAAGCCAGCTTTCAGCACAGACTTGAGATGGGTGTATCTAAAAAACAAAACAAAACAGAGGAATTGGAAGCTCTTCACGGTCCTTGCTCCTGTGTATACCCGTATACAAACGTCTGCAACCTGTCTGCAAAGATAAAATAAAAATGTGCTTCCAGACCAAGCCAAATTCTTCCCTGATTTTAAGGATATTCTCGTGATTTCTCCAGAAACTGTCCTGAAAACCAATCTGGCAAAGCAAAGATAATCACCCCATCATGCACATAAATTTGTGTTTATTAGACACCAGAACAAATCAGAAAGAGTTCATCAGCTGTCGTAAAGACACAGAGACAGCAGAAACTGCATTAACACAGGGCCACAAGAAGCAAAATGCACAAAAGCCACATACATCCCAGCAGCACGACACACCCACATAGATCCTGTTGTCTAAAAATCAACCAAACAAAAATAGGTGACTAATCAATTCAATTGTTTAAAAGGGAGCGGAGAGTGTACTTTTTAAAGACCAGCTACTACTTTTTTTTTTTTTTTTTTTAAGAATCAAACACCACCTTCTCTTCTCTAATTGGACACTGGTCCGTTACTGTTAGGCTGGGGTATATTTGACTGAGTTGATGCCAAATGCTTCTGCCAATTCTTCAGACACAGAAAATATGATCCACTGGGCAGCTCTGGAGATGTACTGGTGAGTGTGAATTCTGTGTGCTCGTTGATGTCTGTGCTGCTGTGTAGATCCACAAGGGGCACTCCTTATGCTGTTTAATGGAATCTATCCGGGGTGAGAGGCGTTATTTTGCCTAACGAAATCTCCCCCTCGCAGTCCAGCTCCCAAGCAGACTCCGCGGCAGGGTCACCATCCCGGGACGTCTGAGAGATCTGGGACACACGATCAAAAGGGCTCTCCTCCTCCTTGTCCGCCTCCCCATTCCCTGGGGTCACGGCGTTGGGGATCATGTGGATGTAGGCAGCTGCGATCTCCTTGTGGAAGACGGTGTCCTGGTTGTAGGAGATGAGTTCATTGCTGATGTTCATGGTCTCCACTGCGGTGCGGGAGCAGAGGTTGCTGCACCCCAGCAGCTGCGCAAACACCTTCCGGAAGTCAGCGTTGAAGGCGTAGATGACTGGGTTGAGGGAGGAGTTGGCCCAGCCGAACCAGACGAAGACGTCGAAGGTGGTCTCACTGACACAGGGAAAGCCAGCCCGAGGACCCTCCGGGCGTCCGCTGCAGAAGGGGACCATGCAGTTAAGGACGAAGAAGGGCAGCCAGCAGCACACGAAGACTCCCATGATCACCGACAGAGTCTTGAGGACTTTGGTCTCCTTCTTGATAGATGTCCGCAGGCTGGTGTCCGGGGCACAGGCCGCGCGACTGCGGCAGCTCTGCGCGTGCTCTGCCGCCCTCTCCAGGGAGGAAATCCGGCGGATCTGCACCTGGGCAATGCGGTAGATGCGCGTGTAGGTCACGATCATGATGGCCACAGGGATGTAGAAGCTGATGAGTGACGAAGAGATGGCGTAAGTTCGATTCAGGCTGGAGTCACAGTTTTCCACCCTCACCTCTGGCTCCCCCGCTTCCTCCCAGGGTGTCCCGTTAGCCAGGCTGGATGGCGGTTCCACCCCGCCCCAGGAGCCTGCCTTGTCCCTGTGCCAGTGGAGTTGAACTGGGATGAAGGAGATAAGAATGGACAAGGACCAGGCCAGGCCAACCATGATCAATGCCACGCGCTGGGTCATCTTGCGTTCATAGCGGAAGGGCCTGGAGATGGCCCAGTAGCGATCCACGCTGATGACGCACAGATTCAGGATGGACGCGGTGGAGCACATGATGTCGAAAGCCACCCAGATGTCGCAGAAGGCCCCAAAGGGCCAGTAACCGGCCACCTCGGCGACTGCCTTCCAGGGCATGACCAGCAGCGCCACGAAGAGGTCGGACACAGCCAGGGACACGATGAAGACGTTGGTCATCTTGGCGCGCAGGTGGCGGCTGCGCATGATGGCCGCACACACCAGCACGTTGCCCAGCAGGGTCCAGACGATGAGCAGGGTCAGGAGGCCGGCGGTGACCACCTGCGCGGGCCCCAGCGGCGCCGCCCCCTCCGCGCCCCCCGCGGCGCCTGGCTGCGCCAGCTGCTGCTGCCGAAACCGCGCCCGCTCCGCGGTGCCGTTGCGCCCCGGCGGCAGCATGTCAGGTTCGGCCGCGGGGGCGGGCTGCGTGAGGTCCCAACTTCGGTCTTGCGCCCCCCGGGTGACCCATCGGGCACCCGGGGGCTGGCGCACCGGGACCCACGGTTAAGGGATCCCGGAGCCCCGGGGGCCGCTCACCGTGCGCTGCGCCAGGGCCCCGAGTGCGCGGGGACCTCTCTGGCTTCCTCGAGCGCCTCCGGGTCCGTGGCTGCGTTGCGCCCTTCCAGGGTCAGCACCAGGAGCAGGAAGCCGGCCGATGCGCGCCGGGCGGCGGTGGCTGTGGCTGTATCTGGTTCGCAGCCGGAGAAGCCAGAACCAACCGGCACCGCCGATGGGGCGGGGGTCGGGAGAGGCCGGCGGCGGGTGAGGGTTGCTATGCTGCCTCTGTCGCCGTCTGCGCCCGGGGCCCGCGCCCCCGCGCCTCCGCGCTCTCCAATCTCCCGCGCAGCCGCCCCACCTGTACCGGGGCGCGCTCACTCTCCGCGCTCCGTCGCCGGAGTCTGGAGGCGAATCCTCAGGTCCGAGAGGCGCTCGCATGCCAGACCCTCTCCGCGTGCCATGGAAAGCACGCCCCAGGAAGACCAAGGGGTCCCTGATCCAGCCCTGGTGCCCTGGCCCCAGACCCGTTTGGGGAACGGGGAGGTGGGGTAGGGATGGGAGAATCGCTGGCTTTTACACTGGGAAAGAGCGTTTGTAAGGTAGGGGGCAGCTTTAGATTTCTCCCGGACCCCAGTCCCAACTGGGACTTCATTCCTGGTTGCGTGACCTTGAGCGCCCTAAACTTCACCAGGTCTTGGTTTTCTCATCCACAAAAGGGGCTAATGACTCCTGCTCTTCCCGGTGGTGTAAGGTTCAATGAAATCGACATCTAGATAAAGCATGCAGGAAGCATATCTCCTAGAAACCATTTTCTCTAAACTACCCCTCCCCATCCCCATCATCCATTCTAAAATTCAGGCTTAACCTGACCTCTTGGGAAAGTCTTCTTGCCCACCATCACTCCCCCTCCCCTGTCTTTAAGAGATTTTTCCTTTGGGGAATAATTTTGGATGAGCCCAGAAGACAAGGAGGAGGAAGGCTGCCTCCAGTGGGCTGGGAGCCTCCTGCCTGCTGGACCATCTCAGTCTTTCTCTTTTATAACCTTGAGAAAGATGGATTAATATTTCAGTGCTTAACAGAAGTGGCAATTGAGGCTTGAACCGATGATCCAAAGCCCAAAGTTTTGAAAAGAATAGCATGCTTCCTCCCTACAGCAGACAAGTTCCCCTTCTGAAGGGCCAAGTTTCTGCCTGGGTTAAGCTCAGCTGAAGACAACTGGGGAGAGAACGATCTGAGGCATATAGCCGCCCTGCACTGAGGTCTAGAAACAGACACTGGACTGTCTCATTCCCTCCTTAATCTCTCTCTCCACTCAGACCTCCCTGCCCCATTCACCCTGCCCCCACCTGCCTGCTGGACCAACTCAGCCTGCCCGGCCTTCCCCAGGCTCTAAAATCTTCTCTCCCTTCAGTGCTTTCTGCTGCTGGAGGTGGTGAGACCATCTGTCCAGGGGCCTGCACCTACACCTGGGGAGTCATCCTTACTTCCTCTCTCTCCCCATCTCCTAGGAGCTAATCCGCTCCTCTCTCCACTGACACCCCATCCCGGACTGTGTCTTCTTTATGCTCTTTTACAGCAACACGCTGCTAGCTTCCAGGTTCTGCCCTGATCCTCTGTCCACCCTCCCATCAGTGGCAGGCAGAGTGATCTTTCTCAGATGTACCTGATCATACCATTCCCCCAGATGGAAAACCCTCAGTATCTCCTCGGGGTCCCTGATCCTTAACTGTCAGGTAAGCACTGTGAAGTCTTTCAGTCATCTCCCCCTTGCTCCAAATGTTCTCCTGCCCCTCCTCTTCCACCTACAGCCTGGATTCAAGCCACTACCACCACGAAACACAAGCAAGCCGGCCAACAAAAAAACACCAGTGATAATTTCCCCAAGGGGTCTTAGGGCAATCCCTCACCCTGGAATGACCTCCATCCCATCTTGTCTTCCTAGAGAACACCAGCTTAGGATGTCAGAAAAGGACTTGGGTTTTGGAAACAGGTTTGAATTTCAATTCCTTTTACTTTTATCTGGCAAGTACTTATTGAGCACCTGTTACCTCTTAGCTGTTTTGTTCATGAGAATACAAGGGAGTATAAAAAATGTGCTGTCCCTTCCCTTTACGAGGTTATTAGAGATAGACTTTAATACAAGAATTATCCAAATAAATGTACAATTAGAACCGTGATGGGTGCTATGAAGGAAAAGTGTAACAGTAGGGAGTGACCTCGACAAGAAACCAACTGAGGCTCAGAGAGAGCAAGTAAATGGACCAAGATCCCACAGCTAGCAAATTCCCGCTCTTCCTGCTCATTCTTTCTTTCTTTGGTCCACATAACTGTGATTTCAACCCAACGAAGGACTCCCCTAAATATCTTGTCTTCATGGGAAGGGCTCCTGAAGCCCTTTGTCTGCTGGGGGACAATGGTTTCGTGTGAGCAGTGGCTGCCCTCTCTCACCCCGGCTCTTTGCCACATTTCCC
Source organism: Lutra lutra (assembly GCF_902655055.1). NCBI lineage: Eukaryota > Metazoa > Chordata > Mammalia > Carnivora > Mustelidae > Lutra > Lutra lutra. The sequence continues at coordinate 147,078,402 of NC_062279.1, read as the reverse complement.
AGAAGTCTCTGGGAAGCCAGACTCATCAGCAAGGACTCTAAGCAAGTAGGCAGCCCATGAACTCCCTGTCTCATCATCCCAGCCGGAGCCCTGCCCCAGAGGATAGGAACAAGAAACGCTTTCTGGCCTACATTTGGCTCCTGCAAAATTGTACCAAAGAGGATTTGCCTAGAACATTTTAGCACAAAGGGGGCTTCCCTAACCTAGCTGGGAAGTATTCTTCTGTTTGAACTCCCTGATTCTCCTCCTTCTGAAGGTACTATTTTCAACCGGTTTCACTTCGCTGAGACAAATGACAAAATCAAAAGGTAGGGCAGTCAGGATTTGGGTGCTCCTGCCACAGCTGGTATCAAAAGGCTGAACTCTGTTTTATACCCAGAAAGTCTTGGTCCTTGGTTATGGGACACGCCTGAGCTCCCCAGGTGCCAGCCCTGTCCGTGCGCTCAGCTTGGCTCAGCAGAGCCCAAGCAGAAAGGCAGCGATGAGCCATCCGCATCCATCCTGCAGGTGGAAAAGTGGCCTCAAGCCCATGACCTGACAGTGACCTGGAGGCTTCCTCTTCAAACCCAGTGTTCATTCCCTAGATCTCTGCCCCCTCGCAGCTCAGACACACAGGAGTCCTGGAGATGAAGGCATGTCGAATTACCCCACCACCAATGTGAAGGGGCTCTCACTTACCAAATCTGGGACAACGTGAGCATCAGAATTAATAATGATACTAATGGATTATAATCTATGTGATACAATGAGAATCTATAGTGACAAACCAGAAAAGGAAGGAAGGAAGGAAAGAGAGAGGGAGGGAGGGAGAAAGGCAAGAGGATGCCAATTGAGGTCAAAGGAATAACAAAATTAGAAAATCAGTTTTGCAACCATAATGCTAATAGCTGATTTAGACGAGAGTCATCACTAAGTACAAGTTTGGAGAAGAACAGGATATTGACAAAAAGAAAGGATGGTAACTTTATAGTTGAGAAACCTGGCAGGCTCTGCCTTAACTAGTGAACAGAGTTAACATGACCAGGCTAGGACAGACGGACGTCAAGGACCCCGTGGTGGGACATCCTGAGGCCACACAGCATCCTTATCCAGTATCCGTGCCCCCTGAGGAGATAGCAGACAAACCCAGACAGAGGGACCGTGGACAATGGACCTGAACCCTTCGAAGTACTGATGTCCCAACAGGCAAAGAAAGGACAAGGAGCTGTCCCAGGTCAAAGGAGACACAGAGGCATGCCGACTGGATCAGAGGAGAGATCCTTTGAAGAATATTATCGGGACAGTTGGCAAAATGATCATGTGGATGGTATATTAGACAATTCTTGACAATGAAACCACTGACAATTGACAGTTAGTGACCATTAGACTACTGTATGGTATCAATTCTAAGTTTCCTGAATTAGGTCACTAGATGCTGCTTGTTCTTAGAGAGTACATGCTGAAACATCTGGAGTGGAAGGAGCGGGATGCCCTAACCACATTTCCGGGATTCAGGAAGAAACGAGGGCGTCATGTCATATCCCACCATGTCCATGCCGGAGAGAGAGAGCCGAGTGGTCAGGAACACTTGGTGAATCTGGTGGAGGCTACAAGGAAGTTCGTCCTCTGACAACGCTCCCACATGTTTGAAATTATATCAAAATAAAAGAAAATTCAAATAAATACATTGATTAGAAATGCATTCAGCTGTGAGTAATGGAAGGTCTGCCTACTCATGGCTTTATGCAATAAAGACATTTAATCCTCTCACATAATGAGAACTTCCAAAGGAACAGGCAAGGGGCTGGTGTGGAAACTCAGTGACAGAACTAAGGAACCAGGTCCTTTTAATCCTATGTGCCACTTTTCTCAGTGTTGTGGCTTTTGTGTCCTTGGAGCCTCCTGGTCACAGGCTGGCTATTACAGCTGTGGGCACCATGACCAAGTTCAGCTCCAGGAGCAAAACGGGGTGGAGGGAGCTATCTCAGGGGGAGTTTTCTTAATGTGTCTCTGACCTATCACCAGTGAAGTAGATTTTAGGAGGCACTTAGTTCTTGTTAGCCAGAAGAAAACCAGCCCTAATGACAAGGCAGACTGCAAACGGTTTCAAGCATCAGGCCATGGGAAACGGAATGCCAGTGCTTGGCTTCATCCCCAGAGACTGGGCGCTTTGCTTCCCCGACCAAAATCAGGGTTTTCTTAGCAAGAAAAGGATTGTCACTGAGAGGGCAGTTAACAGTGGGTGCCGTAATGAATATTTGTGAAGCTCTTGCCCAGGTTGACAAAAGACAGAGGAGGACTCTGTGCTCAACCCCCAGAGCTCATGGTGTGTGTTCCTGGGCAGTCCCGTAACCCTCCCCCACACCCCACAGCTCTCTGTGCAGGGTAGGGAAGCCCCTTCAGAGCTCAGCTAGGACAGGATGCTGCAAAAGGAGACCTCACTGAGTTGATTCAGGTTTTTCCAAAAGGAAATACATAAATAGCTTTTTAACCTGCAAATACCAGATAAATATGTGGGGGGGTTCCTGAGTTTTCTGTCATATTGAAACTATCTCCCAGTTCCCGTTTTTGTCTCAAGAGATCATCAAGCATCCATCTATTTGTTTCTTAAAGCCACAATTATTAGGAAGCTCCTCCTTTGTTGGTAGAGGGGACACAGCTGGGGAACAAAACAGACATTATCCCTTCTTCTTAAGGCTTATAGTTAAGTAGTTTTTTTAAAAAAATGCTTATGGGCTCCTGAGTGGCTCAGTCGGTTAAGCGTCTGCCTTTGGCTCAGGTCATGATCCCAAGGAGCCTGCTTCTCGCTCTCCCTCTGCTGCTCCCCACCCCCAACTACATGCACTCTCTCACTTGCTTGGCTTTCCCTCTCTCTCTCAAATAAATTTTTAAAACTCTTTTAAAAATGTAAAAAAAAAGAAAAAATAGGAAGCTTATAGTAAGTGGTCAAACAATCCCACACATAACTGTGTGATTAACAGATACAATAGTTACAGTGAAAGAAAGCTAGTTGGTGCTGTGAACGCTCATAACAGGAACTCCAGACCCGGTGTAGGGGTGAGTGAAGACTTCCCTGAGAAGCTGTTGCTTGGATGGAGATCTACGAGAGCAGCTGAATTAACTAAGTGGAAGGAAGAGGAAGCAGTGAGTGCTAAGGCCCTGAGGCAGAAAGGAACAGGGCATGTCCAAAGAACGGAAGATGCTGGTCAGTGTGGGGGAGCACAGAGGGAAAGTGGAGCACTAGGAAAGGCCAGACAGTGGGGAGCTGGACCATTCTGGACCCTGGAGGCCAAGGTAAGGATTGTGGTTTTCAACTCAAGCAATGAAAAGCAATTGGGGGATGTTGTTTAGGGGAGGGATTGGAGCCCAACTGCCTTCCTCAAACTCTACTCTCACCACAATGAGGACAGACTGCTAGGGGACAGGGATGCACTGGAGAAGGGAGCAAGAAGCCTCCTTCAGGAGATCCAGAGGAGATGACCATATGTCGGAGTGGGCAGGAGGTGGAAGCGGGGAGAAGCACATGATGCCAAGAGATTTGGGAGTAGACGTGACAGGTGTGGCTATTGCTTGGAGATGTGGCACAAGGGGCACGTAAAGACATGCCTTGGATGTCGGGCTTGCAAGACAGACAGGCCCATGCCATCCATGGGAATGAAGACAAGGAGGGAGAACCAGCCAGGGGACTGAGAACTCTTGAGTTTGGGGTCAGACACATTCAATTCAAGTGCCTATGGGACACCGAAGCTGCTGGAAACAACCAGCAGGGACTGAGAAGTCGGGCTGCAAATGCACATTTCGGAGTCAGCAGCATCTAGTCAGCAAGGAAGCCGGTGGCCATGAACTAGAGCACCAAGGAGAGCCGAGTGAGAAGCCAAGAGGATGCAGGGCGGCAACACCACCTGCCCAAGGAGAGGGTGAGGAGCCTGCAGGCAGAGAGTGGGGGTTGGGGTGGTCAGAGCAGTGGGAGGAGCCCCAGGGGAGCGGGTCATCAAAGCCAGGACCCTGCGCGCCAGCCTCTCCTCCCCTCCCTCTGCAGACAGGGAAACCAACAGGGAGGGGCTTGATCAGTGCCCGGGCCACCAGCTTTCCCTGGGCAGACTGCACTGACAATCCCTAGCTCGCATTTGCTCCATTTTCTGCTCCTGTGTGAGGCACGTCTCTGCCACATAATCTTCTTGTGTCGGTGTTGTTAACCACCTTGCAAAACGTAGAAGCCATTCTTAGCTCACAGAGGGTAGTTTGCCGACTCCTGGCCTGGAAGTACTCACACGCCCTGCTCCGTACCAACCTCCAGCTGAGGGGAGGGGGCGCTTATTCTGTCTGGCTTAGACCAATCATCCACAACTGGTGTTCCAGAAACATCTGCCAGAGGCAACACTCGCTGCTGTCAGGAAGACAGTCCCCACTCCTCTTCCGCCCCAGCGGTTCCTCCCTCCCGAGGAGGAGGGCAGAAGGCACCTGCAGGCTTCCAGAGAGGTGGTCCCTGTGCTCTGTCCAGGGGCCAGAACAAGCCAAGGGGAACGCAGCCTAACCCAGGGCTCTTCTGGGCCAGGCCTCGGGCGCCACCTTGTGCCTTAGAGGCGAAGAGGGAGCTGGAGGCCTGTGCTAGAAGCAGGGAGCAGTCTGCCAAGCCCTTAAAAAATGAATCTTGGAACACTGAAACAATAAAATAAAATTAAAAAAAAAAAAAAAGATTCTCCTCTAAAAAGAAAAAAAACGATTCATGGAAACATGCCAATCGTGACCTCCACCGTGTTCCAGGCATTTCCACACCCATGGAATACTCTGGGTTGTGAGGGCAGTAACCCATGTGGTCAGGCAGGTAGAAGAAGGCTAAGCCTTTACCCTCACAAGACAGATGGTTGTGTCCAGGACAGTGAAGCACAAACAAATAAGTAAATGACTAAGAATAAAGGGGCCAAGGTGAAGGGTCATGGGGGGTTCTATTTAAACAGATGACCAGGACACCCCTCACAATGGAGGGACCTCTCTGCATAGCCTGAGGGATGAAAAGAGGCTGACCCAGTTCAAGGAACCAGAGAAGCATTCTCCTGAGAGAGAGAGATTAGCACGTGCAAAGGTCCTGAGGAACAGAGTTTGTGGGATCCAAGACAGTCAAGGGAGCTGTATGTGGCTGCAGCAGTGGCTGCAGGTGGGGGTCCCTGGGGGAGGGTGACAGAGAGGGGAATTGGCGTAAGACGAAGATGAAGTAGCAGAGGTCAGATAGTGAAGATCCTGGCAGACCACGGTCAAGAGTTTGTACTTTCTTCTAAAAGCAATGAGAAGCCAATGAAGTGTTTAAGCAGGGGACTTGATTTAATTTTATTTCTGAGACAGTGAACTATCATGGTTGTTTTTAATGTGGCTGAAACAGCATACCACAATTCTCATTCCTTTTGAGTATTAAAATACTGCCTTCATCCCTCCCCCATCCCCTCCCCATGGTCCCCTAAGGTCTGCTCTGAGGAAGAGCTAATGTTGCTGCCCTTCCCCATCAGACCTTGTGAAAATGTCTTTCCAGCCCACTGCCCCAGCCTCCTCCCTGATCACGTTCTGGGGGACTCTCCTCACATGGGAACACCCCATGTTCCGCAAAGCCTCTTGATGGGAACAAGGATGTGGGAGGTGGTGGGGGCAGGGGGAAGGAACACCCTTGCTGAAACTCTTAACTAGTTCTCAGCATCCCTAGGAGAACCCAGAATCCTCCCAAGCTCTCACCTGGGAGTGGGGACAGCCCCCGACACACACTACAGCAGCCCAGAGCTGTGGAGGGGGCACAGATGGGGCAGTTTGCATCCATCACCCATCCCCTCATTGGGTACTCTTGAAGCTGCTCAGGGTGGACCAGATCTCCCCTAGTGTTGCCCTGAAAGCACAGGCAAAGACTCCTAGGAAAGGCACCAGTGCCCCCTGCTGGTCGTGCTCTTCCCCAGCCGAACTCACAGAGGGCGGAGAACCCTCTGTTTCTGGTAGCTTCCATCCTTCACCCTTTTAAGCCACATGTACCAATTTATAACTGAGTAAAAAGAGAAATATCCTGTCAAGCTGATGGATTATTCTGTCCATATATCCTCAAGAAATTGTTGGACGGATTTTTTTTTTTTTTTTTTTTTACCAAATTGACTTTCCTTTTAAGAGTATGTAATAGGAAAAGGGTTTTTTAAAGTGTAATAGCCCATCACTACAATTTACTAGCCATGTATGTTCCCTAGCATGCCCAAAGGCTCCTTCCACTCAAATAGAGTAGTAACACTCACCCAACCTGGCAGCGGCTTCATAGAGAGGTACCAGAGATGCCCTGTGGGCTGCCGGGGTTACACGGAAGGCTCCTGACTGGTGTTTGTGAGGACAAAGGAATCTGATCTGACCTCCAGGCACAAGTGACCAGCAGGTGCTGGTGGCATTTAGTTCCAGAGTTTGAAAAATGTCTTGTGGACGGGGTGTCTTTTCTAAGTCATGCCTGGCGTTCCAGGTCTGGGTGTGAGCCTGGGTGTCCAGTTTTGAAATTCTTGCCCTTCCCCCTTCCACGCAGCCCCACCAAGAGCCAGGGTACTCCTAGAATGTGAGTCAAAATGCTGGCTTGGTGGGGGGCAGGAACGAATGAGATTGAGCTAGCAAATGCACCTGTACGAGGTTGCAACTGGTGAGTAACGGATTTTCCTGATACCCTGAGCGCTTGGGGCATCACTCCCCTCCTATGATTCCCTTTATCTCTTTGGCAGAGCCCTAACCCCACAGGTGGAGGTCCTAGGGCTGTACTAATGTGCTCAGAACAGGGGGGAAATTAACACCAGCCAAAATGGGGTCCTCTGGATAAATGGGCATTCACATGCAGTCATCTCGCACAGGGTGGTTTATCAACACATGAAAAGACTTAGTTGTGAAAATGCTCACTGCAGCCTCACTTGTAATTGAAAAAAAGGGGGGGGGGAAGAAACCATCAAATGTCTTTAAATGTCCAACATCGGGGTCTGACTAAATAAGGAATGCTACATCCCTCCGAGGAATGTACTTTGAAGTTGGCCAAGGTCATATTGCAGAAGAGGACACAATGTTAAGGAATGTTCTTCAGGAGTCCGGACTTGGGGTCCAGGACTCCCAAGGAGATGCTTCTAGAAGGGAGTTGGCATCACCTGAGATGCTTACTTAAGCATCCTGAGGCCCCCCCCCCCCCCCAGCTCAACAGAACCTGAACTTCTGGCTGGAAAGGCAGGAAACCTAACAGGCTCCCCCAGATGATTCTTACACATGCTAAAGTGTGAGAATCTGTGCCATGGGGATGCCAAAAGTTAAGAAATACGCTGGTGTATTAAAAGAAAGAGAAGCTAGTTATACGCAAATTCAGTACATACAAAAATAATCTCATTCACGTGTATGTGCACGCGCATGTGTGTATGTGCATGTGTGTGTGTCCTGAGAGGTACTGAGGACCGAAAATGAACAGCACTTAACTCTAGATCACGGTTTCTCAACTAGGACACTATTAGCCTTTGGGGCCAGCTAATTCTCTGCTTCGGGTACCATCCCGTGCATCATGGGAAGTTGAACAGCATCTCAGCTAGCTGCCCACTAGATGCCCGCTGCCCCCCTCCCCCGCAGTGGTCACCATAAAAAGTATCTCCAGACTTTGCCAAATGTCCCCAGGGGGACAAGATGGTCCCAGGTTGAAAACCACCAGCCTAAATAGAAGGTATGATGGACAACCTTTCACTTTGTTTTTAGTCCATCTGCCCACTTTTTTTTTTTTTTCTGGAATGAACATCAAGTATTTGAGTCATGTAAAAAATCTGGTGTTTCTTAATATGCCCTTGCCCATGCTGTCCCCCCTAAAATACACTCAGATGAGAAGATGTTCACATTAGTATTGATGGTTAAGTAAACTACTTTTATTCTGAACTTGAAATGATTATGGCAAAGTACATACAAAGGCCTTCCCCATGTCATTATTCCTTAAGAGGCTTTAAAATATTTATAACCTTTTGAATAGGCATCCTAATTTTAAGTATATGTCTTATAGAAACCATTATGTAGGAAATACTTTACAAAGGTAGTTGATTTTTTTTTGCAGAGTCCCTTATAAAAACCAAAAAGTATAAACACTCTAAAACCAACAATAGGAAACTGACTATGGCTCGTCCACTTGAAGGACTACAATACAGGATCAAAATGATATTTGCAAAGAGTTTGGAACAATGTGAAGGAAGGGTTTATGCTCTTTTGTTAAGTGACAAAAAGGCAGGTACAAAATGGAACCTGTCACATCATCACTGGTGAGCATAACAATGATAACAACAAAAAGAACCTTGGGCAGGAACACAGATAAGAGAAATACATCAAGGTGTGAAAAATACAACAGTGGCATCTGAGGTGGTTTTTTCCTCTCTAGTCTTCTAAAATGTCCACATTTTCTGTAATAAGCATATATGTATTAACAGTGATAGAAGAAAAAGTAAAATTTAAAAAAAAAACCTCAAAATGATCACAAACAAAAATGTGCCAACATTTCAGGCAAGAAATACTTCTCCATACTGATCTATACACTAATTTCCATCCAGATGATAAAAATAACTTTGTTCAAAACTTAAACATATTCAGAAAGTACAATATGAACTAAACGTGCTTGTCTCTACATTGTCAGCCCTGGGAAGGATAAAATGTAAGGATGATTATATGACTCAGATGGGCAGAAAAAGTTGTAGGGAGTCACATGATAACAGAAAACAATTTTTATGAAAAAAGAACTGGATCATTTTTCTTTCCCCAACCTGGGATCCCATTCTTTTAAAACAAAGGAGCTCATTTAAAAGGAGATAAAATAATTTGGGTTCAATTAGAATGAGCTATCCAAGGCCAGATTTCAGCCGCCTCATTGATGCTGAGCTAACTTGATTACATTCATTGGGGTGACAGACAATTCCAGCTCACGGGAAACACAATTGGTACAAACAAAGGCAACCCTCCTGCATTTGTCAGGCAATGTTTGCCCAACTTAGCCATCCCCAGGTGGCTTCAGTGAATTCTCTTGTTAAGTCACTCCTCGGGCTTTGATGCGGACACAGACTATATCTTACAATAGACCTCAAAGAGAGAGGCAGCTGCATGCATTCGGTAGAAAATAGAAAAAGGCATGGCCAGGTTGACCACAATTATCCAAGGTTCAAAGCCAAAGACAATCTCCTCCAATCCGTTGTCGTACTCAGGGCGGCAGCCGAAGGCGGGAGGGATCCAGAGCTGGAAGAGAAGAGGAGCCCGTGTTAGCAGCCGCCTCAGAAGCCTGATGTGACCCCCAGGTCTGGCCTGGACTCGGGGACACGGAGCCACACCTGTCCCTGCACCACATTGCGCGTCTCCACAGAGCTCGTCAAATCCACACAGCCCACTTGACCCTTCTCTGTTCCTTGGCCCCATCCTGAGTGAATGCTGCTCACACCCACCTGACTCTCTCCATCCCCACAGCCCTCACCTTGGACGGGTCCTCAGGATCCCCCACCGGAATGACCACAATGCTTCCAAATGGTCACACACACACATCCTCCCCCACTCTAGTGGATGCCTTCCATCCACTGCAGACCTGACGGTGGGAGTGATCTTTGTAAAGCACACATCTGACCTTGACATTCCTCTGCTTGTCACTCTCCAGTGGCTCCCAACAGCCTTCAGGAGAGAGTCCAATTTCCTCCAATGACCAGGCACCTGTCCATGTCTCCATGTCCCTCACTATGCCTTTCACTCCAACCTCTGAAGGCCAGATATGCCTTTTTCCCTCAAGTCTTCAGCTTTGCTTGTGCCTCTTCCTCTGTCACAGGCTCCCTGTCGCCTTTTTTGATTGAATCCTACCTTATTCCAAGTCCTGAGATTACCACTCCTTCCAGGAAGTCCTCCTTGATCTAACCAGTCTGGTCAGGAATGCCCTGTGTTCCCACCACCCCCAGGGTTTACCTACAGCAGAGGTCATCTGTTTATCACACCCGCTTTCACACACTAACACTGGTGCTCAGAGATCCCAGTCACATGGGCCTGGGCCATTGAGTTCCGGTGTCTCCCCTCTTGCTTGACCTAGAGAGAGAGCCCAGGCCCTGCCCACATCCCCCCGACTAGGGGAGAGGAGCACACGTTTTGGAGCCACATCTGGGTTTGTGGCTCTTACAGACTCTCATTTAACCCCTCCAAGCCCTCAGTGTCCTCACCTGTAAGATGCAAACACGGACACCCATCTCCCACAGCTCAGAAGAGAATAAAATCCCAACTACTTTTGCAAAACCAAAAGCCGTAACTTGTTGTCACCGCTGCTCATGGAAGCCACACACTGGTCCCCCCCCCTTGGTCTCCCTGCCCTGAGTCCTTCTCCTCCACCCCTGCACGGTGGCAGGCAGCCTCTCAGATGACCTCCCCCTCCCATCCCACCTCCTGGGAGTCACGTTCTTGTGAAGCCCCCTCCCCTTGAGTCCAGCTCAGCCTAGTGATTTGCCTCTCCCATCGAAATATGACAAAATTCATGAGGTGTCACTTCTGAGATTGGGTGCTGAAAGGCTGCAGAGTCCCTCTTGCTCACGCCCTCATGCAGGAGAAGGAGCTATGCCCCCCGTTGCCTGCTGCCTTATGACCAGGCGCCGAGGGAGCTCCCAGCCCAGCAGCCCTCAAGGAACTCACACCCTAGGCCCAGCAGCCCCCCAGGAGTGGGTTGAGTGGGTTGGGAAAGAGCCCCCCAGAGTCCATTCTGAAGTGGCGGCTGCCCCCAGCGGGCCATGTTCTCCTAGTAAGGGACCCTAGCAGAGCAGCGGCTGAGCAGGGCCTGGACTCCTGCTCCACAGATGCCATGACAAGGAAGTGGTGATCGGGTTGCTGAGTGTGGGGTGATTTCTTACACCGCAGGAGCTAACGGACACGGGCTTCTCCGTACAGGTGTCACTTTGTATCTCTGCCCCACTGTGTTCTCAGGCTCTGCTTCTCAGACCCCTCCCACCACTCCACCTGCTCCTCTCCAGCTGGTCCCCAGCTCTTCCTTTGCTCAGTCTCTCAGGGTTAGACGGAGGCTCACCCCTGGGTCCTTCCCTCTACACACGTGATCCCTGGATGAGCTCCCCCAGCCTTGGCTGTAAGTACCCACTATAGGCTGATGACTCCCCAGCTGGAATCACCCACCTGCTCCTCCCTCGAGGACCCCACAGGCTGCGTGGTGTCTCACCTGAATCTCAAACTCCACCCCCCCACCACCATCAGCAACATCTTCCTCCCCGTTGCTGTCAAAACTCCAGGTGTCATCCTTGTTTTCTTGCTCACCGTCAAAACCCTCCTCTGCCACCCAGCCCATCAGCAAGCCTGGAGGACCGTGCCCCCAAGACACCCAGGCAGCCGTGTAGCCATTTCTGCCCCCATACACCTGCCCAGGCTCCCTGCTCTCTGCTCTCGCCTGGACCAATGCCTGGACCAATGCTCTCCGGCTTACACTGAGCCCCCAGATGGGTCCATTCACCACTCAGCTGCCAGACTCATTCCTGATTAAGTCCCCACAGGTCTTCATGGCGTAGTTAAAATGAAGTCTACCCCCAACATGGGATTTTAAAGCCCTCTCTCAGCTGGCGGATCCATCGCCAACCCCTAATCCCACTGCCCAGATGTCCCACACCCCTGGGGCCCCAGTCCATTGGCCCTTTGTGTGGTGGGAGAGAAAGTCCCTCACCCCAGCCTGGGCATTTTAATCTGAAACAGCTACCAGCCACGACCTCACACCCTCTCTGCTCGTTCTCTGCGGAGCGTGCATCACTGTAACGGTGTCTTGCGTGATGCTTATTGCCAGCTCTGCCCCCCAAGACCAGAAGGAAGGCGAAACCTCGGCCACATTGCCCCCATCACTCACAGCCGTGCTGGCCCTTGGGAGACACCCAGTGGATAGATACTCAGGAGAGAAGGAAGGAGGGAAGACAGAGAGAACAAAAGGGAAGGACAATGGTGGGTCCTCTTTCCTGAAATCCAGATCTTTATATTGCTGTTAAGTTAGCTGGAGCTCTTGCTCCTCATCCCATCAGGAGGTGGGTCTCTGTCCCCTCCCTGTGAATCTGGGAGATGTGGTCACCGCTTGACCCATACAATATAGCAGAAGTGACACCACACAACATCCACACACAGGCCCTAATGGACTGGCACTTCTGGTCTCCCAGCAGGTCAGCTCTGGGGCCCTGAGTTGCCACATAAGAAGCCCTGAGACCCCACTCTCCGTACTGGAGAACCCATGTGGATGCACTATAGCCGAGCCCTCCTAGCCTCCCCCACCCCAGCCACCAGATCTTGGACCCTCCAGCCCAGTCTGCCCACCAACCCCAGCTAAAGCTGAGAAGAACAGGAGGATTTCCCAGCCAAGCCCCACCAGCATCTCTAACCCACAAGGTCGTAAGACCTAATCCCATGGCTGTTGTTGTTGTTATCCTGGTTTTGTTTTTTTAGAGAGGGAGACAGAGCATTCCAAGGCTCAATCCCATAACCCTGAGATCATAACCTGAGCCAAAATCAAGAGTCAGATGCCTAACCGATGGAGCCACCTGAGCAGCCCAACAGCTGTCATTTTCGTCCTACATTTGGGGTCCTTTGTTATGCAGCAGTAGGAAACGAAACATCTGCCTGTTGGCTACGCTCACCTGGGTGTCTCTGAGACACCGCACAAAAGCAGGTGTCCAGTACTAAACTCAGGATCTTTCTTCCAGGCTGAGCCCCTCCCCGAGCCTGCCTCCCCTTCAGAGTCCCCAGTCTCCATAAATAGTATTACCATGTCTCCAAGAGCTCAAGTCAGAACCGGGCGTCATTGTTGACGTCTCCCCTCCTTCACACGCTACCACGTGGATGACCCCGGGATGTTATACTGAGTGAGATAAGCCAGCTGCAAAGAGACAAATGCCTTGTGATCCCACTTATATGAGCTCCGTGGGGTGATCGAAGTCACAGAGACAGGAGGTAGGGCGCCATTGGCAGGACCCGGGGTGGTGGGCATAGGGGCTGTTTCGTACCTGCCAAACTACAGTTTGCAGGACGGGAAGGTTTCAGACATGGGTGGGGGGCACAATAGTGTGAGTGGACTTCCCACTACTAGACTATAGATTTTAAAAGGGTTAAAATGGGGGGCATCTGGGTGGTTCAGTCGGTTAAGCGTCTGCCTTCTGCTCAGGTCATGATCCTGGGGTCCTGGGATCAAGTCTGGCATAGGACTCCCTGCTCTGCTCCCTGCTCCATCTGCCTGCTGCTCCCCCTGCTCGTGCTCTATCAGATAAATAAATAAAATCTTTAGAATAAATAAATAAAAATGGCTAAATGGGAAATTTTATGCTACATGCTGTTTACTACAATTAAAAATGAAGCTGAATTAAAAAGAAAAGAAGCAGGATTCAGATTCTGTCCTGACCTTGAAACCCTTCGGTGGTTTTCTGTTGCATTTGGGATTCCGTCTGCCTGTGGCCATTGCTCAGGAGGCCCTGCATGGTCTGCCATGGCACCTTTCACGGATCCCTTCCCTTGCCTGCCCTTACTCGCTGCGTGGGTTTCCCTTCCTGCTCCTGGAGCACTTCCAGCAAGTCCTGCCTGGCGCGGCATCTCCCGTGCCTGTCGTTCTGCCTGACCTACCCCCGCCCCGCCACCTGCCACCGTCACCCCAGACCCCTGTGTTCCCATGGCACCCTAAATTCCATTGTCAACACCACCACCCTTCTTTGTCCACTCCACGGCCAGCTGTTGTCCCCTCCTAGACCCCAGCCACCCGGTCCTGAATCAGATTTGCCCTCCTGTGGGACCCACCGCAGGTCTGTGAGTGCTGCCTGTGGAGTCAGCTGAGGGCACCCTCACCATCACTCTGCAGTGAGTTCCGTCCTCTGGCTCACTCCCCAGTGAACAGAGGCAGGGCCTGGGGACATCAGGGGCTGAGCTCAGACGTGAAGAGACAGCGTGTGTCCCCCTCCTGGAACAGAGCCCAGAGTCTGGCCTCTGGGTCGCAACAGAACATCTGTTAGCACTTGATTCCACTATCGTACTGCTCTTCTTGTTCAAGCTTGTCCGAAAATGCAAGCCACCTTCCTCACCAGTGGTCAAGCAAAGAATTCACAGGGAAAGTAGCTTTCCTGAACTTGCTGAAGACAGATCTATTCATCCCTCTGGTGTGGAGCAAAAACAATACACATTAGGGAAATTCTGGAACCAACTCTGATTCTGTCAGATGAGCTGATACACCCCTCCCGTAAAACACAGACAAGCCTCCTGTAAAACACAGCTCCGCTGTAGTTGCTAATATCTCTCTCGTTTTCCCATTTAACTCTTTCATCCACTGCTGTACCCGCATAGTGCCCGACATACAGCAGGTGCTCCACAAGTGCCAATTCAATGAAAGAGGAGGGCCCACCTGTAGCCAAACTTTCCTGGGACCCCTTCTTCCTTCAGAGGTCCTCATAACTGTCCACCGACCGGAGGAGGACCGAGGTCCGGGACATCCAAGCAAGACTCAGATTAGATTCTCACGCCCACTACTCTGGGTCAAGGGCCCATCATCTCCCATCTGGGAAGATATGGGGCTGCTTTTTTGTTCAGGTGTCCCGGCCCTCAGGCTTCCCTCTCTCCAACATTCTCGCACCTGCTGCTAAGGAGATCATTCCACAACACAAACCAGAAGGGGCCTCCATTGCCTCCAGCATAAAGACCAGATTCAGTCAGGCTTATGAAGTTCACTTGAGCCAGACCCACTAACAGGACCCGCCTTCCTATTTCCTGAGCCACCGCTCTCCTCGATGTGCATGGGATTCATGCTAAACTATGTGCAGCTCCCAAAATAGGCCATGGTGTCTTCTACCTCTGTGCCTTTGAACATGGTGTGCCCTCTGCTCCAAATGCTTCCGCTTGCCTTAACCGCCTGGCAAACTTCCAGCCTTTCCTGGACACCGAGGCAGCCAAAACTGAGATGCAGCACAACATCAACAGTGCTACTTTCCACCAGAGGCTGGAAGGCAAAACTTCCACGTCCCTAGCCTCTCTTGCAGCAAGAGGTGGCCATGTGAAAGCCACTGCCTGGTGCTAGTACTTCTCTCCTTCTTTGTGTCTGAAGCCCAGATGTGATGGTTGGTGCTGTTACAGTCACCTTGTGGCCATGCGGCAACAAGCACCACACTAAGCACGGTGAAGTGGAGAGATGAATGTACCTAGATCCTTGATAATAGAGTTCAGCTGCCAGGCCAACCCCAAGTTGCCAACCTTCAGAATTCTCATATTTAAGGCTGAAGATACCACTGGCCCAGCTTTCTATTCTTTATAGCCAAAAGCACTCTTAACTAAGCCTGGGCCTCCCCTCAATGCTTTCTGACTCACTGAAGCCCCTCCCAGGATCCACGTTCCCATGACACCTTGCACACACCTGTCCCAATGATTGTCCTGCTCACTGTACATTTTTCCCTTGTGTCCCTCCTCCCTAGACTGTGACCCCTCTGAAGAAGAGGTTGTTGGGAAAGGTCATCCAAAAGACATGGCTGGTAGTTGACCCCTGAGCTGGATCGGGGTACTCAGAGGCTCCTCACCCCCTCCCTTGTCCTTGGAATGTGGGCTCTGCTGGCCTTTTTTGCTCCCAGAAGCTGCTCCAAGAACACAGCCCTGAAATAAGGATGTGGTGTTGAGAACACCTGCACAGAATACGGGACAGAGCCTGGCTGAGGCTTCTCTGTCTGTGTATCTACAAGCTTTTACAATTTGGCAGGCAGGGGCAGAGATCCGCTCGTCTTGCTACTGCCCCAGACAGGCCTTGTATGAAAGTTCCCTTGGCTTATGAAAACCATCACCAACAAAGCTGGAGTGGCCTGCTCTCTCTGCCACCTCTCCTTGCCCTCCGCATGGGGGGTTCTGTTTCAGATCACACCCGGGAGGGTGTAACTGACAGACCTTGAGCTGTCTCAGCTGCTCTTTAGCCCCAATCCCAGCCGCCAGCATCCAGCTGTAGGCAAGGAAGTGGCTTTCATTCCAGCATCATTCTTTAGCCTGACCCTTGAATCATTTTGCTAATAAGCTGCCTCCATTCGAGAAAAGCAAGGGGAAAAGTTTGATTATTTTTAAGATAAAGAACTCAATGCAGATTACCGAGATATTGCAGAGGAACAAAAAGGCTGCAATATTCCTCAACACTCTTCTCTTGGCATCTCCTTGCAGGAAACGGGGCTGGCCGGTTGGGCCCGGGGTCCCTTCCTGGCTCCTCTCTTCTGACTCTCTGCCAAGGCCTTCTCTCAGGTGCGTATTTCCGTTGGCCATGTGGGGCATCTCCCTGCCCAGGGAAGCCACGTCCATGGCCAGGGCTCCGCCATTGAGGCGGGATGAGGCAAGGGATATGGTATCACCGTTGCAGACTGTAACTACCCGCAGGGTCCTGATGTCCTCAGAGAGCTTCTCCGGCTCCCGGTGAATGGACTCGATGATGAAGAGGTTCTGGATGTATTTCTCGGCGATCACCAGGATGGAGTAGGGCAGGTTGAACCAGGTGTACAGGGGGCGGGCTTCAGCACAGAGGATAGCCAAGATGGAGCCCCAGGAGATGAGCCAGGAGCCGGAGGCAGTGCTCACCAAGAGGTCTGCGTCCAGTTTGCGGGCGGGGTTTCGGGACTCATCTAGCGACTTCTCATCTATCCTGTAGATCCGAATTCCAAGCAGCCCCGCAGCCCCCATGAGCATCAGCAAGGCGATGGCGTACAGGTAGAACATGATGAGTGCCAACTCGCTCTTGGTTTTGGAATGCCCGATCTGAACCAGATATACCACCACAACCCCAATCGTGGCGGCCAGCACACTCAGGCCCAGGACCGAGCCTGCCATGACCCCAGGAAACTTGAACTCCATGTTCTGATGCTGCTGACTGTCCACTTTGCGTCCGACATTCTTCCACAGGACGTAGAGCATCGTGGAAGCCAAGATCTGATACTCTATATTGAAGGGGTAGAGGTAGTAGATCCCCTGGGAGATGGCGGAGCAGAACGTCGGGGGCGAGCAGTTACACGGAGGCGTGTGGTCATCCAAGACTGGGGGTCAGAGGACACGCATTGGGGGGTGGTTAGCATGGTCAATGGGCAAGTAGAAAAATAAAGAGAAATATTTCCACTGAGGATTCACACGTGGGTTTTCCCATTGAATTCAAGCTTTGTTTTGTGGCTTATTGTCACATTTAATATTATGGCTAAATTGACAGTCATGAGTACTGCCTGCATGAACCATAGCTTATCCATACACCAGCCCCTGTGAATGGTATCGTGGAAACTTACTTAACATATAAAGATGTTTGCAAGATGTTGCTGAGCAAAAGAAGCTTGCCAAAAAGAATAGAGTATAATTTCATTTTTATAAACTATAGGTATATAGACGATAGATAGATAGACAGACAGACATAGAAAAAATCTGGAAAGATATAAGCAAAAAGGTTAACAATGGTTATCTCGGGGTGGGGAATGATCTGATGAGCACTGGGTGTTATACGCAACTGACAAATCATCCAATACTATATCTAAAACTAAAGATGTACTATAGATTGACTAATTGAATTTAAATTTAAAAAAAGAACTATTTCCTAACAAATAAATAAATAATAAGATATGTAACAAAAGCCTTAAAGATGATACAGCTATCGTCTCTGATCTATAATTCTAATCTGTTTTAAGGGACAAGTCAAAAATGTAATTAAAGCATTAGATAAAATTTTGTGTGTCCATGTGTGTTTGCATGTGTACATGCACATGAGAAAGAGAGAAACACATCAGTGTCCGACAATTTAGAAACTATTAAGTGAATTTTGGTACATCCATACAATGGAATGGTAGGTGGCCATTAAAAATTATAATTAGGGGCACCTGGGTGGCTCAGTGGGTTAAAGCCTCTGCCTTTGGCTCAGGTCATGATCTCAGGGTCCTGGGATCAAGCCGCACATCGGGCTCTCGGCTCGGTGGGCAGCCTGCTTCTCTTCCTCTCTCTCTCTGCCTGCCTCTCTGCCTACTTGTGATCTCTGCCTGTCAAATAAATAAATAAAATCTTTTAAAAAATTATAATTAAGTTGTGTTATAATGATACAGGAAAATAATCATGTTACATGACAATGGAAACAAGTAAGAATAAATTCTATATACAGTATCTTCTAAATGCATATCACAGCTCAGTACTCAGTTGTGAAATCAATTTAGTGGGTAGCTGCCAATATATTTTTTCAACAGAATGGATTTGTCACAGAATGGAACAGAATGGGATGGAATGACATCAGTGACAATAGAAATGTGAGCATCTCTGGTACGGTAAGGTTACTATTTCATGACATATCTGTGCACACACAGGTCTGTGTGCATTTGGGTTGCAATGTAAGTTCTATTTCTTATTACAGGCTTCAGTCAAAAAAAAAGATTGAATAGCTATAGCATGATCTTAACTATAAATAAATAAATAGGACACTACAAAAAATAAACCAATATTAACAGCATGGAACTACATTTCTGGGCAGGTGCTATGGTAGATTCTTTTCCTTTACACTTTGTCATTGTTTTAGCTTATAATTTGCATACGCCAGGCATAAAATCAGATGGAAAGCTCCGTGGTAGCAGAAATCACCTCACCTTTGCAGAACACCACAATTTTGAACTCATAAGGAGTTTCCCACCACATGAACCCAGTACACTACTCCACAAAAGTCAGGGGAAGAAATTGAGGAGAAAGGCTCAGATGAACAGAATGTTAGAGCTGATGGAGTCCTTCCTTTGTAAATGTATCCATGTCTGCATTCCCACAGGGGTTCCTAGAGCTGGATCAAATCCTGGTTCTGTGAACCTGGGCTAGTTACTTAACTTCCGTGTGGCTTGATGGCTTCATCCATATGATAAGGTCAAAAATGACCACTCTACGGTGTTTGGGGTCCAAAATTAAGTGTGCCACATAGATGTAATAGAGCAGCATGCCAGACACTCAGCAGACACTTAATAAAAGTTTGTTTTTATCATTGTTTTCACTGCTATTACTGTCATGGGCACTGACAAGGAAAAGAGAAGAACTTCCCCAAGAGTTGGCAGCCAGCGTGGAGCAAGGGTTGGGGGTAAAGGAATAGTGTGTACTCCTGATTTCACCATCCCTACCCAACTGGTGAGGAAACAGTTTTAAGGTTGCCCTCAAGAAACATGCATGGCTCAGTCAGTGAGGCATCAGACTCTTGGTTTCGGCTCAGGTCATGATCTCAAGGTCATGAGTTCAAGCCTAGCATCTGGCTCCAAGCTGGGTAGTGAGTCTGCTTGAGATCCTCTCTCTCCCCCTTCCTCTTCCCTTCTCTCTCTCTCTCTCTCTCTCAAATACATAAATAAATTTAAAAAATAAATAAAGTTGCCTTTGGTGATGGCCCTGCGGTCATACAGGGAGTGTCGATGTGTAATACATCAAAGCTGAAAGGACTCCCTGAAAGTGTCTGTTGTGGGTTCCTTCACTTCATGAATGAGAAAATTGAGGCCCAGAGAGGTTGAATGGCTTCAAAAAGTCACACAGCCAGTATGCAATAAGAACAAGACCCAAATCTGGGATATGTGGTTCCTATACATTTCCTCTCCTCACATTCCTGTCAGCCTGATCCCACTGCTCTAAGAGAGAAGCGACAGGTCATAAATGCTAAAGAACTTCGGAAGGAGTTTGATTGACACCACAGACTCTCAAAGAGGAGCAAGAGGGAATAAAGATGGGTCGAAAGTACATGCCCGGTAGAGTTCAATAACAACTTCAAACAAACTGAAACCAATTAACAGCAACCCTTAGACTTCTCTGGGTATTTTTAAAAAGCTATACTTTTAGTCAAATGAACTGGTAATAGAGGCTTAATTAAAAACACAATGACTGCCAATTTTCCATAGTTGTAAACAAAGACATTCACTTCCATTC
This sequence comes from Lutra lutra, assembly GCF_902655055.1. Taxonomy (NCBI): domain Eukaryota; kingdom Metazoa; phylum Chordata; class Mammalia; order Carnivora; family Mustelidae; genus Lutra; species Lutra lutra. The sequence goes on along the minus strand of NC_062279.1, from coordinate 147,058,527 downwards.
CAAACTGTACCGTGAGAAATGGTGCCCTAAATGATCACCCTTGGGTCTGACAAGTCCCTGAGTCACCGAAGAAACCATTAATTACACTCAGCATGTCCTACTTATGGAACCAGGATGAGGGACTCGGGAGGTTTTGAAAGATTTTCAACAACAGATGATTGTCTGGCCAGCATTGAGTTGGGTGGACCCTGTTCCCCTCCATCTCTGAGCATTCTGTCTCTGCGGGGTTCCAAGAGGTCCCAGTGTGGGGGTGGGGCAACTCTTAGCACTCACCGATGGTGATGTTCCCAAAGCCCAGAGTGATGAGCCGTTCCTTGTGCTCATTAAGTTGGTGCTTTGATTCATTCAGGACACCATTGGTCCACAGAAGCAGATTGGTGAACACCGAGTGGATCACCCCAAACCTGAAGAACACAAGGACTCAGTTACTGAACAGCCCTGGGAGGCTCCAAGCCCCATGGGGTGAGATGGAGACATGGCACATGTGCACACTCATACACACACACACACACGCCCACATGCATGCACATGTATATTTCCTTCTTAGCCATGATTCTGGTTTCACCAGGCAGCTCAGACTCTGGGTGGGTCCCTGTCTGGAGAGAGGCAGTTCCATGGGAGCTTCCAAAGCCACAGTCCTGGCATTCTGTCATAATCTTGAACCTGCCACTTCTCAACTCACTGTCAATGGGACAAAAAGAAACTGGGTCTTGGAAGCAGAGGTCGAGGGATGGAAAATTCCTGAAAGCATACACCATCCCCACCATACCCCAAACCCTTTCTTCCAGAAGGGAACAGGAGAGAACCATGAGGGAAAGAGGAAGGGCTACACTGGAAATCTAGAGAGTTGGGCATGCCTTTACTGTTGGCTGGCCAACCCAGTGATCATCATCCACTCCCTTTGTCTTGCCACTTACCTTTAGGGAAACTGAAGCAAGTCAGAGACTTGCTCTCTGGTCTCCCTTGAAGCTAAGCATGGCCACCCTGGCCAGTGGGGTGTGAGGTCAAGACTACTGGGCACTACCGAAAGTTTCTGCCTTCATGATGAAAGAGATGAAAATAAGAAAAGCCTACTCACTGTCCCTCTCCTATTTATTTCCAGCCTTGAATATAGAAACGAAGGCTAGTGTTCTGGCAGCTATCTTGTGACCATGAAACAAGCAGCATAGGCTGAAATGCTAACCCACTGAGAATGGCAGAGCAAAAGCATAGAGTCTGTTCTGTGGCAAAATGCTGAGCTGCTGGAGTCTCAGACAGGCTCAGGAATTAGGTTGAGGTCACAAATAAAGACAGTAGCTGCCTTGGGGTTTGAAGAAGTAGTAAGCAGCAGAGCTGTCCTAGTCTGATCCCAGGGCTTGCCCTTGCCTCAATGCCATGTGGCTCCTGGGAAGAAGAAGATGAAGAGAAAGGAGGACGTTAGACTCTGACACAGAAGAGATGTCTGTGGGGAATAGTGTTCCAAAGGGATCAGAGCCTGTCTCAAAACCTCCAGTCCCCCGTGCCTGCGGTTTAAGATGTATGCACATTGGTAGTTTCCAGGCACTTAACAATGGGCCTTGCAGGTAGCAGAAGCAATGACTCCTGGTGATTTGGGAGAGGCATCCTTGAAGCATGCAGAGCTGATGGTTCCTTGAGAGCACAACACCAGAGGAAGCATGCCCGACCCATCTAACCAAGAGCACGCTTGTCCATGATCTGCCCACAGGAAAACTGCTACAACTGGGTCCTCAACCCTCACCTTTCCTCTCCTCTGAGTTTTAACCCCAGATTACCCCCTGGGGCTCCCACAAGTGACTGCAAGTCAAACTTCCCTCGTCTGAACCCTGGCTTCCTTGGGCAGCTGCAGAATGCCCAGGCACACGTGGAGAAGGAAACAGGTGTTTGCCCATCTGCTCACCCCTGTGCTTGCCCAGCTCTATAGACTGTGGCCAGCCTGCCCCAGGGCATCTGGGAGGCACAAGGTAGATCCTTGGACAAAAGTAGACAATGCTGTTTGCCTCAGGCTGGTTGCCTTTTCTTTTACTTATAATGCACACATCTCCCTTTTCTTCTCCTCTTTCCTGAGCCAAATGGCACTGTCCAATCCCAGGCCACGGAAGCCGATGAGATAATGCCCACGCCACCTGCAACCAGAGCCTGGTGTGCCATGTGAGCTCCCTGCGGGCTGGCAGCCGCCTGCTGGTCTGACCTGGAAATTGTCCGATAGCCTAAAGGACTTCCTCGTGCCAGGCCACCTTTCTCATACTTGGGGCTGATAGCCCCAGACCACAACAAAGACAAGTCTTAGGAGCCACTTCTAATCTCAGTTTATATTCTCAGCTCTGCTTGCAGAACTCCTGTTCCTCCAAACCTCACCCTGGGGAAGAGAAAGGGACTCAAGCAAGTTAAGGAGAATTCTTAAATCAGGAGAAAAGTCCCAGGACATACTAAAAGCACAGGACAGTGGAATATTAGCTCAAAAGACCGGGGGGGGTGGGTGAAACAAGTCCAGGAGTGGTAAGTTCTGAAGCCTTCAGGGCCTGGCAGGAAATATGAAAGAAGAAAGCAGGTCTGGGGCACACTAGGGAGTGGTGAGGTTTGAAGCAAACTGAGAGAACAACCCCCACTCAGCTCTAGCCCTTTGTTGTATGCACTTTGGGGATTGCCAAATCTTCCAATTCTTCTAGAGAAGTCTGAATCTAAAGCCTGATGGTGGTGAGTAACCAAAAAATATTTTAACACTTTACCCTACAAATGGAACAGATTAACTCAAGCTCTATGCCTATCTTGTTCAAGCCTCTCTCTGTCAAGGTTAGCAAAGGGGCCCCAAGACAGGAAGAGGCTTGTGTCCAGTCACTCAGGAAGCAGGGCCCACATAGCGTTGTGTCCCATCCCTCAGAGTTCCCTCAGATGACAGATCCAGGTGGCAAATGTCTGGGTGCGTGGCCCAGGGCAGTGTTAATCCAAACACTGATGGTGCAAGACACAGATGGGAGGCACACATGTGATTTTAGATTTTCTTTTCCCCACATTTTTAAAACGTGGTAAGACAAGGAACAGGTGAAAGTAGGTTGGAATAATTTTCTCTGAAACCCAATCTCTCAAATACACTATGATGTCAACATATAATCAATACGAACAAAAAAAATTATTTGTGAGATATTTTATGTTGTTTGTCATCCTAGTCTCTGAAATCTGGTATTTGTGTACTTCCTGCACATCTCCATTGGAAGTAACCCCAGCTCAAGGGCTCTGTAGCCACCTGTGTCTGGTGGCGGCTGTACTGGGCAGCAAGGATGTGGAAAGCAAACCCATTTTTTGCCTGCGGGGAAACAGACCCAATGTCCTAAGGCTGTTATTACACGAGTGACAAAAGCAAAGAGAGAGACCTCACCAGCAAAGCCAGGGGGCCACTGCGGTCACAGCAACACATGGAAATCACTCCCAGTGGCGACTGGGAGCTGACTGGGGCTAGCACAGACTGCCAGGGCACAGCTCCCAGGACCTGCCCCTATGTTCCTGGAATAATGCTGGCCCATCACCCCTGCCTGGCAGCCAGCTCAGCGCACACTAGCCACATGGTTCATGCTTAACTGCTTCCTGAGGCTGATCCTTCCCACATAAGGAGATTGGTGCAAGTTATTTCTGTATCAATAGTTTATCAAAATAGTTCTATCCAGTGGTCATCCATAAATCAGTCTTTTAAGTATCTGTTGTCATTTCCAGTGCTACTGGGGGATTGTCTGTTCTTCACTGATAGGAGAGATCTTTCTAGGAAGCAAATGCTGATCCTTTGATTCACTGGTATGTGTGCACCCAGGGCTTTCTTGCATGAGAACAATACTTCCCATCTTGTTCATTCGCCCTGTTATCCTATCTGTTCGTTCCCTCGATCTTCACAATAGCTGAGAGAAAGGGGACAGATATAGTCACTGACCCCATGCTCACTGAGCACTTGTCATGCATTAGGCATACACTTTAGATCCATTACGTCATTCAGTCCTCAGAGTTTGGCTCTACTCTTATCTCCATTTTACAGATGAGGAAAACTGAGGATCATAAGGGAAAGTGTCTCAGATGGCAGCATGGGAATTGAAACCCACATCGTCCTACTTCATCCTACTTCCCGGCCGTCCCCAGAAAAAGGTGGATGGTGCAGGGTCTCCTCCCTCTGCCACAAGGGAGGGCTTTGTTTGTTGGGATGGAGGGGAGAGTTGGCCTCATATTTACAATCCAAGGTCCATAGCTGTCATGACTTTCTTTGTTCTCCATGTACACCAAATTCAATAGTCAAGCAAGTCCCATGATGTTTACCTTTCCAGGGTTTTGAAAGACTGGATGACATCCTTTGCGTGCCCCCAAAGAAAATACACCTAGGAAATAAAGGGAAAAAAGAAAGATGCTTCGGTGAAAACCATCATTGTATTTGCATGCTGAGAAGCTATGAAACTTGCAGAACAGAATGGGAAGATGTTGAGGACCTCAGTGACCTCCCATCCCAGATTCGTCTCAGGTGTCAGTGCCATTCCTTGGTGGGGACCACGCTCCTCCTGGAGCCCAGGGTAAGAACCAAGTGAGGCTTCCAGGTTTGGGAGGAAAAGCTTCCAGGAGAGGTCGAAGCTATTGGCGGGGATGGGGCTTGGGGAGTGGCAGCCCGAGTCTATCACCTGTGTTAGGCTTCCTCCAAGAACTATCCACCAAACAGTTCCTATGCCAGTGGCCTGACACCATATTTTAAGTGTTTTATATGAAGAGAAGATTGATTCGGGCTGGTCCTTCATTTCCCTGTGTGCCATGCACCACCCAGCACAGGGCAGGGACCCATGGGGGAGGCTAGTGTAAAACCTGTGTACAGATCCCTGGGCTAAGTCAGTGTACCTTTCTCCAGGTCTTTTCCCTTCCATGAAACAGGGATGGTAACATTACTTACCTTGGAGGTTATTATGAGCCATCAAATGAGATTACCCAGGCTAAGTACTTAGAACAGCCCTTGGCGTACTCGCGTTTTCAGTGAACGCTCTCCACCGGCAACTTACTCCCTGTTAGCTGAAATTCTCCTGCCTGCCTGCTTTATTTGCGCTCCTAAAATATTTTGGGCTTTATTTCACACACACAAACACACACTGAGCACCCACCACATACTATACACTTTGGGGCACTTTATTTGTCTCACTTAATCTTCATTGTGCAATTAAGTGCTACCAAAAGAAAATCAGATAGCCCAAAAGAAAAAAATTCATGAACACATCATCTCTCTTCCACACTGTTTTACCTAAGACTTACTGGCCTGCTCTGAAAACCCTTTCAGGGCACAGTTCCTGAAACATCCAGCAACTTAAAAGTCTGACAGCAGTGGCTCCTGGTGGAGACGACTTTCAGCCCAACAATAGGGAAGCAGTTTGGTAAAGGATTTATCAATAATTTCCAAATTAGACAGCCACTTCACTGATACATTCATAAGGACTTCATAGCACCCCAAAAAATGTTTACAATTTTTTAGGTGAAACTTCAGAAGCGAAAATTCTGCCCCTTCTCCTTAAAACTTCCACAAGAACATACACTGGAGTATAAAGAAGGAACAGAACACAAAAACAGCAACAAATGTTTTAGTTAATGGGCTTATAGACACATTGTTGTTCTCTTTTCCAATTTTTTCTGTTAAGTTTTATTTTTAAAATAAATATCTTTTAATTACCATGGACTCCAGCAATCCCATTTCTGGGTATATACGCACAGGAATTGAAAGCAGGGTCTCAAAAAGATATTTGTACACCCTTGTTTATGGTAGCATTAGTCACAATAGCCAACAGGTAAAAGCAACCCAGGGGTCCATCGGTGGAGGAGTAAACAGAATGTGGTCCATCCATACAATGGAATATTGCTCAGCCTTAAACGGGAAGGAAATCCTGACACCTGCTACAATGTGGATAAACCTTGAAGACAATTAGGTCGGTGAAACAAAGCCGGTCACAAAAATACAAACACTGTACGAATCTCCTTTTCTGGGGCACCTAGAATAGTCGAATTTGTATTCCTAGACACAGGAAATAGAATAGTGAGTGCCAGGGGCTGGGAGAGGCGGGAATCAGCAGTTAGTGTTTAAGGGGGATGGAGTTTTAATTTTGCAAGATGAAAGAGTTCTGTTATCCACAGGAGTGTGGATACACTTAACACTACTGAACTGCAGCTAAGACAGCAAATTTTATGATATATATTATATATACACACATATAATATAATATATATATTAGCACAATTTTAAAATAAATACCATGTTGTTTAAAAGAATGTCTTTCATTCCTCAGTCATCTAGTGTAGCAAAGGCATGTAGTAAGTGACAACTAGGTACAGAATGCTTGATTAGTTGGCTGATAAAATGCCTTAAATTAGGAAGATAGAGATCTACCACCCACTGAGTAGCAGAGTGATATTTTGAAAAGTCACATCTGTCCAGGTCATGCCTCTCCGTAAAGCCTTCACTCCGTAAAGCCTTCCCCCTTGCCCTCAAGATAAAGTTCAAACTCCCGAGTGGCTGTCAGCCTTGGTAAAGTGCTTTATACACGGTAGCACCTTTAATCCTCACAACAACACCGAGAAGTAAACCTTTTACAGATGGGACCCGTGATGCCCAGAGAGGTTAAGTAATTTGCCAGAGCTCACATTGCTGGTGTGAGCCAGAGCCAGGTCTTCTAACCAGAGTCCATGCTCATAAGCCCTACACCAAACCATGGCTCTGTCTGTGCCCATTGCCCCAGCCCACCTCCCCCCACAGACCCAGACATCTTCTCCCTGTCATGTGGGAAGACCATGCATCCCCCAATGTCCTCTTTTAACATCTCTAACACACCACACCCCTCTTTCCTTGACAACTCTGGGGCTCTTCCTGGCAAAAACCATCCCTCACGCCAAAGCTGGAGAGAGTCCTCCCTGGTACTCCCTCATCACTGGGTGACTTTGGTCAAAGCATCAAGCCTCCGTGTTGTCACTGTCTGTGTTTATGAACTCCTCCCCATCTGACTGACACTGCCCTTCACCCTTGCACTCTCTTAGTCCTGGGAACAGTATTTGCTGGGTTCAGAGTGAAGGCAGGAAGGCAAGAAGGAGAGATGGGAGGGAGGAAGGGAAACTGGTTCTTTCTGGTCTCACTAAGAGACCACATTGTTGCTAGAATCACTATATGTCTCTGTCACCATGGATTTGACTCCCCTGAAATAAATAACCAACAAATGAATTGTCAGTGATTCCAAGACAATATGCCATAGATTGGGTGACTTAAAACAACAAAAATGTGTTTGCTCACAGTCTGAGAGGCCAGAAGTCCAAGATCAAGGTGTGGGCAAGGTTGGTTTCTCCTGGGACCTGCCCCCCACCCTGACTTGTGGATGGCCGTCTCCCTCCAGCCTCCTCACATGTTCTTCCTTCTCCGTGAGTCTGTGTCCTAATCCCCCCATTCTTATAAAGACACCAACTCTATTGGAATAGGGCCACCCCTATGACCTCATTTAACCTGAATTATCTCCAAAAAGACCCTATCTCCAAATACAATCTTTCAGTGACCCAGAGGAGAGACCGTAATGGCACAGGGTCTCTTTCGGAGGTGACAAGAATATTCTAAGATGGATTGTGGTGACGGTTGCACAACCCCATGAATATACCAAACCACTGATTTGTACAACTTAAAGGGCTAAATCGTATGATGTGTGAGTTACAGCTCCATAAAGCTTAATGAACTATGTTCAAATTCCACCCCTTCCCCAATCCTTTGCTGGTAGACTCAAGCTTGGCAAGATTTCCTGACTCTCCATTACAAGTTCTACCTCATAGGATTCCCACAAAGATGGCCAAGGAAACACAGAGACCCATTTTTCAGGGGAGGCAGCTGAAGGACTGAGCCTCAGGGGAGGAGTCAAACCTACCTTATGCTGTCCCCCCCCAGTGCATCCCTTTCATACACACTCTGGGATGCACGTAATGGGAGCCAAGGCAACATAAATAAACATCGTCAGGTTACCTGCAACAGAGTATGTGCTGCATGTGTGATGGGGAAGACTCCTTCGGTGGCCGATAGACATTCAGAAAATCCAATGAAGTACCCAACTTTAAGGCATCCCAGGATGATGGTAATGGCTGCAAACAGTGTGATACTACCTAAATTGAGCAGGGGGAGAGCATAGAAACACACACCTATAAGTGCTGATATTAATGGAAGTTATTTCCAAACAAACCACATTAAACCCTCACTGATACAACGTCAAATGACTTTGACGAGGCTGCCAAGACCATTCAGGGAGGAAACAGCAGTCAATTGCACAAATGGCGCTGGGAGCGCAGGTATCCAATCGCAGAAGAATGAAGTTTACCTCACCTTCCACTACATACAAAAATTAACTCCAAATAAATCAACACTTTGAATGTAAAACCTAACATTATAAAACTCTTAGAAGAAAACATAGAGGAAAATGTTTACAGTGTTGGACTGGGCAGTGATTTATTGGATAGGACACCAAAAGAACAAGCAGCCAAAATTAAGATGGATACATTGGACTACATCAGAATGAAAAAGGCTTTGGCTATCGGAGGACACTAACAGCCCCCAGAAAGGAAGAAAATATTGCGAACCGTGTATCTGATAAGGGGTTAGTATCCAGAATCCATAAACAGCTATAATTCAACAACAACCAATAAAAATGCCAATTAAAAATGAGCAAAAGACTTGAATAGATTATTTCTCCAAGAAAGACTTATAAATAGCTAATTAATGCATGAAAAGATGTCCAACATAATTCATCATCAAGGAAACGCAAATCGAAACCACAATGAGATAATACCTCATAGCTATTAGGATGGCTGCTAGCAACCCCCCCCCCAAAAAAAAAACAAACAAATAAAAAACAAAAATAGGAGAGAGAAAGAAAGGAAAGAAGAAAAAAATAACAAATATTAGCAAGGATGGGAAGAAATGAAAACCTGTGTACCCTGCTGATGGGAAGGTAAAATGGTGCAGTCACTGGAAACAGAATGTCTGTTTCTCAAAGAATTAAAAGAGTATTTCCACCTGGTCCAGAAATCCCACTTTTGGGTATATCCCCAAGAAGATCAAAACCAGGGACACAAAAGGCTATTTGTACATCCATGTTTGTGGCAGCATTATTTACAACAGCCAAGAGGTGGAAGCCAACCAAGTGTCCATTGACAGATGAAGGGATCAACAAAATGAGGTCCATCCAGACAATGGAAAATGATTCAGCCTCAGGAAGGGACGCCATTCTGACACAGGCTCCAATACAGGGGAAGCTAGTGACATAAGCCAGTCACAAAAAAACAAATACCATATGATTCCCCTTACCTGAGGTTCCTCAGAATAGTTAAATTCACAGAGACAGAAAGGAGAGTGCTGGGAGAGAGGAGAATAGTCAGTTGTGGGTACAGAGTTTAAGTTTTGCAGGATGGAAGACTTCCGGATGTAAACTGTCATAATGTCATTGTACTTAATGCTACTGAACAGTACACTTTCAATTAAGTCAGTAAACTTTGTTATGTATATATGTGTATATATGCACAATTAATTAGATATACACAATTAATTAATATACATAATTAATTAATAACACAGTTTTGTGTCCTGTTCATCATTGTTCCCACCCAATGTGTATCCCGGGGTCTGACAAATGATATACATTCAATAAAGATTGCCCAAATAAACAGAAGGCCTCTAGAAGCTTCTCCCAAAGAATGATTAATCTAAGAATGCCACTGCTATGCTCAAAAATCTCAGTTCTCAGGGCACCTGGGTGGCTTAGTGGGTTAAAGCCTCTGCCTTCAGCTCAGGTCATGATCCTAGGGTTCTGGGATCGAGCCCTGCATTGGGCTCTCTGTTCAGCGGGGAGTCTGCTTCCCCCTCTCTCTCTCTGCCTGTCTCTCTGCCTACTTGTGATCTCTGTCAAATAAATAAATAAAATCTTTAAAAAAAAATCTCAGTTCTCCAATCTGAAAATCCTGCTCTCAAGAAAATAAAGGGGAGGGGCATACGGGTATCCAGGACCTCTCTGTACTATCCTTGCAACTTGCAACTCTTCAGTAAACCTAAAAATTTCTGAAATAGAAAGAATCTTTTTAAAACTGATAGGAAGTGGGAATCCATAACAGTGGCGTGGAAAGGACCCACACTAGGTAGGATGAAAAAAGGAAGCATCCTTTGACAGTACATCCAGCATGGTTTCAGACAAACAATAAAAACAAACAAAAAAGATTCCTATGAGAAAAAAAGACTGGAAAGGAATATACAAAATATGTTAAAAAGAAACGTGTAACAAACAAAAATATTAGCAAGAAAAACACAGTGATCCTGGAGCCTTGATCAATGTCAAATTTCCTAATCCTTCTCCTGGGCCAACATTGACCACCATTCATACGTTCTCTCCCACGAATGGGAGGAAACTGGATTGTGTGTGACGTGCATTGTGGTGAGAGAGAGAGGACAGACTGATAACACTGAGCTATAACATTACAGCTCCAGCCTGAGAAGCCCCCATGAAAAGTAATGCAATCGCCTGGTTCCTTTCCATTGCTCAAAGCCTTATAGAAACAACTCTAAGTCACATTTTTTTTTTTTCATCTTGGAAAGCCCCCAGTGAAATCAAAGACTTAGTAAGAGTGGAGATTCAGTCCCAGGGCTTTGAAATGGTTGACAAATGCACAGTTCGTTTTGGTTACAAAGGAGATAGCAAGATGAGGTAAGGCAGCATGGCTGTAGCTCTGGGGACCTGGGCACAGGTCCAGGCTGTACCACCGATGGCATATGTGAGTTCAGGCAAGTCACTTCCCTGCTCCTAGCCTCAGTTTCCCCATCTAGAAGATGAGACTGGTTCTCAAACTTGAACATGCATCCGAATCACCTGGAGGGCTTATTGAAACACAGATGGTGGGGCTCCACACCCAGAGTTTCTGATTCCATGGGTTTGGGTGGAGCCCCAAAATTTGTATCTCTAACAAGTTCCCAGGTGGGGCTGACACTGTTGATCTGGGACCCCGCCTTGAGAACCACTGGTCTAGAATGTCCCAGTCACTGACATTTCAAGAGGTATGATAAATACATCGTATAACTTCTCGTAGTCTTGAAGTCCTTCCTTCCTTTATCCATCCATTTATGTATACAATAAATATTCTGGGGACTCCTACTATGCATGTGGCATTTTGCCAGGGGCTCAAAGGTAAACAAACAAGATTGCTGGAGAAACAAAAATACACATGTGTAATATTGCATAAAACTGGGGTGTGCACAAAAATGTAGAGGTGCAAGCTGGCACCAGACTTCTTAACAGCAACATGGGAAACCAGAAGCCAGTGGAAGAGCAGCTAGAGTTCACTTCAAGGAAAGGACTGCAGGGGTGCCTGGATGACAGTTAAGTGGCTGCCTTCAGCTCAGGTCATGATCCCAGGGTCCTGGGATCAAGCCCCACATCGGGCTCCCTGCTCAGTGGAGAGCTTGCTTCTCCCTCTCCCTCTGCCTGCTGCTCTGCCTACTTGTACTCTCTCTATCTCTCTGTCAAATAAATAAATAAAATCTTAAAAAAAAAAAAAAAAGGAAACGACTGCATTCCAGCCAACATGTCACCTGCTTGTCAGGGCAGAAGACAGAAAGCAATTTGAAGATAGGCTAGATGTAATTCATTCAGCAACTATTTGTTGAGCACCAACTGTGGTCCAGCCACTGTCCCAGGCACTGGAGACATAAAAAGGGCAATAAAATAAAGTGTCTCTTCTTGGTGAGTTTCACATTCTACTGGGGAAGACCGAGAGTAGAGGAGGGGGGAATGTCATCCACATGACTCATCTGACAAAGGACTTAACCAAACAGCCAGCGAACTGAGGGAAAGTCCTCATCATTGGGAAGATGAAAAGGAGAGGGAACAATGGTGAGAAATAAACTTAGCAAAAGATTGGAGAGGATGGATGTATAATGGAAGGAGGGAGGCACAGAGGGTGTAAAATTGTAGGATGGTTGGGTGGATGGGTCAGAAGGTGAATTGTCCAGTAGATAAATAAATTAATAGGAAAGAAAAACAGGATAAGAGAAATTAAATTCAAATTGATGAAGATAAACCCACTGGAGGGGCACCCGGGTCGCTCTGTTGGTTAAGTGTCTGACTTTAGGGCATGATCTCAGGGTCCTGGAATCGAGCCCCTCATTGGGCTCTGTGCTTAGTGGGATGTCTGGGAGTTACTCTCCCTCCACCCCTCCACTTGTTCTCTCTTTCTCTCTCAAATAAATAAATAAAATATTTTTAAAAGACCACTGGAAATGCATAATTTACATATTCTATTAAAAACTTTGTGATACAGAATAAAGTTGAGGCCGACTGGTGGGAAGCAGGCATAGAAAACATTTCAAAGGTCTCATGATAAAGAGATAAGCAGTAGGTAAAAGGAGGGGCAACAGAGAGAAGCAGGGGCACCTGGGTGGCTCAGTCAATTAAGCATCTGCCTTCGGCTCAGGTCATGATCTCAGTGGTCTGGGATCGAGCCCCATGTCGGGCTCCCTGCTCACCTGGGAGTCTACTTTTCCCTCACCCTCTACCTGTCCCCACTGCTGGTATGCACGCTCTCTCTCTCAAATACATAATAAATAAAAATCTTTAATAAAAAAATTACAAAGAGAGAGAGAAGCAAATGTATTTCACAGATCTCATCTCAGTGGAGCAGAGAGTAAGTGGGGGGATCTTGGAGCCAGCAGCAATGTGCCTTGCTCGGGGAAATGTTTGGTGTTTCTTTTGGGGGGTGGATAAGAATGGAGTTATATGCATCTGACTGTGAGAAGGAAGAAAGGAAAGACAGTCATTAATTTAATAGAAAGACACAATAAAATGTTCAAGTGCTCCAAAAAGCAAATGTGGAGACCAACAATGACTATTAAGGAGGGCACAGATTGCATGGCGCATTGGTTGTTACAAGCAAACATTGAATCATGGAGCACTACATCAAAAACTAATGATATCCAGGAATAAATCTAACCAAAAAGGCAAAGAATCTGTACTCAGAAAACTATAAAATACTCATGAAAGAAATTGAGGAGGACACAAAGAAATGGAAAAACATTCCATGTGCATGGATTGGAAGAATGAATATTGTGAAAATGTCTATGCTACCTAAAGCAATCTAGACATTTAATGCAATCCCTATCAAAATACCATCAATTTTTTCAAAGAAATGGAACAAATAATCCTAAAATTTATATGGAACCTGAAAAGACCCCAAATAGCCACAGGAATGTTGATAAAGAAAGCCAGAGCTGGTGGCATCACAATTCCAGACTTCAAGCTCTATTACAAAGCTGTAATCATCAAGGCATTATGATATTGGCACAAAA